>NW_021620706.1:3307997-3366727 GCF_004785775.1 Grammomys surdaster | reverse complement strand
GGGAGGGAGGGAAGGAAGGAAGGAAAGAAGGAAGGAAGGAAGGAAGGAAGGAAGGAAGGAAGGAAGGAAGGAAGGGAGGGAGTTTATCCTGGCTGATAGTCTGAGCGTACAGTCCATTATGGTTGGAAAAGTGTGGCAATAATGAGGCAGGTGGTCAAGTGTGATCACAGTCAGGAACCAGAGAGAGATGATTGCTGGTTCTCAGCTTGCTTTCCTCGGTTTATCCAGTTTGGGACTAAGTCCGTGAAATGGTGGCACCTACAGTTCTGGTAAATCTTTCCACTCATTTAACCTAACCGACACCATAGACACGCTTGAAAGCTCCTAAGGGATTCTAGGTGCTGTCAAGCTGACAACCAATATTCACCACCACAGTCCTGGATAAAGAAGAGTCTGGGGTTGCTCCCACTTAGAGGAGTAGAGGAGGCTGAGCAATCAAAGGAAGGAGATGGAAAAGTCTTGAGGATAGAAGGAGAATCATGAAAGACTGGTGTATGAGAAACGTTCCCCCCATAGTCTCAGGCCTTTGAGCACTTGGTTCCCAGTTGGTGACACTCTGAGGCTTAGGTGAAGTGGCTTTGCTGCAGGAAGTCTTACCACTGGGGATGAGCCTCGAGAGCAAAAAGTCTCTCCTATTTTCAGTCACTGTCTCTGCTTTGCGCTTGCTGTTCTAGATGGGAACAACTAGCGGGCTGCCCGTTCTTGTAGCTAGCTCTGCCTGCAGAATGCTGGTGCACCCATCCGCCACCAGGAACTCTTATCGCTGTGGACTGTAAGCCCAAATAAACACTTCTTTCTGTAATTCGACTTGGTCATGGTGTTTTATAACAACAATAGAAAGGTAACAGATACAACCCATCCACAGAAACCAGAAGAAAACAATTTAAGGATCAGACTGCAGTCAGCCCTGTACACGTTGATCATAGGTAAGTAGGTCAGGTACTTGGAACACTTCAGTCGCTGGAAATCTAAACAATGGCAGCTTTCCAAAGCATTGCAAATGCTGGAAAACAATTGAGAATGAGTAGGAGACAGACTAGAAAATGAAGACAATCAGATTTCTTATTAGGCATTTCCAATTTTCCCTAAATGGGGAATGGTCATGTTGGGTAAAAGACAGAAAATCTGGAATTAAGCAAATGTGTTTTTCCTCTTTGAGGATCAAAGACAGGGCCTTGCAAATGTTAGGTAAGCTTTTTACCCCAAAACTACAGCCCTAGCCCCTGGAAATTAGTTTTAAGGTGAGAATTTGACATACTTGCTATTAGCGGAATCTTGCCACAGGAGTGTGAGAACAGGAATGAATTGCTTCAGAAGATGAAACTGATTTGAGTTTAGAACCTAAGTGGAGAAGAGGGCGTTTGGAGGGGGGTGAGCCTTACCTTACTTGTTAACTCGTCAGTGGGCTGGGATGGGGATGCAGATACACGAAGTCTGTGGATGAGAGACTGAAGACAGGGAAGTCTTTACCAAGTGGGAGAGCTGAAGAAAGAAGGTCCAGGATAATAATCTTAGGTAACTGGCACCCTCACCAGGAGCAGGGTAATTAAAAATGCTCTCGAAGCCAGGGTTGGTAGAGTATGCCCATGTTTGCAGTATAGTTGGGAGGTGGAAGCAGGAGGCTCGGGTTTGAGACCTTGTCTCAAAAACAACAAACAGATAAAATGCCATTTAAAACTTTTAATAACTTAAGAGAAAGCATTCAACATATCTTTACATATTTTTCCTCCCACTGGGAAAGGCAGATTGAAACTAACCTTTCAGCAGGGTTGGTTTTGAGAGGTAAATAAACAGAGAAAAGAAGGTTCTTTTTTTTTTTTTTTCTTTTCATTTTTCCAGACAGGGTTTCTCTGTGTAGTCCTGGCTGTCCTGGAACTCACTCTGTAGACCAGGCTGGCCTCGAACTCAGAAATCCGCCTGTCTCTGCCTCCCAAGTGTTGGAATTAAAGGCGTGCACCACCACCACTCGGCTGAAAAGAAGGTTCTTTCCCAAGTTGTGAGGTCTCAGGAATTTTCTGTGGATAGAGCAGAAGGTGAAGACAGAAGAATGGAGGTGGGGAGTGGATGAAGAACAAAGACTTGGGAAGAGCAGCAGGTTAGAAGGTTGGAGAGCTGGGCATAGGCTGGAGCTCAATTGGTGCAGCATTTAGTCCCCAGCACCTCATAGAACTGGGGTTGGCAGATTACTGTAACCACTACATACATAGTAAGGACCAAACCAACTTAGGACATATAAGATCTGTCTCAAAAAATAATAAAAGAAAGATTAAGATTGAACACTTTTGATGTGGATCTTGAGGCAAGGTGGTACATACCTTTAATTCCAGGAGACAGAGGCCAGCCGATCTCTGAGTTCAAGGCCAGCCTGAGAAAGAGCAAGTTCTAAGGGAAGAATTCGGTCCGGGTGTGGTGGCATACACCTTTAATCTAGGCCGTACCTTCTGCTGGAGGCAGTGGAAGAAGAAAGCTTTCCTTCTTCTTTGCCTGCTTTTTCTTGCTGATACATCTGTTGGGATCTACTTCAGGACTCCAGTTTATACAGAATTTCACCTGAAACAGCCAGCCTCACGGTACTGAGCAACTACTAAGTTCTTGGACTTCCTATTCACAGTTGCCCGTTGTCGGACTAATTGGACTGTAGACCGTAAGTCATTCTAATTAATTCTCTTAATATATAGAGACATTCCAGAAGTTCTGTGACCCTAGAGAACCCTTGCTAGTACAAATACTTGAAGCCTTGTAGTGAACTATCCAGGTCGTAGTCTGAGTGGAATGACTGAAGCCAATGCTGGTGGGAGGTTTTTAGAGCATGACTATGGGAATGGATGGAAAGGTGGATAAGGAGCCCCCATCCCACACTGAGTGATGGAGACGAAAATAACTGGCTAAGAGCTCAGATCCTAAAGAGAGTTGAAGGCACCAGCATTGGATAGAAGCTGGATTTCTTCTACTTGCCCCACCAGACCCCTGGGTCTTGTTATCTGAAACTTGGGGGCTAAAATCAACAGATTTCCTTGCTCTGGTACTGTTTAGATGTGGCCAATGGGGATCTTTTGCTAGACTCTAGCAGCTAGAGGGAAGACTATGTTCCTTCTAGTTCAGATCTCTGCTCTCTTTCATGGTTGTTCCTATGTGCAGCTCTTCTAAGTCCTAGCTCTCCTCTCTGGTCTACTCGGTCCAGGACCACAATCACCCCACCTTGGTTACTGCACATACTATTTCTTGGTTTTTGCTACCCATTCCATGTCTTTGCTAGTGGTCCTTTGTTTGTGTTTTTGTTGTTCTTTTTTTTTTTTTCGAGACAGGGTTTCTCTGTCTAGTCCTGGCTGTCCTGGAACTCACTCTGTAGACTAGGCTGGCCTCGATCTCAGAAATCCGCCTGCCTTTGCCTCCCGAGAACTGGGATTAAAGGCGTGCACTACCACTGCCCAGCGTTCTTGATTTTTTTTTTTTAAGATAGGGTTTCTCTGTGTAGCTATGGTTCTCCTGGAACTCGCTCTGTAGACTAAGCTCCATTGAAATCAGAGATCTGCTTGCCTCAGATTCCCACATGCTGGGATTAAAAGTGTGTGCCACCACTGCCTGGCATCGATTCTCTTCTTCAAGTCTAATGCTTAGTGAATTTAATAGAAGTGTATCATCAATATGTAAGGTTAGTACATCAGTATGATAAGATCTTCAAAGGAACCAGAGTTTTTGAAAGGAGGAGAAAAGGTTTACAAGCTGCAATAGGGAACAAGAGGTAGGTCTTCCCCAGAAACATGGTTTCTATTTGAGGGACATATCAGGAAAATATGGAGAGCAAGACCTTGGCTTAAACAGTGAAGGGGAAAAGATGTTCTAGTACAAGAAATTTACAAGTTAGGCATCAAGAAAAGCAGGGGGATTGAGGGAAGGTTTTAGAGGGTGAGGATGAGGGTTCAATCAGACTGGAGTAGAGGAGTGTTTAATAAATTATGGAAATAAGAATCAATGGTACAGATCAAGTCATCGGTACCTTCTGGGGTTGAAATCACTGAGAATATGAGCAGGCTCTCTTCTTTAGTCCAAATGTACTAGCACCTCTTATATGGTGTTCGTGTGGCTAGGCACTAGGGCACTGCAATAATGCAGTAACAGTTGGTACCCAGGCAACGACTTAACAATAAGCCTGAGTATATAGATCATCAGCTACTTGGCCTTGTAGAGTCCCAGGCAGCTAGAGCCCATCTCACTAGAGCAGCATCAGTCCTCGTAAAGACTGAAAAGTATGGACAAGAAGACTGAAGCAACCCTGTAAGACCCAAGAAGAAAGACCACCTCTTTCAACATTTTGTCTACCCATGACCCTATGACAAGGTAGGATAAAAATGGAAACTCCTTATCTGGATTAGAGACACAACTGGGACCATGTGACCACCGGGACTAGTGATTGTGATTCTTACCATTAAAGTCCTTCAGAAAGTTAGTGGTAGAAATTGTCCCAGCACAACCCAAGTACTGCCACAGACAAGACATTTTCCTAGTTATATACGCTAACATCTGTTTGAGTCATAACTGGTTTGCCTAGGATTCCCTGAGTGTGAACCCTCGAATACAAATGCTTATAATAACCATTTGTTGTGTGCTTCTTGTATGCCAAGCAGTTAGAACATATACTATCTACTTCTCATAAAAATATTATGAGATAGACACCATTAGGATCTTGCTTTTATGAATGAGGACAGTGGGTTACAAAGGTCTTACCATTTTCTCTGGGTTACAGAGCCAAGAGTCCATAGAGTCAGGATTCAATCCTCCTCAGTCTAATTCTATGTTCTGTGGGTTTTTAAAAATCATCTATGGAATCACTAAAGCTATTACAGTTTATGCAAGCTATTATGCTGTAAATTAAACAAAGCAAGATAGAAATATGCTATTACTTACTATATGTGACTTTTCACTTATAAAATTTAAAAAGTAGACTTTGTTTTGGAGACAGGATCTCATATAATCCAGATTGGCCTTAAATATTAGAACTACTGATCTTCTTGCCTTCACCTACCAGCTGCTGGGATTATAACTGTGTGATAAGGGTCAGACTCAGGGCCTGGTGAATGCTAGGTAAACTTCTACTGACTGAGCTACATCTTAAGCCCAGAAGAAGGGTTTTTTGTTTGTTTGTTTTTTGTTCGTTTAAACATTATTTTAACATTTCAGTAAAGAATTACTTTTCCAAGCTAGGCATCATAGTACATATACATCCTGGCACTCAGGAGGCTGAGGCAGGAGGATCATCATGAGTTAGAGAATGTCTTGTGCTACAGAGTGAGACTCTATCTCCTTTTTTTTTTTTTTTTTTTTTTTTTTTTTGAGACAGGGTTTCTCTGTGTAGCCCTGGCTGTCCTGGAACTCACTCTGTAGACCAGGCTGGCCTCGAACTCAGAAATCCGCCTGCCTCTGCCTCCCAAGTGCTGGGATTAAAGGCGTGTGCCACCACCGCCCGGCTGAGACTCTATCTCAAAACAACAAAAATGTACAACAGAGGTCCCTACCTATAATCTCAACATGTGGGAGTTGGAAGGAGGAAGATCACAGCTTCAAGACTATCTTTGACTACTTAAGACCCTGTATTAGAAACCCTACACTGAGTTCAATTTCCAGCAACCACAATGGTGGCTCACAACCATCTGTAATGAGATATGATGCATTCTTCTGAAGACAGCTACAGTGTACTCATATAAATTAAAAAAATAAATAAATCTTAAAAAACCAAAACACTACCACCTCTACCAGCAACACAACAGAAAAACAACAACCACGAAACACAAATACATTTCTAGGCTATCATGGGAAATAAACTGCAATATTTTAAAAGTGATAATCACAAGAATGATTAACTTTCAACATTATCAGATTTATTGGTTTTGATCAATAAAGTAAAAAAAAAAGTTTTCTTCACTAAGCACTCCTCATCTTTGAAATTCATTGAGGTAATATTCACTCCTCATCTTTGAAATTCATTGAGCTAATATTCACTCCTCATCTTTGAAATTCATTGAGCTAATATTCTTACCTTCCCGATCCTCCATTCAGAAAACCTCTTCTCTAGCCTGTCTCTTTCCTCATGCACAAATCCTCCTCTTTTTTTTTTTTTTTTAAATTCCTTTCTGCTGCCTCCCTCAGAGCCATTTGACATCAACAGGAACACACTTCATTCATCTTCATTCCTATTTCATTAATTCTTAACTTTTAATGCAAATCTGTTTAGTGCGAAGAAAAACCGCAGTAGTGTTCCGGTGAAATCTGTGTGTATACATACGTAATCCGAGATACTAAGCACACCATCCCTCCTCCAGCTATCTCCAGCAGCTGCCTTATGAATGTAAGTAATAACATTATTCCGTCGGTAAGTGAAGAGCCGGAGACTTTACCGAGCTAAATGAGTACTGCTGGTGCCTTGATTTGATTTTCTGTGTTTGTTTTGTGGCCATCTAGTGGCTTCAGAATATAATGATAAGTGGGGAAGGAACTTAATACAGCAAATATTTTCCAGAAAAGAAAAAGGGATCAGAAAAATGGAATTTTCAGAGGTGCTACTTAAAGGTCAGTGTCGTTTCCTCTTGGAACTTTTGTGTAAATAATACATATACTTAACAACGTAACAACAGGACTAAATAGAGCTTACTGCTTTAAGAGTGTGTGTGCGTGCACGTGTGCATGTGTGCACGTGTGCACGAGTGCCGCCACACTCCCATGTTGCACACTTGTGGAGGCCAGAGGGTAGTGTTGGGCATACTCTTCATCATGCTCTGCCTTCCTCCCCAAGGCAAGCCTCTCCCTGAACCTGGATGGAGCTCACAGTTTTGGGCCAGGCTAAGAGTCAGCAAGTCCCAGTGACCCGCTGTGTCTCTGCCTCCTACAGTGCTGGGTTACAGGCACATGACACAATGCCCGCCTTGTTATGTGGGTACTGGGATCTGAACTCAGGTCTTTGTCTTTTCAGCCACTTGCCCTCTAGAGTTAGTGTGCTTGTTTTTCAGCATGACCATGACATATTTAATATGCCGTTCAGCATATATCAACAGTAGGTGCCCTGTTCATTTTGAATCCATTCTCATTTAGTAAATGAAATTTTTAATGAAAAAGTTGACAGGCTTGTTAATTTACCAACATTTAAAAGCTATAAAACTTAAGGCCAGCCTGGTCTACAGAGTGAGTTCCAGGACAGCCAGGGCTACACAGAGGAACCCTGTCTCGAACCCTCCCCCCCCAAAAAAAAAACCCCACCAAACATAGATGACAACTACTTTCTGACATGAAGATTGCTTCCTCCTCCTCTGTGCCAGTACTCAGGTGGACTCAGTGAGTTGAACCTAGGAAATGAGCCTAGGAAAGCAGTTCAGTTTGTAATACTTGCTACATGTCTCTTAATGAAACCTCTATTTTAACTAAAATTTTTGAAGAAGCCCAGTTTTCCTTTCCTCCACCAGTTTTATCCTCTCCTTAATATTTTACTCAGTGACTATCAGCTCTGTCCTTCCTCTTGGCCAGTAAACCACTCTCAAATCTTCCTCATTAAACAATCAAGGTAAAATCAATAGTGCCTTCCCTCAGTCAGTCTGGCTCAGCTTGGCTTCTGTCACCTGCAGGCCCAAGCACTTAGCAACGGCGCCACCAGCTTTACCCACAACATCTCTCCAGTTGATAGTGTTTTTCTACTCCCAAGACTATTTCTATGCTTGTCAGACTATGTCATGGGACGGAAGCTGAGCACAGAGCAAAGCTGTGTATCAGATGTTGAGATGTAAGTCTGCCTGAACTCCAGTCTCCAGTAATTGGTTGATTGACAGATACAAGGTCCTACTGTACATCCCAGTCCGGTGAGGTCACCATGCTTCAGCCTCAGCCTGCTAAGAACTGGGAGGATAGGCGGTCACCACTGCTCCTGGCCTTTCTGTAAGCTTTCTAAAGGAGCTAAGGAAGCTACTCAAGAGAAAGACCTTCCAGGCGAAGGGCTCAGAAATGTTCCCTACATTTCCCTGTAAGCTTCCCCTCCCAGCTTGCGTTTCTTCCTAAACTTTTCACTCTGGTGGGTGAAACTCGTTTCTTCAAAAGCATTCAACCGTTTTCCACCAAAAGGTTTTGTCTTTTGCATATTTCATATCATGATGACTCAGACATGGCTTAAATGAACTTTCCAGTGTCATCTGGGTGAATATTGATGGTTGGGAGTTCCAGCGGGCAATGGGGTCAAGCCTTGTGAATAAGGTTAAAGGTGAATCGCCTAATGGTGGTCAGTCCTGCTCTACGATACATGCCTACCCTGTGTTACAAGATGGGGGCCCCCTACTCTAACATAGGTAGGTACATGTTGTAAGAAGAAGGATTTGCTTTCTGCAAAAATGAAATTACTCATTTCTTTTCTTTTCTTTTTTTTTTTTTTTGGATTGTTTTTTCGAGACAGGGTTTCTCAGTGTAGCCCTGGCTGTCCTGGAACTCACGCTGTAGACCAGGCTAGCCTCGAACTCTTGAACTCAGAAATCCGTCTGCCTCTGCCTCCCAAGTGCTGGGATTAAAGGTGTGCGCCACCAACACCCGGCAACTCATTTCTCTATAAAATATTTTTCCTAATTTCTTCTTTTCGACTTAACAGTGGACACTTAACCCAGTTTAGAATTCTTTGGCCTTTGTTTTTTCCTGTTTGGCAATTGGAGCCACAGATTTTTAACACAAGATGCTGCCTCCCTAGGGGCAGTGAATCTTGTCCTAACTCATTGTAATTGGTCCTGAGAGCTTCCACCAGCTTAGCCAGAGAGACGTTTTCTTCTAAGTTAACCTGTGTGAAATCAACCATGGTGCCTGTCTTCTGTGGGCCAGGTATCCCAGCTTGGCCTACCCCTTGACGATGTAGTAGGGGACCCCATCTTGTAACACAGGGTAGGCAGGAAGAGCGTCAGCTCAATTAGGTCTACTGTGTGGGCCACCACCACTAGCTGCCCCTTCTTGTTCTCCACAAAGCTGGTGACTGTATTGACTCCTGCTCAAAGGACATCCATCCCCTTGCCAGCAGCTTTCTTCTCAGCTCAGGCCAGCAGCTATTGCTTCTTTTGCTTAGTTAGTCTCTGGCCTGTAGCTGTGGGCAAGGTTAAGCAGCTGGGTAGCTGTTTGCTGGCCCAGGGCCCAGGTGAACTGGCAGGAGGTACTTTGAGCCACTTATAGAGGATGGCCCTTTGATGCTGTAGCTCGAGTCACCGGGCCATTTGACAAAGCATACAAGTCTCTTATGGGCTGAATGTCCAGTGCCGGAGTTCTTAGGCTTTTTCTCAAACAGAGAACTCACCAACTCACCACCTCTTCAGCCCCCTGTTCTTTATGATGCTGAGGGCCAGGGCCTCCTGCTTCCTCTTGTCCTTCTTCTTTTAGGGCATTTTGTTTGGCTGGAGGAGAGCTTTTTTTTTTTTTTTTTTTTTTTTAAGGCATTTGAGGCTTTTCATAGAAGAACAAGAGATTCCTGCCTGCTCCCCGCCCCCCCCCCCACACACACACACTTTAAAACAACAACAAAAGCAATGTTTTTGTTAGTTCTTGAGACTTTCACACAAGGTGTTTTGATCACACCCCCTTCCTCTGCTCCTCCCAGATTTGCCCATCTTCCTTACTCATCCTGGTTTCTGCCCTTTTGCCAATTTGAAAAAAGAAAACAGCGTGAACTCTAACCAGAATTGGAGTCAATGTGTCTTCCGTTAGGGTGTTTGAATAGCAGGTAGTGAGGAATCCAGTTGAGCCTGCTTGGCCTTGATAAGTCTTACTGGTGCTGAGCTTTTTACCCATTCAAGCTGCTCACTTGCTACACCATCCCTACTTGGGTAGAGCTTTTCCCTAGACCCGAGATTAAGGCATTTCTGGTCTTCGTTGATTTCCACACTCTGCTCGGATCCTCTGATTCTCCAGGAAATGAGCCATTTATCTTGTGCTGCAGTTGTAGGTGACCTGTGAGAATTTGGGTAGGAGTGTCATCTCTGGAAGCCCCAGGGTCTTATGCCACCACCACCTCCAAGAGAAACATGATACTTTAAATACTCTCTTCATGGGAAAAGGGCAGTGGGGATATAGGCAATAGAGGATTAGTAATTTATTTTTATTACAAATGAACATGGCTTGGGACATTATTGTTCGTCTGGGTTCTAGTTTTTCTTCCTGTGAAATGAACTTAATACCTCCTAGTTAAGGGATTCTGGGCAAGAAGATGGAAAGCAGTAATGTTCCTTTTGGGGGCAGAGCCATCTGGTTAAGTGGACAAGTGAACTTTGTTCACAATCTCTCCCAGTGATGAGAGAAGGTCATAAGGATGGCCCGGAGACACTGAATCCGGGGTAGCCTCAGTTCTCTTAGCACGCTCAAGGGATAGTCTTTGGGATGGAAAAAAAAAAAAACCCATGCAAAACAAAATAAAATACTTTTAACTACTGTGTTTTAAACCATTAAAATTTATTTTTCAATTTTTTAAAATTCAAGTTTTTATTTTTGATTGATTCTATTCCTGTTCTACACTTTCATATTGGATTGGGAGAGAGGACTGAGTACTTTCCTTTCTGTTTATAGGTTCTCATTTCATAAGTGTGCTGGCTGGTTTTACGTCAACTTGACAAAAGCTAGAGTTATCTGAAAGGTGGGAATCTCAAGCCTCTGTAAGATCTGGCTTTGTCCTAGTTAGAGTTTCTTTTTTTTTTTTTTAAAGATTTATTTATTTTATTTATGAGTACACTATAGCTGTCTTCAGACACACCAGAAGAGGGCATCGAATCTCATTATGGGTGGTTGTGAGCTACCATGTGGTTGCTGGGATTTGAACTCAGGACCTCTGGAAGAGCAGTCAGTGCTCTTAACCGCTGAGCCATCTCTCCAGCCCCCCTAGTTAGAGTTTCTATTGCTGCAATGAAACACCGTGACCAAAGCCATGTGGAAAGGAAACGTATTAGGCCTATGCTTCCTCATCACTGTTTATCACTGATCAAAGCCAGGACAGGAACGCAAACAGGGCTGGAACCTGGAGGCAGGAGCTGATGCAGAGGCCATGGAAGAGTGCGGCTTACTGGCCTACTTCTCCTGGCTTGCTCAGCCTATTTTCTTAAAGAACCCAGGACCACCAGCCCAGAGATGGCACCACCCACACTGAACTGAGTCTCCCCCCCTCCACCCCCGTCAATCACTAATTAAGGAAATGCTTTACACGCCTGCCTACAACCCAATCTCATCTTCTTAATTGAGGTTCCCTCCTCTCAGATGACTTCAGTTTGTGTAAAGTTGACACAACACTAGTGAGCATAGGCTGTAAGGCATTTTTAAAATTAGTGATTAATAGGGGAGTTGGGGTGGGGGGGCGGGTCCCAACCCATTGTGAGTGATGCCATTCCCGGGCTGGTGGTCCTGGATCCTATAAAAAGGCAAGCCATGAGGTGCAAGCCAGTAAGCAGCACCCTTCCATCCTTCCATGGCCTCTGCATCAGCTCCTGCCTCCAGGTTCCTGCCCTGTTTGAGTTCCTGCCCTGACTTCCCTCAGTGATGCTCTGTTATCTGGATGTGTAAGCTGAAATAAATCCTTTCCTTTTCAAGTTGTTTTGGTCATGGTGTTTCAGTCATACCAATGGCAACCCTAACTAAGACCATAAGTAATCTTATCTGTATATACAGAAAAGGCTGGACACTTCCACAAATACTTGAGCTAGCCACAGAGAGTCGATCAGGACCACAGATAGTTTCCCTTGGAGATAAAGATGAATTATGTGAAGGAAGAATTCACATAAATATTGGTTGATCTGAGAGATTGGCTGGATCTCTTTGTTAGCCTTTATGAGAACTATGTGGGAGTGTGCATTTGTTTACTCAAAACCCTGCACTCTCCATAAATAAAGATAGTTACTGAATGTAAACACCCCAGCAGGATTCTCTCTTATGTTCTACATCATATTGTAGATACTGGGATGCTTTACCTAGATTTACCAAAGGAGAGACCTCAACTATAACATGTCTCAAACAGATTATTTTCTTTCTCCAGAAATGTGTGCCTCTCTTATGGCAGATTGCAATAAGTAGTCACAAACTCTGTCCATCCGTCTTCATATTTCCCTTTGCAAATGGCTTCTTTTTTTTTTTTTTTTCTTTTTGGTTTGGTTTTTCGAGACAGGGTTTCTCTGTGTAGCCCTGGCTGTCCTGGAACTCACTCTGTAGACCGGGCTAGCCTTGAACTCTCGAACTCAGAAATCCACCTGCCTCTGCCTCCCAAGTGCTGGATTGCAAATGGCTTTTCTTACCTAGCAAGAAATGAAATTCAGGTTTCCACCTTCTTGTGGCTAGGTTGCCCAGGAGGCTGGGCAATGCAGCACAAGCAATGGTATAGAAATTCTGGGCTAGACCTTCAGGGACTTGGTTTTCTACTCTCTTGAAAAGCTCCTGCTGTCATGGGAAGAAACCTGGGTGAGCCTCTGCAGGATGGGAGGTGACATGGAGAAAGATGCCCAACTGAACCCAGCAGCAGCTGTCAGATGGGCCAGCAGCGGAAGTTGCCTGACCTCGTGGATTCCTTGTTCCACAACTATTAAGTTGTGGTGATGCATGCCTTTAATCCCAGCATTTGGGAGGCAGAGGCAGGCGGATTTCTGAGTTTGAAGCCAGCCTGGTCTACAGAGTGAGTTCCAGGACAGCCCGGGCTATGCAGAGAAACCCTGTCTCGAAAAACAAAAACAAAAACAAAAACAAAAACACAAAACAAGATGGTCAGGGCAAGGTAAACTAAGAATCAGCTCTCCAGGGAAGGGCCCACAGCATCTGTAGGAACTGGTCCTGATCACCTGAAAGACCATCTTGGACCATCAAGTCCCCAGTGAGTTTGGAGCTGTCAATGCACGGTTGAGTCCATTTGAAAACAGGAAAAATCTCTAAGTCCAGTCCATTACAGATTCATAGAATTTGTAGTTGTTTGAAGCCACTAAGCTTATGATAGCTTATCAGAAAGCAATAAACAATAAATATATCCTTCTTTATCTTCTATAAAGGATTATTAAAACCTGAGCTTTACCACACATGACACACTGAGGACCCAGGAGTGCTTTGCACAGTCATAGTTTTTCTTTGTACCCAGGTGTATGGACTATTACCAAGTGTGGGACTTGGATCACAGTTAAACACGTTTTCCTTTGATTTTGAGATAAGGCCTTGGTATATAGGCCTTGAGCTTGAGATCCTCTTGCCTCAGCTTCCGGAGTGCTGCAATAACAAGTGGGCACCATTGGGGAATATCTCTTCCCCAGTGGCTTCTTTGTACTGGTATTTCCTCATCTGCAAAGTAGATATAACCTTTCTAGAAAATGTAGGTCTGTGAAACTCGCGTGTTATGACACCTGAACAGTACTTGGCCAATGCTTTGTGGATAACAATGCTGTATGCAACCACACTGCCTATAAAGTTTAAGTTGAAACTTGTGGCAGAGCCATAGAAGAATTATGTACCCACATAGGTGGAAATGGATATGGTCCTGCATACTGCAAAGGAGTGAGAGGTAGCCAGGAGCTCCAGAGAGCCAGACTTCTCCCCTGTATCTCGGCTCCTCTGCAGGCCGCTGCTTCCAGTATTAGGTTTATCGCTGTAAAATGAGAAGAACAACCAGTAGTCTGTAGTTTTATTGGGAGAGCTGAATGAAGTAAATGAAGCCCTGGAGCACAGAATATGCCTACCATATGATAGTTAAATCGGGGGTGTTGGTCAGAAGTGCAAGCCAAGACCATTCAGAGGAAAGTGACCAAATTTGCTTAGTATTGGTCCCAGTATCCGGATAGCTTGGGATGTGTGTTTACTAAATCTCCCAGCAAACCAAAGCAGCAAGCATCAGCTGCTTTAGCAGCGACCTTGGTTAAAAAGAAAGAGACCAAGAAATCCCAGTTTATCTGCTACCTCGCCTCCAGGAACCCCTTCCATCTTCATCTTCAGAATACTCCCCACTCCCTTTCATTCCCCACTCTTAAGTTAAAAAAGAAAGAAAGAAAGAAAGAAAGAAAGAAAGAAAGAAAGAGAAAGGAAGAAAGAAAGAGAGGAAGAGAAAGAGAAAGAAAGAGAGAAAGAAGAAAATCCATGTGCTTGGGAGTACAGCAATAGTCCCATAGAGATTCTGATTAATAGGAGATTCATCCTATGAACCAGAAGTCTCACCAGACCTAGAGCTTGAGAGAAGTCACTGAAGGCTTCCTGGGGGGAGGAAGTGTTTAATGTGGGACATGTAATACACATGAGTGGCATCGATTGAGCTGGGGGTGAGGAAGAGGAGGTGGTGGTGAATGTGCTGTATGAGAAAGAAGGCTAAGCTTCCAGAGCAATACCTACGGTTGAGTAGAAGGAAGAGAAAACTTGGAATGTGGCGATTTTAAAGTAACTAGATATTGATGAAAAAGTGAGTTAACGCAGAAGTGGTTAAGAAAGGAGGTCTAATAGAGGTAATTTGTTTATCTAATTAAGAAATTTGACCTTTATCCTAAGGGCAATCAACGGGAAGCCATTTCATATTTAAACAGAGGAGTGACATTTAGAAATAGCATTCTCCAACTACAATGTGAAGAACAGGGCAGGACAGAAGGCTTGCCACCTGTTGTTGGTAAATAAAGTTTTATTGGCACCCATACACATTAAATTATACTGTCTTTTAGGTTCAAGTAACTGACCACCTGGCCCACGAACCCTGAGCTATTTCCTATCTGGTCCTTTTAAGAATATTTGTTGAGGCCAGACGGTGGTGGTGCATGCCTTTAATCCCAGCACTTGGGAGGCAGAGGCAGGCAGATTTCTGAGTTCGAGGCCAGCCTGGTCTACAGAGTGAGTTCCAGGACAGCCAGGACTATACAGAGAAACCCTGTCTGGAAAAAAAAAAAGAATATTTGTTGAGTTTAGGTACTATTAATGTAACTTGAAGGAAAATAGTGATAGCTAGCTAGCTAGCTTTGGAAAGGGGACAGGAGGAATTCTGTAAAGGGGACCTGAGGAATTAATCACCCAGCTCTTGTAAAATTCTTAAAACGTTCAGTTTTCCAGACGTCTGATTTTAGCTTTACCTTGGTGACTCCACTCCTACAAGATGAGTGCAAAGGAACCAAGATCACAGTTGTAAACAACTAAGGGATAAGTGTGTGTTGTAAATGGGAGAAAAGGCCAGGGGCCAAGCATGGCGCTTCATGTCTTAAATCTCAGCGCTTCAGAATTCGAGGCCAGCCTGGTCTACACAGTAAGTTCTGGGCTAGAGCCACACAGTGAGACCCTGTAAGGTAAGAATTGGGGATGGAACAGCTAAATGAGTCGATTTCCTAAAAGGAGATCATATTTTACTAACTTATGAGTGTGTGTGTGTGTGTGTACATACTTGAGTGTGTACCACAATCAATTCATTGTGAGACATACAGTAGGTTGCAAGATGTATTTGGTCAACCGAACCCTTAATATCACGACATTCCTAAGTATCTGCTTTGTGGTTCTGAAGCTTTGCCATTTGATGCAGGTTGACCTACAGAAGGCTGAACAAACAAAACTTAGCACTGGTTTCATTTTTAAATGACATTAAGTAAAATAACACCAGTGAGTGTATTTAACATGTCCTTCCTTCAAGAAGACAGAAGCTGGGTCTTGGTATTATTAATATCACAACAGTAACATCAATAAACAAGTTAGTACAACCCCACCATTTATTGAATTACAGCATCAGACACTAACCTAAGTTCTTCAGTCCCTATAATAAACCTAGTTATTATAGTTGTGTGTAGCCCAGGAGACTAACTTGAAGGTTCTCTTTTCTAAGGTCATCGGCATGTCATTTTGTCACCTAAGCCCTTGCTGCCTCATAGCAGGGTGCCCTGCCTTCTCCTTCTCAGGCTTTGATCTCCTCATTCTGTTGCTTAAAACCCTCCACTGCCTTCTCCTCTCCCGAGCAGAGTCTACATAATTTATTGTGGCATAATTTATTTTTCATAATCTCTCAGGGCCTGAGTGGCCTTGGCTTCTGCTGCTGTTTCTATAAGTGTATGTTGTATATTCCTGGTTCTGGGGGTTCTTGGGAACATGCTGAGTCCCTCCGTGCGTCTGTGGGTTTACACATTTCTCTTCTTTCTGGAGACTCCTTTCTTCACATCTGCCTGGCCTTTGGGCTTAAAGTCCAAGTTCTAACCATTCTCTTCTTTAAGATGTCCTGATTCTCCTATTGGGAACTGGTTATGTTGAAAGATCTGAGGTGTTCCTACCCACTGCTTGATCTCTGGAACTGTTGCTTGGCTTCTGTAAGTCACATTATTTATTTATTTATTTATTTATTTATTTATTTATTTAGGCTTTTCATTTATAAAATAGGGTAGTATGCTGCCTTACTGTTGCTGGACACATTGTAAGTAGTCAGAATAAACAGTCATTATTTAGCTCCTGTGCAATTAAGGCTCACATGTATTATCCTGGCTCGATAACTTTGAGTACACTGTACTTGCTTAGTGATGCTCTCTGGTCAGCCTTTTAGGTTCAACACCAACTCTTCTGTGATTTCTTGTAGTTTTCACATGTGCGTGTATGTACTTGCATGTGTAGGGATGGATGATTGTGGGACATGGGTTTGTCCTGAAGTTGCTATCCGAGTCTTCTTCAGTCATTCTGCACCTTATTCTCTGAGGCAGAGTGTCTGAATTGCACTCAGAGCTTGTTGAAATAACTAGTACTAGAAAACAGGCTTGCTGTGAGGTCCCTTCTCTGTATCCTCAGAGCAGTTTGCCATACCCACCTTTGCATTTATACAGGCTCAGGAGATCCAAACTCCAGTCTCCATGCTTACACAGAAAACGCTTGATTCACTGAGCCAGATTTCCAGCCTCCTTTTCTGTGAACATTCTATACATTTAATCATGGTTGTCCATTTTCCCTAAGTTCTCATCTCTTCTGCTAGCCTGGAACTCTGAGTACAGGGATTATTATTTATCTACCTTTAGAATAAATTGATATTTAGTAGACATTGGCTGATTGGCTGAATGGATATATTCACGAATGGACACAAATTAGTCTCACAGGACTTATAATGAGTGAGGGCATGCCCAGTAGTCTTGGTCTCATTTGGCAGTGTTTACCGAGTATAGTCTGCTTTTCTCTTTCACAGTAACAGCCTCATACATGGTAGCCAAGTTCTACTCTCCTGAGAGACATCCCCAACTCTTCTGACTTTTTATTTTGAGACTGGTTCTCACAAGGCTACCCAGGAAAGTAGTCTTGAACTCACTCTATAGTGTAGCCTAGAAATTGTGATTCTTCTGTTTCAGTCTCCCAAACAGCTGGGAGAACATACTACCAGGCCTGGCTTTCTTTCCTAAACGGTTGGTGCTCATTGACTCAATTTAATCCCCACAGTAGCTCAGGTCTTGTCTACATGAAATCTATTCATGTCACATGGCTAGTAAAATATGTAAAAACTGGCAATGATGTACCAGTTAAAGTCAGAGGGCAACTTGCAGGAGTTGCTAGAGGGAGGTCTGAGCATTTCATGCCTGCAGTGATGGTGGTACTGAGTTTAATCCCCAGCCCTGCACATGCCTATAATCCCAGCACTTGGTAGGTGAATCAGAAGTTCAAGGTCACTCTCAACTATATAGTGAATTTGAGACCAGCACATATACTGGTTAAAGGATACTTTGCAGGAGTCGGTTCTCTCCTTTTACCATGTGGGTCCCAGGGATTGAATTTAGGTTGTCAGACCTGAAAGCAGTGCCTTTACTCACTCAGCCATCTCTTTCTCATTGGGCCCCCAACAGTTGAAGTTTCTGAGGTGGATGGACTAGAGGCATGGCAACTCCTTAGAAAGGAAAGATAGAGAATGAGGAACGTGGTTTACTGCCACGCCCACCCTGAATGCACCCCATCTCATCTGATCCTGGAAGTTGAGCAGTGTCGGGCCTGGTTAGAATGCAGGTAGAAGGATGAAGAGGATGGAGAAGAGAGACAAGGCATTATATATTTTACGACATTGGATCTGGGAAAACGTAGGAGCACACCGGGAATGTAGATCTGGAGCTCAAGAGAATTTTCACTGGCTCTTGTATGGTGGAGTTGATATCAGGGAGCATGGGGAGACAGCAAAGACAGGTTAAGGTGAGGATGAGATAAAGTTAGCATTGGATGAGGTCATCGCCTGGATTAGGAAGAAAGGAACTGAGTTTAAAGGTTAATTGCAAAATACAGTTAAGTGTCAAGGTAGAAAAGCGCAGATGTTCTTGGTTTCTTGGAGCCACTCAGACATTGAAATGAAAAGCCTAAGGGCTCGGGAATTGTGGCAAGAGCTGAGACACAGGAGCTGAAGGTGGATCAAGTAGAACCCTGTGTGTGAATGTGCATGTTACCTCTGTGCGTAGGTGTACACGCATATGGAGTCAGAGGTCAGGTTGCCCTTGATTGTCTTTACTGCTCTCTGCCTCACTTCCTTTTTGAGACAGTGTCTCTCAAGCAGGAGCTTGCCTTTTTGGCTAAGATGGCCAGTGAACCCCTGGGATCCTCTTTGCCTCAGCCAGTGAGATTGCAGGTGTGCCAGCACAGCCAGCTTTTTAAGTGAGTTGCTGGATTAGGAAAGGAGGAAACGGCAATAAATTTAGAGAATAAAATAGACATGCTAATAGGTGACTACCAAGAATTCACCAAAGGTGGGGGGAATAAAAATTAAAAAGTGTAGATAAGAGAAAAATGCCTTAGTGTTCAATATAATCAATGATAAAAAAAAAGACTCATTCTAAGATATATTATTGGGATGTTTCAGGCTTGCAAGCATAATGGGAATGTTTAGGAAGAAAAAAAGAAGTCAGAGAGGAACTGTAGGGACTGTAGAGCCATCAGCTGTTTCAACACCACTGGGAGAACAGGAACTAGACATTTTTCCAGGCTGCATGCTTTCTGTGGACTCCTGAGGAAGGTGCTGAGTTGGTGCCTCAGCAAAATGAGAGTCGAGTCAAAGTAACGCGTTTGGCTGTTGGAGGATGTTACTGATGAGTATTTGTTTGATGGATAAAAAAATTTGGGTAACATTTAGGCTAGATACATGTTCTAAAAAGCCAAAAAAAAAAGCCAGGCCAGTTATTAACCTCCCCCCCCCCCCCCCCCCAGGAGGGCACAGTACTTGACTTGGCAATGAGTTCTGTTCACCCGGTCAGGATGATGTAAACCCTAATTACTGTTTATAGATTGTGATGAGGCTAATTTGGGAGCAAGGGCGGGGTAGGTGTTCGAGGATGTGGTGGTGTTGGGGGAGCCAGATCCTCAAATACTGTGACAAGATGTCAGTCAATAATGTCTAGAGCTGAAAAATCAAGAAACATAGAATAGTATTAGAAAATATAGAATACACAGTAGGGTTTGAGGATTGTGACTGAGGCTAGGTGAGAAGTGGGCAGGCCAGGGCTTTTACCTGAAGCTTTAGGAGACATTTTAAAATTTTGTGTGTGTATGAAAAATTTAGAAGGCTCATATATATACACACAGATTTTTATTAAAAATAAAATGTAAACAAAGGCAATACACATATTCAGAGAAAAAAAAATAACGTAAGCACAAAGAACTCAAAACTTATCCACAATTTTACCCCTACAGGGATAACATAAATATCTTCAAATAGTTTCTTCCTAAAAACACAGTTGAAAGTAATTTTAAGTAAATACTAAAACCCTTAGCACAGTTATTCATTTTTGTTACTAACTGAACCAATGCCCTCTCACCTCTCTCTCTCCACCTCCCCTCCCATCCTGTAGATGAACCCAAGGCCTTGCGCATGCCAGGCAAGGGCTTTGCCTCTGAGACAGGTTTCCAGCTCTAACCCAGACTTTCTGATCAGTATGTGTGGTATCATGTAGGCTCCATCTCTCTAACAGCAAGAAGAGAACTGAACAAGTTTTCCTGAGCTCCATCGTTAGTTTAAAAAACAAAGTAGTTTTTAGTCTCAATTTTTCAATCACCTTTATTTAGAACTGTAAGGATTTTTCTCTGAAACTAATTCATCAGGGAAATTTGCAGCATTTAAGAGAATTTTTTATTTTATTTTTAATTCATATTTCCACAGTGTATTTCCATAGGTCTACATGGCTTGTCTGGTTAATTCCTGTTGGAGTTCGAGAATTGTAGATGTTAAGGGTAATGATGGTGCATTTATCAGGAGAGAACAGAGCAACTGACCAACAGCGAAGAGCTAGGATAAGTGCCTGCAGATGACAGACAGTCCTGAGATAGCACTGTCAAATTTGTCCTATCTGAGCGGACCGTGTAGATATCTGCCTATAACCATCACATGCCCACACAGTTATGAGACGAACACATGAGTACATGAAGCAGCTATGGAGTAAAGCAAAACAATCAGGGGCTATGCAAGTTGGGAAATATCTGTGACAAAACAGGCGTGGCCATAGCACTGTTGCCCTGGAATTCGGAGACTCTTGGGCAGAACATGGGGAACTATCTGCATGGTCTTCCTGGCTGTTTTTCTGACCATGTAGATGATTGAGGTTTTTTTTTCTCTGTGGCTCTGCCTAGACCGGGGGCTTTCAGAAATAACTGAATTGTTCCATTTCTATAGATGAACTGAGCTTCAGTGAGCTCGGCTAGCTCTGTTAGTTAGCTGAAGACAGCGCCGCTAGAAAGAACTCCAGGTTCTAATAAATAAGATTTCAGCTCTATTGCTTTCCACGTTGAATATAAATACAGATGAGGTGTGAGGTTATATGTGCATTTTTTCTGGCCTAAATCAGTAGCAGATGTGTCCCTGTGTGTATACATATTAGGTCAAATATGTAAGCTTTATTGGTAGGCATTTCTCACAAACAACTGCCCTATGTCATTAATGGTGGACTTTCCAAGTGATTCAATTTATGTGAAATTTATATTTCCAAAAATAGGACTTGTGATTGCTTTTTGCAAATTACATATCTTGTATGTACCCCTGCATTATTTAGTTTTATTCCAGGTAATTCAATCTCGTTAATACAGCATGTCAGAAAGCAGAGTTTATAGACTTGGCAATTTGGGATACTCAGCCAGTATTAAATAAACAACAAATCCAAAACAGTCTAGTCCTCTTTAAACATCCTGACTGTAGAGGGGTCCCGGATATAGATGGATTGCTAGTGTACCCGTTTTTGTTACGTTGAAATCGAATCCAGGGCATTGGGCATGCTAAGCAGGAGCTACCGACTGCTTGCAGTCCTTTAAGGGTGTTCTCCAGGGGTTTGGGAAGAGGCTGCTCTGAGACATCACGCCTCTTCCACACACGTGCCTCCTAGCCGGCTTGGCACGCACCTGCAGCCTCAAACCAGAACGGGGCGGAGCTCGACTTTGGCCGTGTCAGACGTGGCAGGAAAAAAAAAAGCATCAGTTGCCCTTTCATCCCCTTCTCTATAAAGCAAACCATGCCGATCTTTTGCACAGCGTTGGGGCATATAAGGCAGAATTCACCATTGAAAAGGGGTTTTGGCTACGTGGCGAGCTGGGGCGCTGACGGCCGCTGGGGAGGACTCACATACTTCTCCCCACTCGTGAGGTCTGTGACTTGCTGGGAAAGCCCTCGAACCGCACACTGCACCCGAGCCGAGGTGTGAGCTCTCAGGGTTCCATCGCACCCCACCGCCGAAGCTCGCGCCTCCGAGCACCGGCCGAGATCCAAGTTCCAGCGCCGGGAGGTGGGCCCCACGCGCGGCCTCCGGGCCCCGCCCACTCTGGCCTGGGGTCGGAGCCGCGGCGAGCGCCAGCTCAGTCCGAGCGGCCGCGGCCCCTTTAAGGAGCCGCTCTGCGGTAACCCGAGCCCGCAGTCCGGGCGGGCGCGGCGGCAGCGCGAGCCTCGGCGACAGCTCCTCCAGGCTCCCCCGGCTTCCCGCGAGCATCTCGCGCGTGGCTCCAGCCGGCGCAGCCCTCGGGCCGGGCTGGATGACCAGGCGCCTGTGAGCCCCGCTGCGCTCTCCCGGCCCCGCGCAGCCGCCGCCCGCGGGAGTCGTCCCGGGACCCGGCACAGGTGACGCCGTTTGGACGGGATCCGGGAGGAGGGCGGCCTCGCCCAGCGCAGCCTCGGGCACGGCGCCGCGTCGCACCGGCCTAGCGCGGCCGAGCTCGGGCGCCCGAGGCGGGTGGGAGCGCGCGGGAGGCTCCCGCAGGTGTGCGGCGGCGCAGCATCCTTCCTGCCGCCGGCCCCGCGCCGCTCGGCTTGGAGCAGATGATGTCCTGGGCCCGCGGGCTTCACGCCGGCCCCGAGGTCCACTCGGTTCTCCCAGGCAGCTCGGTCCTTTCCCTGAGCTTTCCTGCTTGGCTAGCGGCATCCAAGGGGTCTGAGCCCAAAGCGGGTGGGTGCATCTTTGGGCCTGCGGGGGGGACGCTTTCTTGGGAGAGACCGGCTCACGGTCGGGAGCATCAAGTGGCACCCCCCTCCTCCCTATCCTGGTTCTAAAACTAGTAGCCTTTATTTACCCCCCGCGGCTCCCAAGTGGGTCCCATTTTTAGCCACCCACTAGAGTGCTTAAGTTTAGTGGAAGGAGAATTGGTTTCTCTTTCCAGCTATTTTAACCCCCTGGCAAGTTGATTAAACGAAGTGCCTTCGTTTACCCTGTCAGGAAATGGGGTCTCTAATGCTAGTATCATATTTTCCCACCTTTCCAAGATGGTAGCACAGCCTCTGTGAAAGTGGCTTTGAGTTAAGTTCATTTAACGGTCACTTGCTGGCCTGTGTTTTTGTTTTGTTTTTATTTGTAAGCATTTGCGAGTCAATAGCATATGTATGTAAAATTGCAAAATATTAAAAAGTAATCTTTGATATTTAAATTAATTCAGATTATCAGTTTGGAGGCAGTGTGGAAGAGTGTGTGGATGATGGGAATTAATGTTTATAGTAGACATGTCTATCATTGTATTTAGCAAAACCTTTACATAGATAATTGAAAAATAAAAACGGATCTAGGATGGTGATGTTTTAAGATGAAATGCTTGTTTATGAACATGTTGTGCTGGGTAAAACATAAGTAGTTTCTAAGTCAGTATATTCAGTAATCTCACTCCCATGTTCCATCAGGTTAAAGACCTTTTCTCTTTCTTTGTATTTCCTTAAGTTGTATGGATGAAACGAAATAAGAAATGTGTACCGACAATGTCAGAAAACTTGAGGCTACTTGTGGAGGCTCCCCTCCTGTGCCGTCTGAATTTCTTTTCTCTGGGTCCCTGTAACCCCTCTCTCAGCACACGGCTTCTGTCCAGTGCTTCTTTTCGGTGCCATCTTTCATGAGTTTTATCTGTCTGGGCAGGATGCCTTTGCCCCACTTGCTTAGTCAGTATTATTAGCTTTCTGACTCTGCTCCTTTTAGTAGAAGCCTTCATCACTTGGAGGAAAAGAAAGAATTATGGCTCTTGCCACTAAAGTCCTCTCTGTTCACTTGGAAGTGACTAGGGATTACAGTTGTCAGAGGCTTGTCTATTACCAGAGAGACGGATGTTTGCTTAGAGTTTTCTGAACAGACTCAGAGAGTAGGGATGCTAGAGTTGGCCTGGCCTTGCATCATTTGCTGAAATCTCCATTGGAGAGATTCCATTGGACTATTGAGAGAAGCCTGTGAGGTGACTACAGAGCTCTGAGAAGTCCTACTGTGCTAAGCTGGGTACGGACATTCCCTGCAAAGGCAGAAGTGCCCTACAAGAAGGGATGGCCACCTTCCCAGACTAACATAACCAATGGAGCAAAGGAGCCTGGATTTCTCTGAAGGGAGGCAGGAAAGGGGCTTGGGTACAAAGAGGAAGTGGAAGAGTCTGAGGTTGCTCTGTCACTCTTTGAGAATTTATTGTCCCTCACCATCAAGGGCAGCTATATTACAGTCATCAGACCTGTTCCCTCCCCTCCCTTGGAGCTCTAAAGGAGGCCTGGCACGCCTGTGTCTTCTCAAAGCCCTATTTATTAGAGGATACCACACAGCTTAGTTCCTAAACCCTTCACACCTCAAATCTCCTTCCACCACTTCCAAGTTAATATTCTGTGTTGCAGATTAAAGATTCAGGTAATATTTACTATTAAGGGTTAGCTGCATAGTCTACACTCAGATACAGAAAAGATTTTTTTCCTACAGCTTTCCTTTTAAGGAAGATAGTGAACTAATTGAGTAGTGGCCATATGTACAAGGGGGCCTGCCCAGAAGGTAGAGTTATAGGAGTTATGTTGGATAGCCTGTGCCATTGTCCTTGAGCAAGGTAGGGATCCCACCAAGTACAGGTGGCTTTCTGGTACTCTCCCTACGTCCACTTGCCCTGTAAGGGGGAAAAAGAGAGCAGTATCGGAGGTGGCTATCCCATCTGTCCTAGGGATGGCACGTGGACTTGAGCTGGGTGGAAGGACAGCTGTACTCACATCCCATCAGGACAGTGAGGTGATTTCATAAAGAAGCCCAAAACACTCTGGCAGTGTTTTCTCGTAAGCACGAAAGACTGCTCACTGAGAAATGGAGCTTTTCTGTTCTGAGGCCTGTTGTTCCTTCGAAGGCCTTGGAGATCCCCAGCAGATTCCAGAAACCAAGATAAAGCAGCACTAGAAAAGAGGTTGTTCAGATAACATGGGTGTATTTAGGAAGAGGTAATTCTGTGGATGCACAAGGAGCATCCTTGTGCATGTAAAGCAGGCCAGTCTTCTTGAAAGTAGTCCCTGAAGATAGCTGCACATCTGCTCAGAGCTTAAGCCACAGGGAGAAAGGAGCTGCTGAGTAATGAGACCAGTGTCCTAGACCTGACAGAAGCAGTGCTCCAAACATTACTGTGCTGGGAGACCCAGAACACAAAGAAGTACATGAGTATCTAAACAAGTTTTTATTCTTGTTCTGTTTCTAGTTGTTGGTGTTTTTTAGAAAACTCCTAACCTCTAGTTCACTTTTTTTTTTTTTTTTTTCCGAGACAGGGTTTCTCTGTGTAGCCCTGGCTGTCCTGGAACTCACTCTGTAGACCAGGCTGGCCTCAAACTCAGAAATACGACTGTTTCTGCCTCCCAAGTGCTGGGATTCACCATTTGTTTAATCAGTGGAAAACCAAGTAGAGTAGGGTGAGGTGGCCTAGAGATACTGGAGGAGTTGATGGAGGGCTATCTGGATCTGTCTGTGGACAGAAGGGAGTGTGGGGCTTGTCTGGTCTGTGAGGGTATGAGACTCAGAGAGCCAGAAGGGCAGATGCAGACAGGGACTTCCCACTTGTTTGTTCCCTGCAATGCCGCCAAGCAACTGCTTTTGAAGGGTGAGGAGGACGAAGTGTGGAAAGGAAGTTGCGTTTGGATTTCAAAGCAGATTTCTTTGGAGCAGTAGCTCTTTCTTTGTAGAGTTTGTGAGGAAACAAATGGGCCAGAATAAAATAGCTGATGGATTTAGGTCATGTCCCCTTCTGTGGGGCGCCCTGGGGAGCGCAGGGGCTCAGATGTGGGAAGGATGAGTAGGAGGCTCACACTTCCTGGTTTGGAGAAGTTCTGAGCAAAGCTCAGGGCAGCGTTGTTCCTAAGCCTCACTTGCTGGTTGTACTTAGTAAGAAGTTGGCTGCTCGCCTCACCAAGAATTGGAACAGTATTCTCATTCTCTTTTATAACAAGGCTAGGCTATCAGGACTTCCTCGGAGGTCTATTTTATGGTCCATGATCAAATTCAAGCTTCTGCCTCAACCAGTGTCAGGCAGCTAATTCTTCGGTGTGCCCTGGAGTTGGTCAAGGGCAGAGATGGTTCTTTGGGGTTTTGATTTCCCTTTTCATAACAATTAACATCTGACTCTCACTACCAGGTAAAACAAAGCCTACTGAAGAAAGTACACAGGTATCAGAGCCTGTTGCTTAGTTACCGATAGATTTTTGTCGTTGACATCTGACCTAGTTGGATCCCCCTTTGGAACCATCTGGATTCCTGATGTACCTTTCTGACTGCAGGTGATATTTTTTTAGGTGCTTAATGTCACCCATCCCCCCTTTTAAATCTGGCATTTGTCCAATGCTTTCATTAATATTACCTCATAGCCTCCAACTTTGGGTTTCTGCTTAGTTACTCCTGCGAGCCCAGTTCTGGATCCCAGACTCTAGAGACAATATGCTGATGAGTTTTCTGTATTGGCTTTAATTTAACTTTCAGTTTGGGGGCAGAAGGAGAAAGTATCTTGGTCAGGCTCATTTTATTTAATTCTCTGCAAGCATACTTAAAACTCCATTGAAAGAAGTCTTTTGAGGACTGAAGGTGGACATAGGAGGAGGAGTGAGCTCTGTGAGGCTCTGTGCTGAGCCCCCAGTACTACAAAGAAAACGAAAAGCATATCTTGAGAGCGCTGATAATGTCTTCTGTCTTGGTGTGTGTTTATTTGATGGAATAGCAGCAAGAAGGAATTTTAATTGATGAATTTTTAGTTTTATTTTTTTTCATTAAATTTTAAAAGCCACCTAACAGTGTTGCATTTTAGGAATGCAGTTTTAAGCCGGGCAGTGGTGGCGCACACCTTTAATCCCAGCACTTGGGAGGCAGAGGCAGGCGGATTTCTGAGTTCGAGGTCAGCCTGGTCTACAGAGTGAGTTCCAGGACAGCCCGGGCTATACAGAGAAACCCTGTCTCGAAAAACCAAAAAAAAAAAAAAAGAAAAAAAAAGAGGAATACAGTTTTAAAAACTAGTCTGGCTTGATTAACATGTGTGCTCTAATACTAATATTGGGACATTTAAGAATTTCATCACGTTTTATAATTAACTTGCCTCTTTTTTTCTGTTTTTCCGTCTTTTTCTCCCTTCACCCCAGTCTGGGATTCTCTGTGTAGCTTTGTCTATCCTGGAACTCACTCTGTAGAGCAGGCTGGATTCAAGTTCAGAGATCTGCCTGCCTCTGCCTTTCAAGTTCTGGGATTAAAGTCGTGTGCTACCCCTGGCTGGCTGTTAATGTGTTCATGAGTGAGTGTGTACCTGTGTGTGTGTGTGTCTGTGTGTCTGTGTGCCGAGTCACTCTCCACCTAGTTTGTTTGGTTGTTTTCAAGACAGGGTCTCACTATGTAGCTTTGGTTGTCCTAGAACTCACTATTGTAGACCAGGCTGGCCTGGAACTCACAGAGATCTGTCTGCTTCTGAAGGCTAGGATTAAAGGCGTGGATCTGTCACACCTACTTGGCTTTCCACCCAGTAGCTGCCAGATGAACTGGGTTCACCTGAAAGAGAGGCTGGGAATGAAAGGGGGACGGAGGGTGAAAAGAGATGAAGCCAAGACAAAGGTCTCTGATCAAGGCTCAATGCTTAAATGTTCAGCTCTCAATTTAAAGGGAAAGGCCCCTCCAAACGCTTTCTGGTTTAAGCCGGAGATGGGTAGGATAATTCATTCTCAGGGTCACGGCCAGAGATATCTCAAGACAAGCCCAGGGGCAGTTCTTCTAAGTTCCTTGCAGCCAAGGTGGGCAACTCCACCTAGATCCTATCACTTGGTCTGTTTTGGTAAACAAGGTCTTTCAGGCCTGCTCAAGGCTGGGGGAAGGGCACACCACCCTTTTTAAAGACGGCATCAGCGGGGCGGTGGTGGCCCACGCCTTTAATCCCAGCACTTGGGAGGCAGAGGCAGGCTGATTTCTGAGTTCGAGGCCAGCCTGGTCTACAGAGTGAGTTCCAGGATAGCCAGGGCTACACAGAGAAACTCTGTCTCGAAAAACAAAAACAAAAACAAACAAACAAACAAAAAAGACAGCATCACCCACTGAAATTGGAGCTCAGTGTTTGGCTGAACTAGGTGGCTAGAAAGCCCCTGGGATCCTTCAATCTCTGTAGGTGGCTCCAGTGGATGCCGGAGATCCGAATGCACCCAGATCCTCATGTCTGTACAGCAGGCTCTTTACAAACCGAGCCATCCCTCTAGGCCCACTTTTCATGTTTTTGAAAGCCTGTGTATTACCAAAAAGATGGTGTGTAGAAAAACAGAGTGCTGTGGGGCAAGATAAAGATGGAGTGGGAGGCGGAGAGGAAGGGCTCATCTCCTAAGCAGAGGCAGCATTCTGGCAACTCCTAGATTCACATCTCAGAAACAAACCCTTTAGACATTGAGGATTTGGAGAGCTTGATAATGCCTTTGTATGGCCCAAGATAATAAATGTTTTCCCAAGCAGGTGTGGTACATTACTATATAGTCTAGGTACTTGAGAGTCTGAGGCAAGAGCATTGCAAGTTTGAGGCCAGCCTCGGCAACTTAGTAAGACCTCGATCTCAAAATAATAGCGGGTAAAAGGAAACCAGTGGTGGTGACACATACCCATTATCATAGCCCTTGGAAAGATGAGGCAGGATAATCAGGATTCAAGGGCAATCCTTGCTGCATAAGGAGCTTGAGGCCAGTATGGGCTATATGAGGTCCTGCCATAGACAGATAGATAGATAGATAGATAGATAGCTACTACATACATAGATACATACATATATGCATGCATACATACATGCATGAATTGGGATGTAGCTCGGTGACAGTAAGCTTGCCTAGCATATATCAAAGCCCTGGGTTCAGTCACAGCCTTGGAGCTGGGCAGAGAAGAAGGGATTTGGGACAACTTGAAAAGATGTATACACTATAGCAACATAAACTAAATGTAGGGGTAAACAAAACATAAAAGCAGTGGAAGTGTGAGTAAGGCTGCCTGGTGCACTGTAAACTCCTGCTCTCTTCTTGCTACAAGCTCTGCTTTGTAGCACTCCAGTAGCCAAAGAGAAGAATCTGTAACTCAGTTCAGGATCTTGGCTTGGGAGACCCAAGCAGAGAGCCCCGACTGTTGCTGGTTCTTAGGGTCTCGGGAGGTGGGGAGGGGGTGTGGTTCTGGCCAGTTAGTCTAGCCAGTTGCTGAGCTCCAGTTTCAGTGGGTGATGTTTTTGAAAACAAGAGGGAGAGCGAGAGCGATTGAGAAAGACACTGGACGTGGCTCCTGGCTTCCGCACACAACACACACACTCACACATGAAAACACAAGACAGATTTCTCCTTCTGAGTTTTTAATTGGCAACACCATACCTGCAGAGGCTTGGTGAACATACCAACCATCTGTGCTTCATACAGTAAAACCTAGTGGCTTGACTTTCTGATGCCATCTCGGATCAAGTTCTTCAGTGCTAGCCAGGGACGCTCAGGAAAAGGTCAGTAGGGTGAGGTGCAAGTTCATGGGCTTAACCCAGAAATAGCTTTAACGGGACCTAAAGGGACACATGATCAAGATAAATAGCAATGCGATCCTCTTCCTGGATAGCCTCTTTACAAGGCAAAGCACAGTATACAACCTGAATATGTTGGCCTGACTCTAGTTTATAAAGCCGGGGACCTTGACTACTCAGAAGTCACCTGGATCTGAGCTTCTGTAGTCACCAAATACTTGTTTCAGTAATTGCTCCCTAGAACAGATCTCTGTACCCTAGGCAGCCGTCACCTGGGATCCTCCTTTTCAGCCTCTCAGGTACCTGGAATTGGAGACCTGTATCGTCAAGCCAAGCTTTCAGGACAGCCCTTGATGACTGAGGCTGTGGACCACCCTTTTGCATGATTCAGTGTGTTTAATGAATTCAAATGTGAGATTTGTGGTTAAACTGTGATGTTAATGAGACATCTGCTCCGACTTGCATATTAACTCACTAGGCTATGAAGTGGTTAAACACACACACACACACACACACACACACACACACACACACACACTCCTCTTGGGTGTGGTAGCACACACCTTTAATCTCATGGATCAATGTATGTTCAAGGTCAGCTTGGTCTATATAAGGAGTTTCAGGACAGCCAGCTCTATGAAGAGTCTGTCTCAAACAACAAGAAGCAAAACAGGAACAAGCTCCACACTGTTGTGTTTGACTCCTGACAGGTTCCACGCTGGATGCTGAGTCAGGTTGGTAAGTATCCAGTTTATTGGTTAATAGTGTTAGATCTGGTGTTAGGCAAAGGCATTTTCAGAGGAAGAGGTCAGAAGAGAAATTACTCTGCATACTTTTTGAGGAGTTTTAATGGCCCTTAGGTAGCAAAAGAACAGGCTATCCAAGAATGTGTAAAGTCCCGGGTTGCCTCATTTTTTGTTTTAGAAACATTATTCCTTCTCAAATCATCCTGTTTCTAGGCCTGGGGTTGGGGGCTGGGGGGAGTCAGAGGGAAAGGGAAGGTCCTGGGAGGGGGTGTGATCCAACTACACTGATATTCGTACGTGGAGATGTGGAGGTGAAACCCACCAGTGTTTATATGTAGATCCGTGCTTGATAAAATACGGAATACCTGTTCTTTCCCCACATTACCCTCGTTTGTTTTCCTTTGGAAATTAGTTCCTGTCCCCCAGGTAGTCTCACCCTCTCCTCTTCTGCTTTTGTGTCATACACATTAAAAAAATACAAAGCAGAGCAACAACAAAAAAAAACCTTGATGCCACACATGAGAAAACATGCAAGATCTTTTCTGAATGTGACTTACACTGCACAAGAGTTTCATAGTCTGACCCATTTCCCGCAGATGGTATAATTTCGTTCTTTTTTATGGCCGAATAGAATTCCACTGTATGTGTGTGTGTGTGTATCATGTTTCTTCGTTTATGGACGCCTCAGTTGATTCTCCTTGGGTACTTGGAATAGTGCTATAGTAAACATGGGCATGCAGGTCATCTCTGTGGTATTCAAACTTAGATTCCTTTGGGTATATACTCAGTTGTATGGCTGGATCATGTGACAGTTCTATTTCTAGGCATCAGAGGAACTTTCATACTGATTCTCTTAGTGGCCTCAGTAATTTGCATCCCCAGTTGTGAGTTCCTACACGGCCCACATCCCCACTACCTTCTCTTGTTTGTTTTCTTGATGATAGCTGTTAGGACTGGGCTGAGATGGAGTCTCATAGTTTGAATTGCATTCTCTTGATGACTAAACATGTCCCCCATACATTTACTGGCCATTTGTACTTCTTTGAGAATTATCTGGTTCACTTGCACACTTATAGGTTGGATTTCTTGGTGTTTGATTTTGAGTTATTAATATACTGTTAGAATCCCCTATTAGAGTATAGCTAGCAAGATTGATCTTCCATTCTATAGGCTGTCTCTTTGTGCTATTAATTTCTGTGCTTTGAGAATCTAATTATTTAAACTACCAAACTCAAATCAGATCATAAATATAGATGAGCTTTAGGGCTTTTAGGCCTAGGAGAAAAAGAATGATTTAATGGAGTTAGATACAGAATATCAGATTGTATGGTTCAGGGCTGACAGAGAGGTTAGGTGTGATATTTCTTGACTAGGAAAGGAATACTGTGTGTATATGTGTGTTTATATGCCTTTTCTTTTCTCTCTCTCTCTCTCTTTCTTTCTTTCTTCCTTTATTTTTTTCTTTCTTTCTTTTAAATACAAGATATCCTTGAGTGGTTTGGAACAAACAATGTCGACTAGGCTGGCTTCTGCATTCCCCAGTGCCAGGATTAAAGGCACGAGACACTATACCCAGTCAAGCTGTATTTTACTTTGTCTTGAGAGGGGCTCTCTGATCACCTCTGTTGGCCTTGGACTCCATGTGTAGCAAAGGATGACCTTGCGTTTCAGATCCTCCTGCCTTCACCTTCCAATCTTGCATGGTTTAGTAGGCGTGTGCCACCACACAGAGATCATCATTCTTGATTGATCATCTTTTTTTTTTTTTTTTTTTTTGGTTTTTTGAGACAGGGTCTCTCTGTGTAGTCCTGGCTGTCCTGGAACTCACTCTGTAGACCAGGCTGGCCTTGAACTCAGAAATCCACCTGCCTCTGCCTCCCAGGTGCTGGAATTAAAGGCGTGCGCCACCACTGCCCGGCTTGATTGAGCATCTTAAAACAATGTTATTTCTTGGGATATAGAGGGTTGACTAGGTAGGTCTTTAGAGGGGAACTGTAATGGCTCTCCCTGGTTGTCAGCTTGACTATATCTGGAATGAACTACAATCCAGAATTGGAGGGCTCACCTGTGATCCAGATCTTGAGGCTGGAAAACTGTAAGTCTTGGCATAGAGATCATGAGGCATAGTGGTCGTGAAAAACTTAGGCCCGGGATGTCTGAGTTCAAGGTCAGCCTGGGACAGAACAAGTCCCCGATCCAGGCATGGTGGTGCACATCTTTAATCTGGGCCACACCCTCTGCTGGAGACCTACATAAGGATGCTGGGAGAAGGAAGATTCACTCTTCTTCACTTGTCTGCATTTACTTGCCAGCATACCTGTTGGAATCTACTTCTAGAGAAGACCAGTTGAAACAGCTAGCCTGGTGGGCCTGAGCAGCTAGTAGATTCTTGGACTTCTTATCCACAGCTGACCATTTTTGGAGTAGTTGGACTAAGACTGTAAGTCATCACAACAAATTCCTTTAATATACAGAAACATTCTGTAAGTTCTGTGACTCTAGAGAACCCTGAATAATATATAGGAACAGACTCAGGAAGTGGGTGTAATAGCTTCAGGGTCACTGGGCTTGGAAGATCCCGGATGACCTACTAGTGTGGCCAGTCATTGGTTTTGAGTGTTAGCTGCCAACTGCAATTTCCAGCCTCAGTTTCCTCCTCGTGGGCTCATGGCCAGCATAACAGTTGAGGAGCACGAAGAGCAGGCATTGTCAGTTGCTGTGACAGCTGCCTCTACTCTGTAACTCTCATGATGCCGTCCCTTCTGTATTCTGTATTCTGTGTATCAGAAGGTGGCAAGGCCAGCCCAGGTGATGAAGGTAGAGACAGACTCCATCTGATTGGGAGTGGTAGTGTGCCACTTGCACAGTGATTGGTGGCCATTAAAGTTTTCTACTATACATGGCAATATACTATACTATACCTTATAGTATTGTGTACTATAATGGCGGCCATTAGGGCATTATATCACTTAAACCATACAAACATATGGCAATTTAGGCATTCTTATGCATGCCTACTGTATGGAATTTGTAGGTTACAGAGGATAACTTCTTCCTCCTCTTCTTCCTCTTTTTCTTCTTCAGATAGGGTTTCTCTATTATGTAGCTCTGGCCGTCCTGAAACTCACAGAGCTCCACCTGCCTCTGCCTCCCTGTAATTAAAGAGTACTGGGCTTGAAGGTGTGCACCCCATGCCTGGTCTTCACAGGATGTATTATTTTTAAACTAATCTAGTTCTCTCTTGCTAAGTGGAATAAGTCTTCCAAACCCATTGAGCCAGCCCTTCAGCGTCTCTAACCCCAGTTAATACTCTCCTCAGGGAGCAGGAAGGAAACACAGAGCAGAAGGTAGGAGGCAGAGCCCTGCCTTAGCCTCGTCTCAGCAGGGCAAGGACTTGCTTGTGGCCAGTGAACTGCTGCTTGGGAGGTGAGAAGAATCTCCCTGATCTTTAGGTTCTGACTTCCTGGGAAGCTTGGCAGGTCTCCAATTTTGTCTCTTCCCTCTCCTCCTTTAAAATAGAGAAGAAATTATTTGGGGAAAAATTGTGTGTCGTCCAGTTTTTCCTTGATTTCATGGTGTTGGCAGAGGGCCAAGAAGATGTTCTAAGCCAAACAGCTCCTGCTGGGATCTCTCTCTGAGAAGGGAAGGACACTGATTTGAAAATAAGCATATCAGGAAGAAAACGTTGGCCTCCAGCTTTCCCAGCTGATGCTTTGCCACCTGGTCCCTCAGCAGCAGGGCCCTTACAGCACAGACTCCTACTGCTCAGGTCTAGGATTGTGTTGGAAATTAATTTTATTAAAGACTAGCTTTCAAATAGTACCAGCTTTTAAACATGTACTTTTGATTTGTGCCAGAAACTGCAGTTAGTGTGACTTCCCAATTATTGCACCCTCCCCCCAACCCCCACATCCAACACCCACCCAAGATGTTCTGGTTAATCCAGAGTTCAGCAGCTAGGACCCGGGAGGATCCATTACCAAGCAGCAGGCTAAGAAGTTACCTCGCTGCTGAATCCCCAGGGCTGCCCCCAACTCAGCCATGGAAACCACCAGCATCCCTGAGGCCATGGGGACAGGCAAGTACATTGCCTCAACACAGAGACCCGACAGAATGTGGCACAAGCAGCGGAGGGTCAAAGAAGGGATCGTATACCAAGAAGAGGTCCCAGTCTATGAAAACTAGTATGTGTAGTTTTTCAAGAGTAAACCAGAACTTCCCCCAGGACTGAGCCCAGAGGCTACCACATCGGTCACCTAGTCCAGACCTGAAGGTGGTCAAACAGGCCTCTCCAAGACAGCCAAACGCAACTTGATGCTGAAGGAGCCGATGCGGCAGCAGTAGGAGAAAGACGCAGAGGCGTTGAGCAGGACTCTTGATAAGGTATCTCTGGGAGACACAGCCCAGATGCCTAGGGCTCTCTATGGCCCCCAGGCCACGCCTCTAGCTGCCTCTGATCCATCTGACTCTGCTGCCACCAGAGAGAAAGCCAAGAAGATCAAGAACCTAAGGAAGAAGCTGTGACAGGTGGAGAAGCTGCAGCAAAGCCTCTGGGAGTTCAGCCAGCCCAGCAGAGAACAGCTGGAGAAGCTGGCTTCGCAGAGGGTTCTGGAAGAGGAGCTGGAGGACTTGGAGTTGGGCCTGTCAGGCTTCAGGAGTAGGGAAGTGGACTGCAGAACAAAACATGGGGTGCCCTGGGGTCCAGGGAGTGTGGACCACAGCAGTCAGGAGGGCCACCCCCATACTGGCTCACTTCCACCTCCTGTGGCCCGACTCCATCCTCCAGAGTCTAGGCTCTCCTTCATCCCTCCCCCTTCTTCTCAGCTCCGGTTTTTGGACCTTCTCCTTCCATCCCAGTGTTCACAATCTGAATGCCGAACCAAGGTACTTCTGCTGCTGATCTGGTGTCTTGTTGAAAAGAAAACCCGGGGTGGGGTGGGGTGGGGGAGTCTGTTAGAGATCTGAGGCTGAGAGTACAAGGAGTACCCACATTTTGGAGTCTTGGTTCCTGTTCAGTGTTACTTCCCTGGCCATCCCGAAACACCCCTCCCCCCCCTTTTTAAAAAACAAAGTAAGAATAAATTCAAATAGACGGGCTGCTGTAATTGGAACTCAAATGTTTAAAGAACAAAAGCTTCTTTATAAAAAAGAAAAAAAAGTTTTAAGTAGGGTGAGATGAGAAAAAGCAACTTTTATCCCATAAATCACATGTGTACTCTGAGCCTCTGGGCCCTAGAAACCCAACTGGATTTCCTGGGGGTAGGGAGAGTTCAGTGGGCTGGAACAGCGGGCTGGAGGGAGAGCTGGAGAGAAAGGCCTTTTGGGTGAGGACCATATATCTTGTTAGGCATTTCTTAAAGTCTGGGGAATAAATGTCGGCTGCACAGAATAAAAAAGCAGGGAGAACACAACCAAATATGCCAAAAGATAAAAGGTGACGTGTAATACATGAGTGCTAGATATCATTTGTTTTTAAGATAAAAGGGCAGACGGAAAGTTCAAGGCCACCTGGGCAGTTTAGAGCCTGTCTGAAAATAGAAAGTACAAAGATCGCTGGAGATGGCCTACAGTGGCCGGGTGCTTGTCCAGCTCGTGAGGGCTCCAAGGACTGAAAACAAACAGGAAAGACCCCAACAATAACAGAACACCCCACACTAAAGCATGTGGAGTGTTTTAATGCAGTCGAGGAAAATAATAAAAATGGTTTAAAAAAATCCCAATTAATAACCTCTGAAATGGGAAGGAAACCTGGCGAGAGGGGGCAGGGATTCTTGGGGAGAAACTAAGGAGATGGTATAACCCTACCCACATTTGACATGTCAGACAACTTTGGCAGGAACTAGCTCTTGGAGAAACTCTTTATCAGAAAACTTTTCCTAGCCGGGCGGTGGTGGCGCACGCCTTTAATCCCAGCACTTGGGAGGCAGAGGCAGGCGGATTTCTGAGTTCGAGAGTTCGAGGCTAGCCTGGTCTACAGAGTGAGTTCCAGGACAGCCAGGGCTACACAGAGAAACCCTGTCTCGAAAAACCAAAAAAAAAAAAAAAAAGAAAACTTTTCCTATTATAATAAACTACAGAAAGACTTCTGTTGGGTGTGGTGGCTCATTCCCAAAATTCTAGCACTTGGGTGGCAGAGGCAGGAGGATTGCAGAGAATTCAGGCGTTGCCTTGAGTTGATGGTTTGTTTGTTCCTAAACCACAGAGCCCCTTTCACTCCCTCCCAGGAAATGAGTAAATACAACGACATGACCATAGAAACTGCACTGAGCAGAGATCAGAGAAAGAATCCTAGAAGGCTTTTAAGATAGCAATGGAGAGACAGGATTATGTCAGATTAGGTAAAACCTTTGATTAAAGGCATTTTCAGTAGAGATAGGAATTGTCAGGAGTTCTCTGGCCTGCAATGGTAGAGCCACCTAGAGCTGTGTACAGATCCTGCCTGGGTGACTGCACAGAGCTTCATTAGGGACTAGATTTAGTTCCTTCCTGTCCTGGCCTCCTGTGCCTAAGTTAGTACATAGATTTGTGAGGGCATGCTATGTTTTGTTATTAATATAGCTGATAAGTCTCAAGTCGCCAGGGTCTGTAGCAGGCAGAATTGAAGAGTCTGGCCTTTAACTTCTGTTGCATGTTGCTGGGGACAAAAGGGTTGGAAGATTGTTACCAAACTCAGGGGTCACAGTCTGTGCTCCACCATGCCAGGTTTGACTCCCCATCCTCAGTAAGCCAACTAAAGGAGCCACATTGATAGTGGAAGGCAGGACAAAGTGACCATATTGGAAAGATGGCGGAAGAGATCCAGTAACTTCCCCAGTCTATCTCCAGGATGTCCTGACATGAAGGCGGGGCTTAAGCAGGAAGAGTAGGGCACAATGTGAGGTCTCTTGGCCACCAGGTCTCTTGGCCATTTTTCTCCAGCAAAAAACCCCAGTCATCCGACAGGTTGTAACTCTTTATCCTGGAGGCAGGTTCCTCCTTTGGATTACCTCAAGGTGTCCTCCATTTTCTCTCAGCAGAAAAGGAAACACTAATATCTTGGGTTCATTCACCAACAGTTTGAGCCAAAGAGGAGATTGGTGTCTCTTTAGAATGCATCCATTCCTGCTCGGCAGGTCAGTTCAGGGTGAGGGAATGGAGGGCAAACATAAACGACGATGTCCTTATTCCCGTGTGCTGTTACAATCTGCACGCGTGAGAATTTTTTCTGCAGTAGTGAGGTTTCCTTTTTCTAGATCACAGGTTTCAGATAAGTGAGTCAACTTAGGATTTCTCAGCTTTGTCTTGTTGACCATTTTCCCCTTCAATTACTTCTGGTTAAAAAGCAGTGTCATTGCTAGGTTTGTGGCACGTACCTTGGCAGATGTCTGAGAGTGAGTAGTCTACATAGTGACCAGGCCTACTTAGATCCTGCCTTAGAAAACAAAAAAGTAAGGCCCAGGGTGTAGCTTAATGATAGAGAGGTCACTCAGTATGTACTAGGTCCTGTGTTCCATCCTTTGAATGTATGCATGAGTGTGCACACGCACACGCACACGCACACAGAGGGCTGTTAGAAGATCTGTGTTTCTGTATGGGTTGCCTGTTGATTGTAGGCTCTGCAGACTTTAACACTAATGCTGATGGTTCTTGAACTTTACTCAGAAGAGAAAAACGGAGACATACCAGATGAATGTAATTAAATCTCCTAAATTTTTCATAAAACTGTCAAGGCATAATTTAACCATAACAAAACAAGGGGTTGGAGGAGTCCCGTAGCTGTTAAGAGCACTGGCTGCTCTACCAAGAGACCCAGGTTTTTCTGTTCTATTCTATCACTACATGTCCAGCTCACAACTGTTCTTAACTCCATTTCCAGGAGATGTGTGGCTTCCTTAGGTACCAGGCATGCATGTGGTGCACAGACTACTAGCAAAACCCGTACTAAACATAAAGTAATAACAAGGCAGGGCTGGGGCTGCACATCAGTATTCCTCGATACTTGGGAGGTTGAAGCCAGAATATACACAATGAGTTCAAGGCCAAGATAAGCAACTGAGAGTCTATCTTTTAAAAAAAGAAAGTTGGAGGTGTGGCTCGGTGGTAGAGCAGTTGTTTAACACATATGAAGTCCCAGATTCAATCCCAAATACTATACAAAAATTAAAAATAAAACCCGAATGCTAACTGTAGTTAGCTGAGATGTTTGTGTGTGTTTGCCTAATTGCTTGCTGGTTCTACATGAATGAAAAGTATTGGTTATTTGTTACATAGAAATGGTAAAACCTGTAACCAATTGTGGACATTGTGTCAGCCTTTAGACAAGTCTTGCAATGAGCCTGGAGTCCCTATTCAACTTTTGATAGGTTTTTAGTTAGTTTCTTGGGCTTGGTGAGTAGCTCATCTGCTGTTAATTTATTTGTGACTTAAAGTTTTCAGGGAAGAGATTTAAATCCTACCTGTTAGGCCCATGAGAATGTTACTAACTGCGTAAATACCTGGGCAGTGGATCAGTTTTGAAAACATAGTGTAGATGGTCATATGTATACATGAAACTCTGGAATGCAGGTCATATGTTGATGGAGGGAATTAAAGATGGGAAAATATTGTTTATATCTATATGGCACTTTGTTTTTGGACATGTTTATTAATGAGGTCTTTTATACATTTATGCTGTAGAAGCTAGGTTGTCAGCTTAGAGCATAGATGGTAAATGATGAAGTTCTTGGAGTATAGAAATCACTTACCACAATAGGAATGTCTTCCAGCATGGACAGAGAGCAGCCCCTGGGAGCAAAGAGTTCTTCAGGGGTGTGGTTTTTGGTAGGACTTTGTTGGGTTGATCAGCATGTGGGCTGCACCAGTTCACACTGTGGGCTATTAAAAAAAAAGAAATAAACAAACCATGAAGTTAGGAGTGGGATGTCTGTATATGCTAAGATCTAGGAATAGGCCTGGGTTGGGGAAGAGGTGAATATGATATAAATAAATATATCAAACAGTAAAACAAACAGAATATGAATGTCTGTGAACATTATTTTATTAACAGACATTGAACACATGTGTGCTTATGGGAGTCCATATCTTAGATATGAGGAAGTGAGGGTGGAGTTAAGTTGGGAGTGTGGGAATAGGATGTACGAAGGCCTCACGGAGGGAGGAAGGGAACCCTGCACCTTTAATAACACAGCAGGGCTATATAGTTAGAAGCAGCATGTGAGGGGAAGGGCCAGATGAGCCTGGAGATGAGACAAAGCCTTCCTTAGGGGAGCATTGGGGAAATAAGGATTGTGAGGACAGGCTTAGAGGTGCCATGATTGGAGATGATCTCACAAAAGAGTCCCCTGAGCCTGTCAGTCCTTCACAGTAAGGAGTAATTGTGGGGTTGGCCAGAGAAGCGATGAGGTAGCTAGGGAAAAAATAGATCTTTTGAAAGCTATTTAAGGAGCAGAATCTATAGGACTTCAAGTAGACAGGATATGGCAGTGTAGCTGAAGGCCATGGGAGCAGGTGACACTGAGATGACCTTTAGCGGTCAAGCCTGAGCCGGTTTGAGATGGCCTCAAGACCCAACCCCTAAGTCGTAAGGGCAAGGAGCAGCTAGCTCTGTGTACCTCAGGCCTCAGGAGCTCTGGGGAATGGAGATTTTAAATTTTAGTTCTCTCCATCCAAATGGTGACTAAAGCTACAGGTAGCTATACTGATAGACTCACCTAGGAGGCTAGCTAGCCAGAAGGAGGCAGTGGGACTTAGAGAAATCTCTTATTTAATGGAGAGTTTAAAGACAGACCAGTCACGAAGTCTGCTGCTGGGAGATCAGGTGGCATGAGTGCTGTGTGCAGGAGGCAGTGCTGAGCTAGCCACTAGAAATGGCTAGTGCTGGAGAGAGAACAACAGGATACGTAAGGGTGGTGTGGTTGAAAAGTGAGATGGGAAATGATGATAGATATTTATGGACAGAAGAATGGATTTATTTATTCATTTATTCATCTATCTATCTATCTATCTATCTATCTCATCTATCTATCTATCTATCCATCTATCCATCTATCCCATCCGTCTATCTATCTATCTATCTATCTATCTATCTATCTATCTATCTATCTATCTATCTATCTATCTATCTATCTCATCTATCTGAGACAAGGTTTCTCTGTGTGTCCTGGCTGTCCTGGAACTCACTCTGTAGACAAGGCTGACCTCAAACTCACAGAGCTCCTCCTACGTCTCCCTCCAGAGTGCTGGCATTAAAGGCATTTGCCACCATCACCTGAATCTAGAACTCCGACAAGCAGTGGATAGAACAAGAGAATGCATTTGTGAGAAAAGTAGAAACAAGAGATGCAGTCGAGAGAAGAGGCCCAGCAGTTGTAGCAGTTACACATCTCACCAGTGGCTCTGCCAAAATACCCGGCAAGAGCAACTTGAGAAAAAGAGTTTCTTCTGGCCCACAGCTTGAGAGTAGAGTCCACTATGACTTCAAAGGCACGGTGGCTGAAGCATGAAGCACCTCCTTAACACTGCACCGTATCAGGAGGTAGAGAAAAGGCGAGATGTGCCCTGGAGTACAGAGAGGGAGTTTAAAGTTGCACACCAGGCAGGCGAAGATACTGTTACCGATTGGCATGATTACAGACACTGTGCCTCTCTGCAGACAGACTATAGGAGAGGTACCTGGAGGGCAAGAACTCCACCCATTGAAGACTGTCTTGGGCAAATCCACCCTTAATTAACCCCGGCTACAAGTTTCCTCAGATATGTCCTGAGGTTTATCTCCTAAGTGATTCTAGACCCTGTCAGGTTGACTATTAACCATCACAGAGTTCATGAAGAGGCTGTGGGTCTGTTGGCATTTGGTTTCACTGGGGGTTTGAGCTTGTTTAAAAGCTGATATAGGGACCAGCAAGACAGCTTGGTGGGTAAAGGCACGTGCTACCAGGCCCTCAGACCTACCAGACTTCCACAGGGTGGAAGGACCACAGGGTGGAAGGAGAGAAACAATTTCTCTGCAAGTTGTCCTCTGATCTCTACTCATGTGCCACATACACATGTACACACCAAATAAAATAAATGTAATTAAAAAAATAAAGAGAAAAGCTAAGATAGCCAGTTGAGGAAGAGAAAAATCGATATTGGAAGATTCCCAAGGAGGTCCAAAAGGAAGTCTCCTGAGTGCTCTGGGAGAGAGGCCGGCTTCAGATGGATGGGCAGGTGAGTTAGGTGATGCAAGTGTCCAGTGTGGTTGGCGACAGGATGCTTTTTTTATTTTTGTGTAGGAGGCTGGGGTTACCTGTTGTAATGGGAGTGGATGGCTGAAAGGTTTGGAAACTCTACTGTGAAATCTGAGATTGGTCTGCCAAGGCAGTGTGGTTCTGGAGCAGGGACACGTAGAGGACAGTTTGGGCCTTCTCATTCCACGCTCACCAATTTCAGTCTCTTCTGGTGCATGATTGCTATATTAATTACTATGTGTGTTATGATAGAACACCATGCCCAAGGCAACTTATAGTAGAAAGAATTAATTTCAGCTTTATTATTCCAGAGAGTCACAGTCTATAATGGTGGGGACAATGTGAGAGCATCCGGCATGGCCCCTGGAGCATAGCATGAAACAAAGCAAACCATAAGTGTGTAAGACTGTAAACACTTAACATTTTTAGTGTTGGCTGATAAGGACGGGGATGAGTTGGGGCCAGGTGTGCTTGGTGGAGGGCCTAATCTCTCTTGGCTGGAGTGGCACCAGAGTGATGGACGATCGTAGAAGCAGAAGCTACCCAGTGGGACCCACATGCTCAGCATTGTCCTTAGCACCCTAAGGAGCAGAACTATTTATTCTCCTGTGAGAGTCAGGTTTGCTGTTGTGTTTAATATAAAGTGGGGAATCCAGGGTTCAGTTAGGGCGAGTTAAGCAGCTGAGATCAAAGTCACACAGCTAACAGATGTGCTAGGATTACAGGCGTCCATCACCATGCCTACTTTATATGGTGCTAGGTTAGAAACCAGGGCTTCTTCACTCATGTTAGGTGAGACCTCTAACCTCCTGAGTCCTTTCTAAGAAATCTCCTTCCGAAGCCCATTAACGCTTTATGATGTGATTTATTTCTAAACCCACTGCTTTAGTTAGACAAAGTTAACAGTTCTTTACTAGGTGATTAACTCTGGGTAAAAGGATACTCATATTTCTGACAGAAAGGTATACTTTTCCTAGCCTGATTTTAAATGAGTTTGAGGTTTCCTTGTGCATGTTTTGTATTATACAGTTATCTCTCTGTGTGTATTAAGACACTCTCTCTGCGTCTGTCTGTCTGTCTTTCTCCCTCTCTCAGTGTGTGTTTAAGTGTTTTCCCTGTCATAATTTTTCTTTGTGATTTGTAGTCATCATGCCAGCCAGGAGAGAAATCCGGATCTTTGTATGATCCAGCGTACGGTCTCTCAAGTCCACTTCTGTTCCTAGATCAACATCTAGCTTCTACACGAGCTAGCTAGCTCAGGATTCATCCACCACGTTTTGCTAGCCAGTCACTTTTTTTTCATTACTCATACATCTATCATGAGAAATGTTTGAAACTTTGCCGGACTTTTATTTGACACCCTCCAATCTTGTTAGAGCTGCCACCTTGTCACTTGTGGGAGTGACACAGGAAGGCTGAGCTGATGTAGGTTGGGAGATGGGAAGAGGGACGCCGTTCACTGAGCTATGGAGCCTTGCAGGAAGGGCTCTTCAGCTCCTCTAGGGACACAGAGCCGTGGGACCTGTGTGATCGATCCAGCATCAGTGCATCAAGGGAGGAGTACTGGGAGCCATCCAGCCCTGGTGCACTGCGGGTGGGTACCAGAGCTGCACATACCCAGAGCAGTGTTAGGTGTGAGGAATGCATAGCCAGGTTCTCTAGTGTGCAGAGAGGAAGTTCCCAGTACAGCGAGGCAGCAAACATTGTCAAGCTAAGAGACTTTGTCTGGTAGCCTGCATATTCTGGGTGAAATGAGAAGTGTTTCCATCAGAAGAGAGGGACAACTGGAGATTGGCTGGCTTGTGTATCGGAATAAATGCGGAAAACGCAGGAGGGAGCTTGCTAGGGATGGAGAAGGAATGCTAAGCATGAGTGGGTCATTGTTCTCGGCTTCCTTCTGCCCTGTCGCTCTTAAAGACAAACACACAGCCCGACTTCGTGCCCCTCGGAGGGTTCTTAGCACTACACATCGTGGCAGTGTTTCTTACTTGCATGTCTGGTGATTCAAATATATCCCCTCAGTGAGTACTGAGCGGAGGGAAATGAGGGTCTGGGTTGTTGTTTGGGTGAGGAGTTGGTTCTAAACATTCATAGGGGAACTGAGTTGTTTGAGCGTCTGCCTCAGTGTCTAGTTGGTATTTCAATAAAAGGGAAGGTATTGGGCTGTTAAGATGGCTCTCACCTGGTAAAATGCTTATCAGACAAACATAAGGACCTAAGTTTGATTCTCAGAACCTAAGTTTAAAGAAAAATGTCAGTTTTAGGAGGGCAAGAGAGGCAGATAGATCACCGAGGCTCACTGGCTAGCTTATTTGAGCTAGGTCCAGGCCAGTATGACACATTATGTCTCAAAAAGAAAACAGAGAAGACAGCTCCAGAGGAATGACACCTGAGGTTGTCTTCTGGCCTCTGCACACAAAGAGAATGTCTTCTTCTTCCCTTATTACCCTCTTTTACTCAAGCCATTGAATACCACTGGATACTCCTCCCCACGTATGTCTGCTGGCTATTCTTGCCTACTGAGAAAGGAGCTTCATGGTGCACCCTAAATTTTAGGACTTTTCCTTGCCTTCCTACTGGCTCACAAGGTGTCTCCTCCCAATTAGCGCTCCAAACACAAACACAAAGCCGCTACACAGCTGACAGGTGACAAATGTCGGCTGTATTGTTGGTTCTGAAGATGTGTGTTTGCTGTTTCCAGGACCCTGTGTCCAGAAATGAGAATGAGTGTCCTCCTGCAGGAGACGGGCTCTCATAGTGAGGGGAGAGAGAGGTCTAAGCTCATCCGTGACCTAAGACCATCTCGTGGGAAAAGGGCAAGCAGGCAGCATTGTACTCGGCAGACAATGGAAGTTCCTTTAGTGTCTACAATTCCTGTGGATCAAGACAGCTAATTAATTATATGGTAGAATTCATTTCTCAACAGTCTTGTACACTTTCCCTGTCTGTTCCAGCTGCTCTTTTCTAGGACAGCTCCCACTAGGACAGCTTCCTCGCCTCCTGCCAGCTTCTGGCCACATGTAGTGGTACATGAATGAGGCTTAATGCTTCTCCACTCTCCCTGTGATTTCCAATGCTTAGTGATTGCCAAGTCGGCAAAGGCCCTCTATCTAGGCTAATATTAGGTGTCATTTTCTCTGTCTGTTGTTACTGTTCCATCCTCTGGTACCTGAAAGTGAGCGGACAGGGGCAGCTGCTGCTACCAAGAGGCCTTGGCTTTCTGGGGGACATTTAAGTAATCTCTAGATGAGGCCTTGATTTGACATGACTGATTAAGCAAGCAGCTGCTTATTAAGAAGCAGATCTGAGATAGAACAATTTAATTAGCTTCTGTCTGCTGAGCCTTTAATAGAAGCCACAGCTTGGATATATGGTACTCTTTGTTTAGTTATAAATGGAACCCACCCCACCCCTTTGGCAGAGAAATACTCTCATCATATACCCCAAGAAAACAAAATAAATCTGTTGAAAGTATAAAGTGGGGCCGGGCGGTGGTGGCGCACGCCTTTAATCCCAGCACTTGGGAGGCAGAGGCAGGTGGATTTCTGAGTTCGAGAGTTCGAGGCTAGCCTGGTCTACAGAGTGAGTTCCAGGACAGCCCGGGCTACACAGAGAAACCCTGTCTCGAAAAACCAAAAAAAAAAAAAAAAAAAAAAAAAAGTATAAAGTGTTGGGGGTTGGAGAGATGACTCAGCAGTTAAAAGCACTTAGAATCCTTTCAGAGGACCTGGGTTTGAATCAAAGCACCCATGTGCTAACTCACAGCATCCGTAACTCTAGTTCCAGTGAATCTGATACCCACTTCTGGCCTCTGCCCACACCAGGCATGCACTGGGCTTACATACATGCATATGCACAGGCAAAATACTAATACACATAAAAATATATAAAACATTTGTCCACCATAACAATTTACAAAAACTAGGACTCAGGGTGTGGGGAAGTAATGTTTTTTTTTTTAATTTTTAAAAATCTCTTATTTAATGTACGTGTGTATGTATGTATGATGTGTGCATGTATGTGTAGATGTGTATATGTGTGGTATGTGTGATGCGCACGTATGTGTGGATGTGTGTCATTGCATATGTGTTAAGGATACACGTGGAGGTTGGGGTGATTTGCAGGAGTTGGTGTTCTTGATCCACACGAGGATCCCGGGGTTGGAACTCTGGTTGTCTGGTTTGGTGACAAGTACCTTTTACTCACTGAGTCACGTTTTCGGCCCATAATGTATGCATACATGCCTGCCTGCCTTCCTTCCTTCCTTCTTCCTTCCCTCCCTCCCTCCCTCCCTCCCTCCCTCCCTCCTTCCTTTACTTTTTTTTCTTTTCTTTTTTTCTTTTTTGACATTTTTTTTCCTGTACACCAGGCTGGCCATGTGTGTGTGTGTGTGTGTATTCACAGCAGTCTCCCTGTCTCCGTCTCCCTAGTGCTGGGGTTAGAGTGCAGACACCTGGAATAAGAAGCACTCACTACCACTACTCCCCGAGACGGGTTTCTTAATGGTGAATTGTTAGAGTGCTTTCTTTAGGACATTGGTTAGTTAATAATTCACAAACCTGGTAATATGTGGTAAGTTTTATGACAACTTAGGAAGCAGTCAAGAAATGCCCATGTATACATTGAATTTTAACAAAAGTGCCAGCAGCCCATGCTCCAGGGTCAGTGGTGAGCATCCAGAGCCTTCAGGCAAATCATCTTCGTTGAGTGGAAACTCTCAGTATCCTCTGGTGACTGATTCCATTTTCTCTAGTTAGCTATTCCCCTGGCCTCCAGGTCTGCATTTGTGGCACACGGTACTGTCATAATACATTTAGTTGATGTACAAAGTTGACTTTCATGTAGTATTTGGTTAATAGTAAACCTAGATTAAAAGACTACAAATTAATTGTTTAATGTCCAACACACACAATGAACTAAAAGAAATATAAACAGCAAATAAGCAATAAAGTTAATGGAGTTGTACAGAGAAGAATAGCAATATCAATAATTTTACCAAGCATATACGGGGGTGGGTGTGGGGGCGGGGAGAGGAGGGAGGAGAAGAGAATTCATTACTGGTCAAAAGGAGCCCTGTGGGAGACTAATTCAAATTATGATATCCTGGTTGGCAGGAGATGAAGTGGGTTTAGTGATGTGGCTCAGGCAACGACTTGTTTTTTTGGTCTGGTGAGTTGGCTTCAGTAGGTGACTCTATTTCTTCAAATTAGGAATTTGAAAATGTATAAGCTTGATTCATTTCCCCCTCACCTGACCAGCTGGTCACAGAATGATGCTGGCCTGCTGGATATGAGCAAGTGCCTTAGCTCTTTTTGCTCTGAATGTACTTAAGATTCATTTTTTTTCCCTTTCTTTTCTTTTTCTTTTTTCTTTTTTTTTAATCAGGGTCTCACTGTGTTGCTCTGGCTATCCTGGAACTCACTTTGTAGACCAAGTTAGCTTCAAATCATTGAGATCTGCTTCCTGACTGCTGGGATTAAAGGCATGTGCCACCATGCCTGGCCCTAAAGATTTTTCTAGGAGCCAAATAAAGTTCAGCCCAACAATATAGAAAACATACTTTGAGTGTGTGTATACATTTATGTGGATGCTACTGTTTTTTCCACTACTGTTCCAGAGTGCCTTTATTTTAGTTACAGTGGTATGGTTTGTTTGTTTGTTTGTGTAGCTCTGACTGTTCTGGAACTCGCTGGCCTCAAAGATGTCCACCTGCCTCTGCCTCCCAAGTGCTGGGTTAAAGGCATGTACCACCACTGCCCTGCAAATTAGTTAATTGTATGTATGTATCATTGTATAGACATGAGTGCAGTACCCATAAAGGCCAGAAGAGGGTGTTGGATGCCATGGATCTGAAATTACAGAAGGTTGAAAGTCACCTACTCTGGGTGCAGGGTGCTGGGAGCCAAATTCTAGTTCCCTGCAGGGTCACAAGGGCTTTTAATTGCTGAGCTATTTTTCAGCCCAGGTGGTTCTTTGTAATTACTTATTTCTTAAAATTTAACCTTTGTCTTCAATGTTGTGTCTCACTATACAATCAGTTTTTAGCTTTGTAATTTAATTTTTGTTTGTTTTTGCAGGCAATGGTCTATGACTTCAGCTTAAATGATTCTTAGAAATTATGTAATTTAATTTTTGTCTGTTTTTGCAGGCAATGGTCTATGACTTCGGCTTAAATGATTCTTAGAAATTATCCGACTCTTTCAATTTATAGATGAGAAAACTGAGTCAAAGAGAAACAGGTGATTTGTCTATATATAATTAAAATACTGTTAAAAGAGTAACTTTAATTGTAGCCATTGAAATTATAGCAATTGAAATTTCCTCTTAGTGTTAAGTTCCTAAGATAAGTTTGAATTATTATGTTAAAATGTTTTTTATGATACAAAGATCTGTGAGGTACTAAAGTACCTTTTAGGTACTTAAAAAAAGTACATTTAAAGCATTTTTGTTTTCAATGACAAATGTGTGATATGACACTAGTAAATGAAGAAACAGAAGACTTAACGGATTTTTGGTTTATTTTCCTTACATTAAAAAATTTGTTATATTCTTGTACTTGTATTAAAAATGGTGCAATAAATGTATACTAGATTTCGAAATGATTGTAGGCTGGCTGTGTGACAGCAACTTAGAGCCATGCTCTCTCTCTGTCCCACAGGCTGAGGGACTATGGAGGCCAACACTAAGCTGGCCGTCGCCACTGTCTGCAGCAGCTTTGTCGTCTTTCAGGTTCTTTTCCATTTTGTAAGTTACTGGTTTTCGGCAAGAGTTTCTTCAGGTTATAACGATCTTAGCATTGAGAAGAAGATCGAGTGGAACTCAAGGTAAATCCGTGAAAATGTAATAAATCGACTTAAAAATAGTCTGAGATTTAAAAAGAAGTCATTTAGGCTCTTTAAAAATTCAAGGTCAAAACTTTTTTTATCTTAGGAATAGAAGAAAGATGAGATCATAGAAGAAAAAGTTTTAAGGATTTTTATATCAGAAGATGTTTGGGAGGGGCTGGAGGGGCTGGACGAAGCTGCAGAGGTGACTCAGTGGTTAAGAGTGGTGGCTGCTCTTTCAGAAGATCTGGGTTCAGTTCCTAGTGCCCACAGCACAGTTTACGACCTCTGTAAAGGGATCTGATGCCTTCATCTGGTTTCCATGGGCACCAGGTGCACAGGAAAGCAGAACATCTATACACATAAAATCAGAATGTTAGGGACTTTTTTTTTGTTTTTAATTTCAGTTAAGTCTGCTTAGTTGAAGTTCTGTTTTCCTCTCTGAAAAATTCACAACAAACACATTTATTTTATGTAGTGTGAATGTTTGGCTTGCACTTGTGTCTGTATGCTTGGACTGTATGCTGGGCTGGCGGAACCTGGTGAGGACCAGAGTGGGTGTTGGACCGCCCGGGACTGGAGTTAACAGATAGCTGTGAGCCTCCCTGTGAATGCTGGGAATCGAACTTAATTACCCACTGCTCCTAACCGCGGAGCCACCTTTCCAGCTTATACATGATTATTTTTAAAAACCCTTTCTAACATTTGAAGATAGGGTGGTGGGAAACACGAGTGGGAGAGAGGCTTTTCTGAGTGAGTTTTGAGCTCTTTTTTGTTTCCTTTTCAATGTGGTTAGATGCTGTAAAAGCTTTCGAATCCTGGGTAGCTGCAAGCTACCCAACACATGGGGAGGACGCAGGGAGCGGAAGCAGAGATGCAGATGAAATTGGAGACTTTTTTTTTTTTTTTGACTTAGTCTCGTCTCTGTTCTGTGGCACAGGAAATTATAACGTGTGAAACTGAGTTCTGCTTTGAAGAGGAAATCTGGTGTCATATAAGATTCATTTAACTGTTGTAATGGGGTCTCTCTCTTTCCTGCTTGCTGCAGGAGCTCGGATACTTGGAGCTTAAAGATAAAGAGTACAAAGGAAAGTTGGGCTGTTTTTTTTTTAAAAAGTACAAATTTGTGTCTTAAAACTCAACCTCCAGCCTTGAAACATGCTCCAAACAGCAGACAACATTTTTTTTGGAAAAAAAAAAAACGACAAAATTCAACTTTTTTCCACTTGGTGTTTCTTTTTAGCTACTATAGGATTTGCATTTTTGCTTTTCCAGGAATATGATTTAAAAAAGTAAAAATCTCAGATGTTTACTGACAGCAGCTTCTAGGAGCATAGACTCTTATTGTTGTTGTTGTCGTCATTGTTGTCCTGGGGACTGAACTTAGGTCCTCTAGGATGCAGGATTGATCCACCCTGGGAGGAGGCTGAAAAAGAAACTTTGTAAACGTATGGTTATTAATCACTAGTCAGGACTTTAACATATGGTTACTAACCACTAGTCAGGACTTTAGGAGAGACCATGTTTCCCTCCCGTAGGATTTTGGATAACTTCCACCCTCTGTGTGGGGATTTAGATTAAGTGTTTGAATGCCAGGTCTTGGTGCCATATACCTTTAATTCAAGCACTTGGGAGGCAGAGGCAGGCAGATCTGTGAGTTCCAGGCCAGCCTGGTCTACTGTTCCAGGACAGTCAGACTGACACAGAGAAACCCTGTCTTGAACACGATAACAAATCAATAAATAGATGCAGTGTTTGACTTCATATCAAGGAATTTCTTCTTCTATCCTCCTGTTCTCGAAGGAATGCACGTGTGCTTGACTTGAAAGCATCAGACTTGTAAACCAGATCAGATGGATTTATTACACTTCCAAATGCTGCCCTGATTTACAACAGTTCCTTTGTCACTGGCCAAACTCATGATTCTCTTTGTGAATTTAAAATACAGTTTGGGATCACGTGGTTGATCTCCTTAAGAGATCTAGTTGATCAGGTAGACTCATTTGAGTTCAAGGTCCAACGAATGTTTCTAATATAAAACGTAATATTGGTTGATGAAGTTCCTTTGCTGTTAGAAACTGGGGGCGTGGTCACAGATAGACATTTCACATCAGTAGTTTCTAGTTTTATCCCTGTATCCTTCATTTTAATGAAAAGACCCTTTTTTATATATAAATTCTAAATAAATATGTGGAAACTTTGAAGCTAGCTTAAAAAGCCAGCCTCGTTGTACGTGGGTGATTGCCGTGTCTTAGATGGTCAGGTCTCAGGCCATATCATGGACTAGATCGGCTTAAAGAATGGATTTTCATCCAAAACTTATTTTCTTCCATGCAAGAAAAGAATCTGGATTGTGTTTCACTTCAATATCTGGTAAAAGGAGTTGCTGGGTGTGTAGCTCTGTTTGTAGCTTGGGGCGTTTCTCTAGTATGCAGAAGGCCCTGGGTTGTGTCTGTAGCACCGCACAGTCAGGCCTGGTGGCTCATCTGCAGTTCAAGCACTGGGAGGTGACACACAGGTCTCAGAGGGACAGGTGGAAGGTTTCCTAATGCTATAGACCTATACTCCAGATTCTTGAGCAGATTCCCTTGAACTCCACAAGTTCAAGCCCAGCTTGAGCAATACCCTATTTCAAAAAACCAACACTAGACAACTAAATGAAAGCAGCAGATCAGTGGTTCTCAACTTTTCTATTTGGAAGTGTTTTCCTACTGATGGTGAGTGGATCCATGAGCATCTGTCTGTTATTGCTCCTTGAAGAGTCATCTCAAGTGCGCTGACTCCTGTGACCAACACTGGGAACTGGATCTCTTAGACAATGAATCTTCAAGTCGTAAACCATTCAGATTGCTTTAGGAATACAGAGATGGGCCAGAAGTGGAGCTGAGTTGTGAAGCACTTGTATGGCCTAAGTGGGCCCCAGGTTCCCGCACTAGCAGTGAGGGGCATAAGAAGGAACCATTTAAAGACAGTAGATGCCAAAGTCAGTCCTCCTGAGAGCAGGAGACTCATCCTGCAGCCACACTGATGCTGATGGAACTTGAAGGACGCAGGCTTGTGGCCTTACCAACTGTGTCAGAGAAATGATTCACTCAGGATTATAGAACTTGTTCATATGAAAGTAAGGTTGTGGCCCTATGGTTTCTTAATGACTTTATTACCATTGTCATTATCATTATTACTTGATTTCCTTCCTTCCTTCCTTCCTTCCTTCCTTCCTTCCTTCCTTCCTTCCTTCCTTCCTTTCTTTTTTTCCCCCAAGACAGGGTTTCTCTGTGTGTGTAGCCCTGGCTGTCCTGGAACATACTCTGTAGACCAGGCTGGCCTCAAACTCAGAAATCCATCTGCCTCTGTCTCCCAAGTGCTAGGATTAAAGGTGTGTGCCACCACTGCCTGGCTATTACTTGATTTCTTGAGACAGGTTCTCATCACATAACTCTGGCTGGTGTAGAACTGGCTATGGAGACCAGACTGGTCTTAACTCCACAGAGATCCATCCATCTGCCTCTGCTTTCCAATGGCTGGAATAAAGGTACACAGCACCACCCTGGCCCCTGATTATTTTTGGTGCTGGAGATTGAACCTAGAGCCTCCTGCATGCCAGACAAGTGCTGTGCTGCCCAGCCATGCCTCTGGCCCTAAATGACAGTGTTAGTCACTCCCAGATGTATGATACTCCTGCATTTAATGTTCAATGCTTCGAGGTGTGAATCTTTCAGGATGGGAATGCCATAGAGGAACGAGTTGTTCATTACAAAGACTGAGATCTTTGTGTGTGTGTGTTCCTCGTCTCGTTTCAGGGTAGTATCTACATGCCACTCTTTGCTGGTTGGGATTTTCGGCTTATACCTCTTCTTCTTCGACGAGGCTACTATAGCTGATCCACTCTGGTAAGCTGTTTCCTTCCCAGCTACTTAAGTTGATGCCTGAGTTGCTATTCATTATTAATAAAAGCCTCATTTACATTCCTTTAAAACAGAAAGCATATCGATTATCTCCGATGTATGCCTTATTAATGTATGCCTTATTAAAGTGCTTATATTCGGTCCAACTTCAGCCAATTACATTAAAATGATTTTAGATTTGAGCACAAATGTTGAGGGCCATTTTCCTTTCATACTGCAATTGCTAGCTCAGACAAGGAGAATATGATTAGTTGAGCAAAACCAAGTTATTACAAACAGTTGTGAGCAAAACAGTGTCCTCACTGAGCTAGGACAGTCAGCTGGAGTAATCACTGCTTAAGACCTGTCTTCAGAGCTGTCTGTAACCCATTGTCTGCCATCAGAGAATTGAAACAGGTCTTACAGATGGCCATGCTAAAGAAGCTAAACCCAACACTTGTAAATATTTGATGATTTAGTAGATGTAATAATCTAAGGTAACCATAAAAATGCTGTAAACATTGAGAGCAGCTGCGGTTGCAGAAAGCTTGCAAGCTGATGGAGTTACTCAGGAAGGCTTACGGCAGCTCAGTGCAAGGAGTCGGTGGTAGCGAGTACAGGTGTGAGATGGCTCCGGGCCATGTGGGATAGGGACAGTTTAACCAGGTGATTTGACCAGCACTATGTGGCTACAAGGATACCATCCCTGCCATAAGTGTGAAACTGTCCCTCTAGGATTGAGCAGCTGATACATATTCATTATTAGGAAGATTTTTTTTCAAGGTGACTCAATTTTAGCCTATTCATACCTTGACCAGAGTTTGTATTCTCAATCTAAACATCATATCTTTAATTTCCCCCAAGGTTATTTTCTTAACATGATTGCAAACAGAACCAGTCTTTTGAGAAGTAAATTTTATATATATTTAAAAAAAGGGAAGATATCACTCCTTGGTCAAGTTTTGCCTTGGTAACCTTAACTAAATGTAAATTATAAATTTTGCAGGGTGTGTGTGTGTGTGTGTGTGTGTGTGTGTGTGTGTGTGTGTGTGTGATTTATTCCAGGTCTAATTTTTCTGGTTTGCATTTATAGGTCAAATTGTATGAAGAAAATGTGACTTCTCTTTTGCATTTTCTCTGCTATTACCAGTTTCAACTTGTGTTAATTTCAGAGTAATACAAGTTACAAACCACACAAAGGATGGAGTGAGGCAGATCTGTCCCATCCTAGGCTAGTGAGCTGCCCAGCAGGTTACATCCTGCCTAGGTCTGGAGACCTGAGTTTAACCCCTGGGACCCATATACAAAGTAGAATGAAAGATCAGACTCCTGAAAGTTGTCTTCTGACCTCTACACACACACAGTAGCATGTGTGTGCCTACACTCAAACACGTCATATACATGTATGTACAGCATACATACACTAATAATAATTAAGAATGAAATAGAAAAATTAAAAAAAAAATACGTTGCATTGGTAGGGATTTGTGAGCCTGGTCACAACACCAGGGTCACATTGTTAGTTCTGACTATATTCTTGGGTACTAGGTAAGTCCCTCTAATCCTCAGTAGAATTATATTGATAGGACAGTATTGCCTCAAAATTAGAGGGAAGATAGATGATTTCTTCATTTAACTGAGTCCCTGCTTCTAAGTAAGGCATTTCAACAAATCACTTGAAGACACAAGTCTTTTTGTAAAGTTACATTTTTGTACAGTTTAAAATCATGTGTGTGTGTGTATGTATGTATGTGTGTGTGCGCATAAACATTATGCTTTTTTGGGCAGTCAGAAGTATTATCTTAGCTAGCACTGTGCTCAGACAGGTTTAGAACAGAGCCCAGAACTGATAGTGACCCACTCCCCACATAGGCCAGTGGGCCCTTAGGCGTCCTCCAAGTGCATTTAAACTGGTAGATACTGCTTCCTCATTTAAAACAGAGACAAACCCTGTGTTAACACCCATGGATTTGGATGCTTCTGGGAATAGTTAAAGCACTCCAGAAAATACATGGGCTGCTCTTGGTCATCCTTAGGCAGCCTGTTTTTGACTCTGAAAACCCCAGTATGGATTGGCGTTAGGTGGTTTCTTAGAAGAGTTCAGCCTAGTTTAAATGCCAAGAATCAACGATTAGTCCTTAGGAAGATTCTGGAGGCTGGCTTGGGCTTAGAGTAAACTTCATGGGAAGTGTTGGCAACAGGTCTTCTGACCAAAACAATTTGTCCTGTGTCTGGTGTGCTGGTGCATCCTGTGATCCTAGCAGGGGGAGGGAAGGAGGAACAAGGCGGCCCCAGCAAGTTTGAGGCCAGCCTGGACCACATGAAGCCTTGGCTCAATAAGCCAGATGAAAGAAAATGGCCCCTATGTTTAGGAGGATAACGTGGTGTTTTGTTTTGTTTTAAATGTGTATAGGGGTGATCCAACCTACGTGAACATAAACATTGCGACTGCTTCAGGCTACCTCATCTCTGGTATGTGCTGAGATTGTTCACTGCTTATTACTTTTTAAACTACCCAGGGAATGATACAAAGAATATGCTGTTTATGTTTTTGACTTATTTGAAAAACAGCTTTAAAGGTCTGTGCAGGGAAAATAAAATGATCGATGATGGCAGAGCCTGAAACTTTAAGAAAGGACATATTCGTAGACGGAGACCTCAAACAACTGAGGCCTAAATCCAAAAAAAGAAAAAAAGAAAAGAAGGAAAGAAAAGCAATGGTCTGTGTCTTTTCTAAAGAACCTATTAGTATAATTAGTGTGCGTGCGTGCGTGCGTGCGTGCGTGCGTGCGTGCGTGCGTGTGTATTTCCCTCTCTGTGGGCGGTAAGGTAGTATATGTCTATATCCCAGCATTGAAAAAGGAAGGTAAGGAGCTACAGGTGAACCTTGGCTACATAGCAAATTGGAAGCTCTTTCTCAAAAAAACAAAAACAAGAACAGTATTATAGAAGACATGATAATTGTATCTTTTATTGATACCTTTCCTGCTTGCCTTGATGTAAGGCTAAAAATCAAAAAAACTTGCATTCAGGTTATTTTTGATTGATCATGGTTTTTTCATTTTGTTTAACTCCGGAAACAAGTTATTTGCCAGTACTTTTAGGCAGCTGTTAGTATTGCCAGGTGTTGGCCTTCGCTCCCCACCCCCACCCCACAGTCTGAGAGATGAAACTTCTGACATTCTGAGATGACATTCTGAGAGATGTCAACCTAGCTTGACATTCTGGAGTGGCCACAGTGTGTGTGTGTGCGGGGGTGGGGGGTGAGGCAGATAAACAGGAACAGATACTTTGTTCAAAAGTGAGCGGAGTCAGGGATGTACAAAGTGCTGTGATGTCAGACAGACAGACAGCCAGAGTTAACAGACAGCGAGGTAAGTACACTTAGGCAACCAAGCAGCTTTTTTTTTTCCAATGTGACATCTCCTTTTTCTTCCTTGCAGATTTATTGATTATACTTCTTAATTGGAAAGTGATTGGTGACAAATTTTTTATAATTCACCATTGCGCAGGACTAACTGCATACTTCTTTGTATTGGTGAGTACCAGCATTCACTGTAGCCTACCCAGCAGACACTGCTGGAGACACGTGAGGCTGAACATAGACCTAAGCCTGTAAGTCTTGTTTGTTGTTTGTTTGTTTTGAGACAGGTTCTCTCTGGGTAGCCCTGGCTGTCCTGGAACTCATTGTGTAGACCAGTTAGACCTCAAACTCATAGACATGTACTTGCCTCTGTCTCCTGAGTGCTGGGATTAACGCCTGGCATTTTGTAAGTTTTAATTCACGGTGGCCACAGTCAAATGCATGCAGGAATCACTCTTAAGTTAACTTATAATAACTAAAATAATACATTCACATGTGTTTTTCTGCTAGTACCTATTCTAATTTGTTTAGTTTGGTTTTTAGTCTTTTGAAATGGGGTCTCACATAGCATAGGCTAGCTGAGGCAATCCTGAGCTAACACTCCCCACCCCTTTTCCTCCTTTTACCAATCGCACCAAACACATATTAAAAGGAAAAGCAGTGCATTACATTAAAGTTTTGTTGGGCTCGTTCTTAGGGGTCATGTGCATTTCCTCCACTGCATTTGGGCTCTTACCTCTGTCTTTTAAGTGATAGTAATGATAATTCACAGTAGACAGCAATGAGGCTGAAGTTAGAATTATGGTAGATTTTTGAGAATTTCATATGTGAGTGTACTGTATTGACAGCATTTCCTCCCCCCTTCCCCCCATCCAACTCCTCCCACACCCCCTCAGCTCTTGACTTCCGCTGCCTTCCCCTCTCAGGTGAAGACATGACAGGCATGGGCCACCACATCTCACTCAGTGTGTCTTTATGTATTCATAAACCAAGTCAGGCAAATGACACTAATTACTTGAGTTTCCACTTAGAAAGCCTGAGGACCTTGCAGATGTAAACACTTGTCTTTCTGGACACATTTGTGATTAACAGCCTTGGATGTGTATAGATTTCTGTGTGCTGGGTTCCCTTACATGGGTCTGTAAGCTTAGATATTACAAACGGCTGTTTGGCCTCTGGAATCACAGGCTTGGTAAATGGCTGCCTGTGCACAGATTGACAAGTTGAATGCTTAATTATATGTGATGAATCCTCATTTCCCTTTGGACATTTATGCCTGCTTTTAAAACATCAAATGCATGCTGATTTAAAGGAGGGATGAATGGTTGTCTTACTTAGTGAGCTGATGAGTAAGATCCATTGCTGTCTTGTTTCAGTACCTTCCTCTGTTATGTTCTAATATGAAATAAATTCATCTAAAGTCAGTCTGTTCATAGCAAAGCAAAGTCCTGGAACCTGCTATCTAGACCAGCCTGATCCTGTACTCAGAAATCTGCCTGCCTCTGCCTCCCAAGGGCTGGGATTGAACAATTGGCCACCTGAGTTTTAGGGCAGAAATCTCAGCTCCCATGGCCAAAGAAAAAGTGGTGAAAGCAGAGAAAGGAGATTTTGTCAATTTGGAGAGGATTGGATGCCCAGAGTTCATCTTCAGATTACTGCCATGAGCTTCAGTTTTAAATAGAGGAAGACTTGGCACAGGACAGTAGGGATGCATAGGCAGTCCTGGTCAAGGTGTGGTCCTTTAGATCACTGTCTCAGATCTCATCCTGCAGGTTGGTCCAGTGAGAAGTTATCCCTGCCATTGCTCAGGCCACTAACCTGGTTCCTTGAAGATGATCACTGGCTCAGGGTGGCTCAGGGTCGTAACTGCCCTCAGTACATGTGGTGATCTGTCTTAAGCTTTTGCTCTGAGGCACTTTCAGTCCCCTCAGGTCCTGTTGTCACTAAAACCTGAGGTGACTGGAAGTTAAGGATGATGACACAGACCCATCTTTAAAAGCCTGGTGTTTTATGGAATGCCCAAGGAGACAGATGAACAATGAAGGCAGAGCATCCTGGCCTACATTGTGCTTTTAGTTATCTCGTGGGGCCCAGGGAAGAGGCAGTGCATTTTATTTAGCAAAAGCAGCTTCTAAGAGTCTGCTATGAATAATGTTATACTTCTTTGAATGTATAAAGGGTTTTCCCCCATGTAGTAAATCCAGAACTCACTTTGTTACTCTAAGAAAGCTAACAAAGTAATAATTCTTTTTTTATGAAATAAAATGTTATAAAATTCTTATTATTTAGAAGCACTTGACTTCATGTCTGTAACTGTTTAAAGATCTTTTTCTTGAATGATCTTGTTATTGGAATTAAATAAAAAAGTAGTAGTAGAAGTAAGTTTTTTTCCACATTTTTAATATAGACTCTAGTGAAGAAATGGTTTGGATAGCAGGATGTGGATTTAAGATATTAGTGTATATACTTATGATTTTTAAACACACACATGTATGCATATATGTTTATGCGTATACTTGTTTTACTTGTACATATGTATATGTAGTACTTGCATACCTGGTGCTTAGGTCAAGTCAAAAGAAAGTATGCCCTGGGAACAGGAGTCACAGACAGTTGTGAACCACCATGTGGCTGCTGGAAATTGAACCCAGGTCTTCTGCAAGAGCAACAAGTGTTCTTAACCTTTGAGCCATCTCCCCAGCCCCATATACCTAGGTTTTGCAGTGCCTTTGTGTGTGTGTCTGAGCATGCTGTGTGTTTGTGTGTATATATGTGTGTACATGTGTGTGTGTGTTTAGCCTGTGGAGGTCAAAGGTGCTAGTTAGGTGCCATCAGGCCTGGCTTTTTTGTGTTATGGTTGCTAGGTATTGAATTTAGCTCCTCCTGCTTGCAATGGAAACATTTTACTGACTGAGTTTTCTCCCTAGCCTTGGGGTATATAATGTTTTGAGCACTCTTTTTGTACTCCCGACTGCATTTATTAGGTTAATTTTTTTCCTGCCAGAGTAGTTTAAATCTAGGGAACTCTCTGCTTCCTACTGTACAGAGAGACAAACATGCTGTAGCTTTTTAAAGTGCTGTTCAGCTTTCAGTCCTGAGAAAGCATGCTGGTCAGCAAGGGGAGGGTGACATCATCTCTTACTGTGGGAACATGGATTGAGTAAGCTTTAATTCATTAAAAATACTTATTTATTTTATATGGGGGGTGCTTTGTGCCATGTATGTCTGTGTACCTTGTATGTGCTTGATGACCTTGGAGGCCAGAAGAGAGCACTAGGTCCCCCAGAGCTAGAGTTACAGATAGTTGTGATCTACTGGGAATCGAACCTGGGTCTTGTGGAAAAGCAGCAGTTCTCTTAAGCTTTGAACCATCTCTCCAGCCCGTTAGTACCTTATTAAAGGGACATTCCCCCCATACGGTGGCTTCCCATCCTGATTTTTTTTCTTTTCTTTTTTTTTTTTTGACTCTGTGGTTAGTTTTCTTTTTACTTAGGACTCACTGCCTGGCTCGACCCATGCCACACCTGTGTATGATGAGTTACACGAAGGTCATTGAGGGCACACTGTGTGTGATGAGT
>NW_021620706.1:3268053-3307987 GCF_004785775.1 Grammomys surdaster | reverse complement strand
TGTGTGTGATGAGTTACACGAAGGTCGTTGAGGGCACACTGTGTGTGGTTAGCTACACGAAGGTCGTTGAGGGCACGCCGTTCTCAGCTCTGCATCGCCGCTGTGTCCCAGCATCTGTTTCTCACACGGGTCTGCTGCAGTTTAGGAGGAAACCTGGGTTTCTAATGGGTCTTCATGCATTCATTTAAAAGTATTGACTGGAATGTGGTGTCTTCCGGGTCAGAAGCTCTGGGCAGCTTCCTGTGTTTAACAGTTCACCACAGTTTCTGCATTTTAAAAATACTTTAAAGCAGTTGTGTATGAAAATCCTATAGAGAATGGAAGACTCTTGTGCCACCTGCACCGAACTGGTACTTTGTGATAGACTCTAAGGATTAGGAAGGTACTGTCACTTTGTTTAGCCTTAGCAAAAATATCCAGCTGCTGGGGAGCTCTTGGGCTGGGGAGCTCTTGGCCGTAAGCGCCGGCACCTGAGCCTGAACCTCAGCCTTTGTGTAAAAACGTGGACTTGGTAGCTTACGCTTGTTACCCCTGCCCTTGGGAGGGGAGCCGGGTGCGTATTCAGCCAACTAGTTAGCCGAAGAGGCAAGTTCCCGACCAGTGAAAGACATAAGGAGGACTCAGAAATAAGGGGGACCGTGACTGAAGAAGACCTCCAAGGCTGACTTCTAGCTGCCGCATGTATGGACACAGACACCTGCACACACACACACACACGCACGTGCATGCAAACACATGCATCATGAACTCTATCTACATAGCAATGCCGTAAAATAGATGCCACTTCTTAGTCTTTTATGGTTAATGGAGTTAGGAAGCACAATCCTTAGCTTAAAAGCATTTGTATTTGGAGACAGAGTTTCGCAGTGTAACCCTGACTCTCCTGGAATGTGCTATGTTGACCAGGCTGGTCTTGAGCTATTAGAGAGCCACTTGCCTCTACCTCCCAAGGGCTGGGATAAAAGGCTGTGTGCCACTATGCCCAGCTAAAAAGATTTTGATAGTCTATCTAACTGTATTCAACCCACACAAATACTGTATCCTCCTGTTGTTTTCCCCATCAGGATAGCCTAGAGAACAAGTTTAGGATCTGAAGTAGGTGCTCAGTGGTCAGAGAACTTGCTCTGTGAACCTGAGGACTGAGCTTGGATCCCCAGAACCCACATAAATGCCTGGGGTATGCAGTAGCCCTCCTGTTAATTCCTGCCTCAGAAGGATGAGACAGGGGTCCCCAGAAAAAGACTAGGTGTACACCACCAACTCTTAGGTCCTATTGTGAAACCTCCCTCAGTTAATAAGGTAAAGGGAGAGCCATGGAGGGTGATTTTCAACATCAATTTTGGGCCCCACATGCACAATCAGTGAGTGTCTGCAAACATGCATGCTCACAGGAGCACTACATATGCACATGAAAATGGTAAAATTTTAGGTAACTACCATAATGGCCATGCCCACCTCTCTAAATTGTAGGAGTTTGTTTCAGCATTTACTGTTTGGCATTGAATGTTTGATGTGAGCATTCTCATAAGTTACAGGCATAGCTGAGTTTCTGTTTGGCTTGGGATCTGGACTTGAGCTGCTAAGAAAAGGAAGAAGTAAGCAAAGGACTCGAAGGCAGGACTATTGTCTGCCAGTTCTCAGTTGTCTGGGAACAGGGATTTGTATATCAGAAATAATTTTAAGCTGCTTTCCTTTTAGCTTTAGCTTGCTGAGGTTTTAAATCCCATTTTCCTTTCAATATGGAAATAAATAAGGAAAGAGAACAGCTGATGGATTGTCTGTCACACTGTCACATACCAGTTCAGATGGAAAAGAGATGAGATAAAGGGCAGTTTTCTTTGTATGTGGAGTGCCAAGTGTTGGGTGTTGAACTGGTGTAGCTGTTACTGTCACAGCATCCATTGTACCTTGTTGTGTGTCTGGCTAGCTCCTGGCCTCTGCCATGTCCCTGCTCTAACTTCTCACACTAAATGCGGCACTGGCTGGCCAGGAGTGCCAGCTCAGGACCCAGGAGACCTTGGCGTGGCTATGCCTCTGCTGGTCAGCTCTTTAAGCATGGTTCTTGGGCCAGCTCTGCCACCCTCATAGTGCTCAACCCCAGACAGTAAACACCATCTTCATGGTACCTGATAGAAGACTCTAAATGCTTAAAGATTATCCAATAGATTCACATAATAGCAAGTACTCAATAGACAAGATGCCCACACAATTAAAATTGTTAACCCAGTCTCCTGACCTTAGACTGCTAGAGCCACGCGGCCATCCACGGCCATCTTCTCTCCTCTCAGCCCTTCTTCTCCCTCCTCCTCCCCACTCCTAGCTCCGCCAATCCAGTGATAGAGCTTCTGCCACAGAACCTTCTGTTACAGATTGGAGCCAGGGTTTCAGAACCCAGCTCTTAACGTTTTAGTTTTGGGTTTTTCCTCAGCACCTGGAGATAGTAACTCAGTGGCTGTGTGGGGCTCTCCAGCAGATAGTAACTCAGTGGCTGTGTGGGGCTCTCCAGCAGATAGTAACTCAGTGGCTGTGTGGGGCTCTCCAGCAGATAGTAACTCAGTGGCTGTGTGGGGCTCTCCAGCTGCCCCTACTTGCAGCCCCCTCCACTCACCATCTCCACAGTCCCTCACCTTCTCAGCACGTCCACGTCCCTTGTCAGCCTCATATCTCCACTGTCTTTGCCCTTAGGCCTGCCTCCTTCCATCCCATCTTCCCTGCCTTCCTCCCTCCCTCCCAGCCTCCCTCTCTCCTCTCCTCTCCTCTCCTCTCCTCTCCTCTCCTCTCCTCTCCTCTCCTCTTCTCTCCTCTCTCTTTCTCTCTTCTCTTCCCCCTCCCCCTCCCTTCCCCTCTCCTTTCCATTCTGTCTGTCTGTCCTGGAGCTCACTATGTAGACCAGTCACCCATTGTTCATGTAACCAGTGAGTCTGCCCTCCTTACTCCACAAGTGGACAGTTATTTTGGATGATGCCAGTGCTCTGCTCCACAGAGGCTATGTACAGGGGAAAAACAGGACTGCAGCCTGTGGATGAAGAAACTGTTCCTTAAACATCCAGGAATAGATGCACACCAGTGCCATGGGTATAGGAGGCACCTCCCTACCAGGTTGACATCTGATCCAGGAAGACTAGCATATCTGTGGTTAAGGTTATCTGAAGTGCTGCAGGCAGGATCGTTTAAGAATCATCTGAAACTGACTTTGGCAAACTAGAACCTCCTTTGTGGTGGAAGGGCAGTTCGGTGGTTCCCTAACACCAGCTTCTTCTAGTCTCATGAAGGCGTTGGTGGCTGGATGAGTCTTCTGCATTCCTAAGGGTTGTTAAACTATTGATTGTTCAGATAACCACTCTGGGAACCACTGGAGAAGTGGTTGCTTGGTTGACTAGTTCCCGTTGCCCCTTTTATATGGTGGAGGGAAGTTTTCATTGTCACCTTCCCATACTCAAGTTGTCCAGTGGTCACAGCAATGGTCACGTGTCCAATGGTCACGGTCTCTGCCGACTCTGGAACTGTGAAGGTGGCAGCAGGTCTCCCAATCCAGGCTTCTTCTCTTCCCATCTTGAAGTTACTCAGTTTCCTCACTGGGCAGCTGCTGCTGTGGATACCATGAGGCAGCTGTCAGTCAAGCTTCGGAACTGCCTTCCCTCATAGCTACAGTTACTTAAAAAAGAAGATTTTGCATGCAGTCAACAATTTTCGAAAGCTTAAAAAATAATGTTGAACTTCTAGATATTAAGTAACCTTACCTTAGGCCTCTGAGCTGTCTCAGGGCTTGGTATAAGCCTGAGACAACACACCCCTCGTGGTTAGTGTTTTACTCTTAAATTAGGTTTTCCTAAGAGCAAGCTTATCATATGACTCTTCTTATGAGATGCCTCGAATTCTCAAGTCCATAGAGAGGAAATAGATTCCAAGTTGCTAAGAACTGGGCAGAGGGATAGCGAGGGTTCATTGTTTCTGAATTTGAAAGCATTCTGGGATTGGAGTTCTGACGGTTGTGTGACAGTCAGTTGTCCTCAGTGTCACTGACTACACTTCTAAAACCATCGTGTTGTCTTTATTTTATCATACTAAGTTATGAAAAGTTTATTTATGAAAAATTAGAAAGAAAAAATATTGTGTTGGATAATATATTTTAAAAATAAAGCTATATACTAGAGTGGTAAGCCTAAATAAATAGTTTACATTCACATTTAGATTTAATAACCTATGAAAGAGAGAGAGACCCTGGTGGCAGCTGACCACACTCCATCCATAGTATACCACGTCTAAAAAATTTTAAAGTCATTTTCAAATTTAGATTCCACCAGGAAGGAAAGGCACAGTGGCTTGTTAGAAAGTGTTCTCACTTCCCTGGTCAGAGCACACCCAATGGAGTCCCTGTCTAGAGTCCCTAATCTCACATGTTCAGGACAAAGATACTCAGAGCAGCCAGTTGACTGTAGAGGCAGGATTAGATTAGGTACCAGTTGTATTAAGACAGATAATTGAAGGCCCTAGAGATGAGAGGCTGGACAGGAGAGTGACTTCAGGACACCTAGCTTTGAAATGTCTCTGAAATGTCAAGAGGACTTTGAAGTAGAAGAGAGAGGATGATTTAATGCAGACAGTGCAGCCATAACTAATATGAATGTGCAAGTTAGAGTGTATTGAACTGAGAGTTAGGTGTGTGTGTGTGTGTGTGGAGGGTGGTGGTTGTCAGGCTGAGGATGTGTATCTTAGTGTGGTTTCCACTGGGAAACTAATTCAGAACACAGCCAGGCATGGTGGTACATCCTGTAATTCCAGCATCTAAGTGGCTAAGGCAGCAAAATAGCAAGTTTGAGCCAGCCTCTGCTTCAGTATAGCAAGACCTTTCTCAATAATTAAGTAAAGAAATAGCCAGTGGTAAGTCAATGATACTGCAGTAATTTAGGGAATGAAAAGACTTGGGTCAGTTTCTTTTTTTCTCCATAGTAGTGGCTATAACTGGTATATTTCAGTTGATATATGTTGCACATATATACTTCTGAATATTCTGGGAGCTTTTGAGATATGTAGTACTAAATTCAGCCTTTAAAAATCCTCATATTGGGCTGGGTGTGGGGGCCCATGTTCTTTAATTCAGCATAGCATGTGGGAGGCAGAGGCAGGCAAACATCTGTGACTTCCAGACCAGCTCGAGCTACATATTGAGATCCTGTCTCAGCAGAAGTTCATGGGATGGAGAGAGAGAGAGAGAGAGAGAAGGTTTTATAGGTCAGAAAACATTATGGAGAGAGTCCTTAGGAGGAGATATCACCTCTTCTTGGGAGCTAGTTAGGAGTTGGGCTGTCAAGAAATGGGGTTTGTGGAAGCATGGTAGGCTTGAGAGGAAGAGGGGTTTGTGAGGACATTGTAGTGGTCCACATTAGGTAAGATGTAGCCACTGAGGGATGGGTGAAAATTCTGACATGCCTTGTGTTTTTTTGACAGTTCACAAAATGATTGTAGGATCTGTATCCAGAAAACTTGATAAAGCTAGCACGCTGGTAACATTTTGCAAGCAGGAAACCAGAAGGCTGGCATTGTGGTGTACATCTTTAATCACAGCACTTGGTAGGCAGAGGCAGGTGGGTCTCTTGAGTTTGAGGCCAGCCTGGTCTGTAGAGTGAGTTCCAGGACAGCCAGGGCTACACAGAGAGACAGGTGGGGAAGGAAGGGGGTGGAGAAATAAGAGTCGGGGACGATATTATTAGCAGGTTAGAGGGGAGAGAGAGAGAAGAATGGAGGAGGATATTCTTAGCAGGTTTCAGGTACTATAGGCTGGAGCGCAGTGAGACCTGTAAGACGGCATTGATATGTGGTTGTTTCCCCTGATAGTGCTTCTGTCTTCATGTACCTGGCAGGCATTTTCTGCAAGGGGAATTCCCAGAGTGATGTTTCAAGAGTCCTGGGGAAGAAGCAGGGCTTCTTCTGACCCAGCTCTGGAGCACACAGGACATAGATACCATAGTCTCCATCAGTCAACTTTGAGTGGCCAAAGGCTACCCAGCTTCAGAGAGGAGGAAGGAGACTTCAACACTTGCTGAGAGGAGCTTGCATGTGCAGAGAGAGGGAATTCACAGTGTCCATTTTCAGTGATTGTTCCCATTGTGGTTGGCCAGTTTTAGATATCATGCTAGGGTTTATGCTTCTAGTCGGCTTTTCTTCAGAGGTGAATAAGCTCTTGGCCTCAGAGGTGAGGCTCCTATTTAAGACAAGATTCAGCTCAGGAAAAATGGGTCAACTGCTGCGCCAATCTTTGTGGATATAACAGTCAGAAAGGTACTGTCAGGCTTTAGGTCCTTGGCAAGTGTTGGGCCTGTAGCAGGCAAACAGATCTGTGGAGAAACTGACCTAACTTTTCTAGAGGAAGTGTACGAGAGACTCCTGGAACATATGCTGGAGGTGTTTGTAGGTGATCGTCAACCACAGCAAAGAGAGTTAGCTCCTTGAGACATAAAGGCCTCAGACACTGCTCAGTTTGCTCTGTGCTGGAATCACCTGCAACCCTGTGAAAACCTAGATTACTGATCCGCAGCTCCAAGGTTGCAGAGTTGGTACGTTTGTGATGAGACTCAGAATAATGCATGTCTAGGCTTGCAGAGATGGCTCAGTGCAAAGTACTTGCTGGGACCTGAGTTTGAATCCCCAGTACCCGTGCAAAAGCCTGACTTGGCAGTGTGCGTCTGCACCTCCAGTGTTGGAGGAGGGAGAGAACCCAATCTCAGAAGGCAAACTCTAAGTTTAGTGAAGGAACCTGTCTGAAGAAGTAAGGCAGCAACGGAAGCTGACGACATCTGCCTCTGGGACATGCATAGGCAAGTGCATATGCATCCACAGGAAACATGCATAGGCACATAAACATTACAGAAAAGAGTGGCCACTCTGTTGGCTCAGTAGGCAGAGACGCTTGCATCCTGGGACCTGAATTCCATCTCCAGGTGCTACAGAGTTGTCCTCATACATCCTCCCTGCCACGTGCACCCCCACACAGCGATCTGTCACACACAATACTTTGTAAAAAAGGACTATGTGTATCTAGTGAGTTCCCAGACCCTTTGCTCAAGGCACCATACTTCAGAGCTGCTGGACTCCAAATGAGAAAGTGAAGATTTTGTTGAGGAGAGAATTTAGAAGGCCTCACGTTTTCTTACACTGTGGAGGATTTGCACTTGGGGTGAATATGGTTAGAACCATCAGACTGGCAGCAAGGGTGGAGTAGAGAATTCCTTGGCCTTCAGAGGCATGCCTGTTTACACCTTCACCCTGGACTTCTGGCTTCTAGAACTGTGATGTATTCTCTTATCCTTCACCTAGCACTTAGTTCTTGGTTACGGCTCTCCAAATCAACCCAGTTTTAGTAGAGGAGTTGTAAAGGCATAGAAGCTCATGGGATTTCACAAGTCTAGGATGAAATGGGCAGCTACACCTGAATCAAGCTGTACTTCTTCATCTTCCAGAAAGACATGGATGCTCAGTTGAAAGCAGCAGGCCTTGAGTTAGCTTAGTTACTGTATGATCACACACATCGTATTTTCCTCTTGATGCTCCATGAAATTGAATAAACTTGCATTTCTTTTTTTTTTTTCTTTTTTTTTGGTTTTTCGAGACAGAGTTTTTCTGTGTAGTCCTGGCTGTCCTGGAACTCACTCTGTAGACCAAGCTGGCTTCGAACTCAGAAACCTGCCTGCCTCTGCCTTCCAAGTGCTGGGATTAAAGGCGTACGCCACCACTGCCCTGCTAAACTTGCATTTCTTAGTTCCAGGGCTGTAACTCAGATTTCTCCATTGACAGAATGGTTAAGGGGAGGAGGATCGTGGAGTTGAAAAGATATTTTGACCTCTTATTTACATAGACCTGACTCTTGCCTATGGGAGCAGCGATCAGACTCCTCTGTAGTCACTTGACACTTTGAGTCATGGCAACAGAAAGTGCCTAACCCCACTTTGAGGTACTTTTTGAAAAACAGAATTTCAAGCTGAACTTTTAGACATGGTGGCGCATTGTTAACACGCAGATGAGGAGATGCTCATCTGTGTATCTGACGGGGAACACATGCACACGTTTTGGCCAATGTTTGTGTGTAAATGTCTTGCCAAAGGTGAGGAAAGAGATTACCTGCTAAGTTCCTTGTAAACGGCTTCTGATACTGAGGATTTTATAAATTCGATCATGTTTAAATTTCATCAAAACCTGCAGAACCTCTTAATTAAAAGATTAACTTTGTGCGAGGATAAGAGCCTCTGAAGACACATGCCTACAAGACAGCCATGATTCATCTCCCAAAGATGTTGAAAAGCCAGCTGCTACAAACTTATATTTTCTGAGTTGTAACAAGGGCGGCTTGCTTTAATTATTAATAAGTTGAGGATGAAATGCAGAACATAGTGTATACTAAGGCAAATATTTGTGGACAGTTTCTCAGAATGCCTTGACTTTGGAGGAGGTCACAGGAGGGGACCATCAGAGTTGTTTGGTGTTATAGGTTGGTTGCAAGAAAAAAAAAATCATACAATGAAGTAGTTACTCAGCTTTCAGAAACAAGGTAGCTTCAAAACTTAAATACAAAGTAGGGGATGGAAATGCAGCTCAGTGGTCCAGTGCCTGTCTGGCAAGCAGAAAGCTCTGGGTTTTATAGCAACACTTAGTATCAGTTATGGTGGAGGCAGGAGGTGGAGCTGAGAAGATCAGGTTCAGAGTCATCTCTGGTGATGTAGGGAGTCCAGAGTCAGCATGAGCTGTGTCAGACACCGTCCTGAAAACAACAGAATTTACCAGAAAACGGCAGCCCCATCAACTGTCGTAACTTTTCAGGGAGTCCAGGGGACTTCTGAGTGTGAACTCACAATGCCTGTTTGAGCGTGGGCAGTGTAAAGGATGAGCTTCTACCTGCAAAGAGAACCTACTGACAGCAGCTGGTCTTAAAATAAGATTTTAGGTACAGAGTACTAGATGTTTCTGGGGTACCAGAAATTTACTTTCTATATATAATTCTAAAAGCCTGCTGTTGCGATCAGAACATATTTTTATACCCTAGCATCGTTGTTGGGAGAACATGTGACTGGGGCTTGTCATAATGGATGGACACTCACTGGACACAGCTGGGTGAAGAGCTGACACACAAGTCAAAGCAGAGCTCAGGCTTCATTGTAGTGGTTTTACACACTGTGTTTAAAAAAAAGTCCCCCTGCCCTAGGCTGCAGGTTGTCATGGGTAAGGAAGAACTGTTACTGAAGAAGGGAACAGAAAAGAAAAATATCCTGCTGTAACATGAGGCAGAAAGTTGTTTAAGCTCATTCTAGGTAATACCTTTAGTTTGTCCTGTTGTGTTTATATTATTCTTAGAATGTGCTGCAATTAACAGGGTATATATACAGTATATACAGGGTATATATACAATATACCCTGTTAAATTGAAGTGTTCCATGGAGGTCAGAGGACAGGAAAGAATGGTGGTAGTACTGTAAGTGAAAAACAACAAACAAATGAAAGAAAACCCTCTGAGTCAGTGTCGTTACTAACTACTAATCAGCACTGTTACCGTTCACGGGTTTCAGTGCGAATGTGTGTAAACACACATCCTGACATCTCACACTTGCTTTTTCGGTCCCAGTGTTCTGGGTCACTGTGACAAGTTGGCCCATCTGTCTCTGTCGCACACAGGGCTCGGCTCATCTTGCCTGCTGGTTTTTGGCTATCCCTCCTCCTTTCTTACTCATGTATTCCAATGTCACCAAAGACAATGAACTTGAAAATAGGGGAAAAAAAAGTAGATCCAGTAAAGCAGTTCTGTGGCTAAGTGCTGAATTTTAAATACCCCAAATAATTATGTAGAGAAGTAGTAAAAAAGTTTTCAGATAAAAATTCAGTTTTTCATGCTTTATGTTGTTTTACTTTAGCATGACTTGAAACACACACACACACTCTCTCTCTCTCTCTCTCTCTCTCTCTCTCTCTCTCTCTCTCTCTGTGTGTGTGTGTGTGTGTGTGTGTGTGTGTGTAGGTATGTTTGTAGGGAGGCATATGTGTGGAGATCAGAGGACAAATTACCTCCCACCATGTGTGGTCCAGGCATCAAAGTGAGCCATCTCACCAGTCTACCTCTTGGCAATTTTTAAAAGTATAGTAAATAAAATTCTAAGAAATTTTTAATGTTTGCTGTATTCTTCTATATTTTCCATCTTAATAAATTGATAGAATATGCTAAATATTATGTTTCAACTTTGAAAGACTCCCCCCCCATGTGTGTATGTGTGTTAGCTCTAGAACCTTCTGATTGACAAGTATGTATTTCTAGATCAGATATGATAGACAAGATTTGGCATGTAGTTGTGTTTAGCAAATATATACTTGCCCATAGATTATTTAGGATAAATACACTTTTGAGATGTTTAAGCCCTTCTTCTTCATAATGGATACTAAAAGTATGTCCATAGAAATTTTCACGTGTGTGATTGTTTTTCCTACAGTGGTGTGAGGATTCTGTGATGGTTTGTAGAGTGTGTTAGCTCAGAGTGAGCCAGTTGCTGGATTTCTGTCTTCCCAGGAGAACATGTAGTGCCAAGTGAAGTTACGTGTGTGACAGATGACTACTGCTTGTCACCTGCAGAGCTCTAAGCACATCTCCACAGTCTGAAGGAGGAAATCAGGAGGCTGGAGAGATGGTTTAGTAGTTAAGAACACTCGCTGCCCTTCCAGAGGACCTGGGCTCAGTTCCCATCACCCATGTGATGGCCCACAACTGTCTGCAACTACAGATCTTGGGGATCTGACACCTTGTGGTCTCCCAGGGCGGCAGGCATGCATATGGTGTCCATGCAAACATTTAAGCTCACATTCCTACACCTAAAAACAAAGTTTAAAAAAGAAGAGTTAATTTCATGATAAAAGGCAGAAACCTGGTCTGTTTTTATAGTGATGGATTATGCTCAGGAATGCCTGCTATGTCTAGGACATTCTGTATATTTCGCTAAGTCCCTGACACTGTTTCTGTCTCTCATTTAGAAATATGGAGTGCTTGCATACATTGCCAATTTCCGCCTGCTTGCTGAGCTTTCCAGCCCCTTTGTAAACCAGAGGTAGGTTACAAATCTTACCAGTTTTGAAGTTGTGTGGTTTAATGTTAATCTGTGGAAACCTTTTCTAACAAGATGCTGAACCTTTGATAGAGAATCTGATATGAATGATTGTTACCATGGCACAAACGAGGAGACCGTGCAAGCGAGGGCTTAAAGGGTTTCAGGCTCACATTTCTGTTGTCTCTCTTTACTTTGTAACCATATCCTCAAAGTTCCTGCGAATCTTACACAGCAAAGCCTTCCTCCCTATCTGCGTCCAGGATTTTTGTAGTATGGATTTCCATTTCGGTGTTTAAACCATTACACTCCTTGCCTGTTAACATCTCATCTAACCGAAGACTAGCTGTGAAAACAGAACTGCAGCTTTGACTGCTGATGGGCACAGGGACTCCAGACTCTCCTCATTCTGTTCTGGGATCTGGCAGAGAGTGTCACACTGGATGTGATGTCTCCTCAGTCTGGTAGCGTGTCTCCGTCATTTTCTGTACCCCACAATGGTTTCTTGACTTGCCTTGATTTTCCTCACCTAGATTCTTTGTTGAGAACTGGCCATTTTTCTCATATAAATTGGGAAATTTGGGCTCACCGGGTGCTTTTCTCATGAAGAAAGTACAGATAAGCGCTCCTCCTGCTGTGCTAGCCACTATCAGCACTTGTCACCTGGGTAAGGTGAAGTTTGCCAGGTTCCCCCACTAGGAAATGTTTTCTTTTCTCTATTCTGTTCTTTGGAAGCAGGTCTTGATTTGTAGCCTGCTCTCAACAAGGTCCTGAAGGAAGAGAGGACGCGTTTCCCTTCTCTGTTATCTGTGGCAGAGAAAGTTTTTATGACAAATACATCATTGCTCTTCATTTAACAAGGTCTGTTGGGTCTGTTGCTTGAGCAGCTGAGCTGTCTCTGTCTTTCCACGTCTGTAGTTCTGTGTGCAGCCTGCAGACTCTCCGTGCCTGGCCCCCCAGAGCCGTCTTCCCTGTGGTCCTCTCTCACTGCCAGTGTTCTTACTAAACAGCATCCTGTCGACTAGTCTGTCTACTTTCCAGAGTTCTCTGTGATGTGTTCCATGTATTGCCAACTTTGTTTCTGACTACTGAGCATTGATTTGTTTGGCTCTCTGCCTTACCTCTGGGCTTTCTCACCTTTCTTCCTGTAGTTCCCTCATCTTTCATTTCCCCAAATCTGAGAAATTCAGATTCAGTCAAAATCCCAAATCCACAGGAAGCTTTTGTTTAGTCTTTTATGATTTAGTATGGGATATTACAGAGCAGGAATCTCACTCACATCCGATGCATGTGAGCTGTGAGGCCTCATAAATGAGTTCACAGATACTGGTAACCACGAGGCATGGGCACAGCAGGGAGATGTCCAAGGTCATGAACACGACCACATCCTTTCTGCATTGGACACACTTCAAATTACCTATGAGGTCTTTAGATCATATGTGTAGTTCATATTGTTGGCATAGACGGTATAAGAGTTCTCTTGCTTAGTATTCGGATAGTTGACTAGCTTCTGTAGTTTCCTGAGAGGGTCAACCACATCCATACCTTCCTGGGTTGTTGGTCATAAGCAGTCCTAGACAACCATATTCTTTTAAAGGTATCCCACACAGGAGGCTGGCCTGCTATAAATACCTTTAATCGATTTATCAGGAGATAACAGATATTAGTATGTATGCAGGTAATTAGCCTGCCTGTCATCTATCCTTCCCCTTCCCCTTCCATTTTCCCTTCCCCTTCTTCCCCTTCCCCTTCTTTCCCTTCCCCCCTTCTTCCCCTTCTTCCCCTTCCTTCCTTCCTTCCTTCCTTCCTTCCTTCCTTCCTTCCTTCCTTCCTTCCTTCCTGTATGTAGTGGGACAGAACGTTGTCATTTTCCATGCAAATCAGAAAAGAAGAAATGGGAGAGGTATAGTTAACATTTTATCAAAGTTTTCCTTTGTTTGCCCATGTCTCATATATTCTGATCTTACTTGTTCCAGGAGATGTTTAGCAGGTTTAAGGCCACTTCTGTGTTGTTAGTCTCAGCAGTGGGGATTAGAAGCAGAGGCTCAGAAGTTCAATGTTATCATCAGCTTCCTAAAGGGTTCCAAGCCAGTTCTTCAATCCCATGTGCCGCATGCCTACCTAATGGGACAGCATAGCCATAGAACATTTTCAGGGTGTAGAAAGTTCTTTTGGACAGTGCAGCCTGAGAACAGACAGACAGACTTCTGCTGGTTGTGCTGCTGCTGCTGCCGCCGGCGCCGCTGTGCGTTCTCCCTGGGTTCCCACAATTGTTTGCTTTCCCATGCTTGCTTTCACCTAACACTCACAAAGCCAGAGAGCTGAACTCAGGGTATCCAGTCTCCAGAGCTACGATATGAATGTCCACTTCATCCTGTTGGAGGAAAATGGTCAGTGATCCCGGCTGCAGGCCGCTGACCTCCCTCCGCTCTGCCCTCCATGCTGTCTTCTTTCCCTGTGAAAATGACAGGCAGCGCCTTGCTGCTTGGAGGATGAGATTCAAGTGTTTTAGTGTGGCACAGAGTTCTCCCCAGCTGTGGCTGTCTCACCCACTTCTGCCACACTTTCCCCAAAACTTCCATCTTTGCTTCCTGGCGAGCTGTCCTTGTCATCTTCCTCGCTCTTCACCACCATTCACTTGTCTGAAGTGGGTTAGGCTTGGTGTTCCTATAATAGCAATGTATGCTCACTGTATTTTCATCAGTTAGAAAAGCTAGGTGTGTGCTGTGTGTCAATTTATAACTGCCAGACTGCCTTCTAAGATGGCTGTATCTGTCTCCACCTTGATGTTTTCCTAATGACAGACAGTGTTGAACATGTTTGTTTTTGATCTTTCAGCATGATGGGGGGGGTTCTGTATTTGTTTTTTGGGAAAGGGCTGTAGCACATTGCCCAGACTCATCATAAGCTGCCCAGCTCAAGTATGAGCCAGTCTCAACCCCCTGCATGTGCCTCTGGGCTTTGAGTATCTTTAATACGTTCATTCTCCATCCCCATGTGTTGGATCTTCTTCTGTAATGGGATATTTACAATTATTTTAGAAATGGGTTGTTTCCATACTGTTAAGCTATAAGTATTATTTATTTTTTTTAAAAGATTTATGTTTGTTGAAGATACAGATAGTTTTATATAAGTACACTGTCACTGTCTTCAGACAAGCCAGAAGAGGGTGTCCGATTCCATTACAGATGGTTGTGAGCCACCACGTGGTTGGTAGGAATTGAACTCAGGACCTCTGGAAGAGCAGTCAGTGCTCTTAACCACTGAGCCATCTCTCCAACCCTTAAGTATTATTTTAGATATGGTATTTTTATTACATATTAATGTTGTATTTTTACCCGCTATTCTCTTCCAAAGTGAAAATTTTATTTGTTTGCTTTTTGTGACATGATTCCTTGTGACACTGTGGCTGTCCTATCATTTGCTATGTTGACCAGACTGTCCTGGAACTTGAGATCTGCCTGCCTCTGCCTCCTGTGTGCTGGGATTGAAGGCAGATGCCACCATAAAAACAATGTTTTGTTTACTGGCCTCAAAATACAAATGTTTAATTCTAACAAAGTCCAGATTGCCAACTCACCAGTCATGTCTAGCCACCTACCCCTCCCCCCCATGACTTGCACTTCAGTGTTATATCTAAAAACTTTTATCAAACTTTCCTGTTTGTTTTTTTCTAGAAGTTTTGTACTTTTGTATTTTATGTACCCCTATGGATATTTTCACAGTGGGGAAAAGGCATACTTTTTTTGTTGAGCTGCCTAATGTCAGAGTCAGAAGCTGCTTGAGTATATTTGTGTGTATCTCTGATTCTGTGACGCTGGTTTGTTTCTCTCAATGATACCGTGTGTCGTGACTGTGTAGCTTTACAGAGATTACCAAAAGTAGGTATTATGACTCATCCAGCTGTTCTTTTGTAGTGTGTTGACTCTCCAAGGCACTTTAAATCATTCTGTGTGGGTGCGGTCATGCACATGCATGTCTGTAAATCATTCTGTGGTGGGGTCATGCACACAGTTGTATATAAATCATTTCATGTGGGTGTGGTCACGCACACACATGTATATGGTTGACATCCAGATGTTTTCCTTAGTTGCTTCTCCACCTTATCTTTGTAGACACTGTTTCTCACTGAACATGGTGTTTGCCATTCTAGCGAGATGAGCTGGCCAGTGAGTTCCCAGGATCTGCCTGCTTTCAGCTCCCTCTCCCAGCACTAGTGGTACAAGTGCGTTTTCACACCAACATGGTTTTTTGAGTGCCAGGGATCAAAATTCAAGTTCCCACAGTTGTACAGAAAGCAATTCATCCACAGGTCTCCCCAGTTCCTCCACATGAGTTGTTATGTGGTCCTTGAGTGCTTCCTTCAGCCTAACGCTCAGGTAGGAGGGCAGATTCCCACGCTTCGGACTAACTGTGGCGTCTCTTTGCTCCTCTCATCAGGTGGTTCTTTGAAGCCCTGAAGTACCCCAAGTTTTCCAAAGTCAATGTCATCAATGGAATCCTTATGACGGTGGTCTTCTTCATCGTGCGGATCCTTGCGATACCTCCCATGTATTTCTACGTTTACTCCGTGTATGGAACAGAGCCCTACATCAGGCTTGGATTTGTAATCCAGGTTGTCTGGATCTCTACGTGTGTTATTTTAGATGTGATGAATATCATGTGGATGATCAAAATCACGAAAGGATGCATCAAAGTCGTCTCTCTCATCAGACAAGAGAAAGCCAAGGATAGCCTTCAGAACGGAAAACTGGATTAAAGGCGTGCTGCATCAGACACCTTGTTTCCATAAGCCATCTTCATTCCTGTGTGCCGTCTGATAGAATGAGTTTCTGCGCCGCTCTGGTAGGCGGGATTGTTACTCATGGTTTCAGTGTTTTCTTTCCTCCTTTCAAGAGAAAATAAAATTGTTTTCACCCCAGGATTTCTTCTTTCCTTCTGTATTTTTAAGCATGAATAGAAATTAAAAGGTTTAAATAAAAGTTGTAGTAGAATGGCAAAACTTTTCTGAACTCTCAGTGTACATTGGGATCATTCTCTGCAGGAAAATGACTGGCGAGTTGGTGGTCTTTGTGTACCATCATTTTGCTGAAGGAATCAGAACGGCTTTTAAGTCTGTGAGCAGTTCAGTTCTCCGTTCTTTTCTAATGACAGTGCCTGTGCAGGGCTTCATTTCTAAGTTAGCAGCATGTCCCTTGCCCAGGCCATCAGAAATGACACAATTTCATTGGGATATGCAGTCATCTGTTACGATGGAATATTTCTCACGTTGATACTATCGTATTTGAAAATAGTTTACGCATTTTATGATTTCCGATGCTGCTTTATTTTTATCTTTAGTGCTTTATCCAATTATATTTTGAAAATTTTATAGTCAGGCAAGGTTTAGGACCCATCGTGTGGAGCATATGAATGCCGATAGATGACCACTCAGGCTAATAGGACTCCTAGGAGCAGGTCCTCAGCCACTGCCTTCCCGTTTCCTTGTACTTCCCCATGAAGATCATATTTCTTCTCGCAAAATCTTCCCCAGGTTCCAAGCCTGACACCAGAACATCAGTCTTTTGTAGAATGCATTGGACATGCTCCTGAAATCAGCCTCGCTTTGGTGAGACTAAAACTGCAGACAAGTCAAGGGTGTGTGCTTTACTCAGAGATTGTACTCAGGCTTGCTTAGTTCATCTTTGCTTTTCTGTTTTCTTAAAGAGCAGGAGAGAAGGAAGGTGATTTAACCCAAGTATTCTGATTATCAAAACTGTCATTCTACGTGAGAAAAGTAATAGTGGGTGTGCATGCCTGTGTGGGGGGTGTGTTCCTTTAATTCTTGAAATCCAAATATAGAATTATATATTTAGCTATTATTGCCTTTATTTATTTTTTTCTGAATTACTTGACTTTAATGATTGTTCTTAAGAAACAGACTTAATCCAATTAGTGGTGAATACTTGAATTTAACTGAACCTAAACCAAAAGACCTAATCCATTAGCGTCTCAGACTGAAGGAGGACATTTGACTCTTTCATTATTCATCTAGGAGACTAGTGGGATGTAATCAAAACATTTAATGTAATGTAGTTTAATTTAATTGTCCAATACAGATAAAGTCTGGCAAGTTCTAGTATGTTTAAAGATGGGAATTGAAATTCCAGTTAGTCAAATGATAAAAATCAGTCAGTTTTGTACTTGGTGTATTTACTTTTGAAAGATAAAGTCAGGTAAAAGATAGGGCTTTGTCTTTAAAGCAGCTGATGCCACATTGGTAATGGCTGGCTAAGTTTAGTGCTGTCTCCATCATAGGCACTTAAGTGTGCATTGATGTATAAAAGTGAAGGTAGAGGAATGCAAATGATTTTATATTGTTCATGGCTCTTTTACAAGGAAATGAGCTTTTTTTAAAAAAAAAGGAGAGAAGACATTTATATTATAAAACTATTTTGGGAATTCACTAAGAAAGGAATAAATCTTGAGGTAAATATTTTTGGCCCTTTGGATAGTGCTACAGTTCTGAACACAGATTTTAAACTCGCCATCAAAGTGATGGCAGTGTACAGTTATAATTCTCCATGGAAGCGATAATTATATCTTGTTTAAAGGGTCGTTTGTATTTTGTTGCTGTTGTCATTGCTCGATAGAACCAATAAGTATATTCAGAATATCAAACATTAAACCCAGATTTGCCATTGTAATCCTTATTAGCTGCAGCATCTGAAATTCAGCTCTCCATGTCCTTTCTAGAAAGGAAATGCATCGGAAATGCCCTGCAAACTGCCACAAGTCAGCCGTCCCCTGGGGCTGTGTTTTGCTGTTCTGTAATCATATTTATTAACCTAAATTACAAATAAAGACAGAACATAGTATTTAATAAAACAATGAAATTTTCATTTATTGAATGACAAATTTTTGCTAGATATTTTAGATAAAAGTATTTTGGCTACATGGATTAATTTCAATGAGTCTATTAGGCATTCTGATATTTAACAAGTCTTAAAATATTTATAGAAAATAAAAGCAAATTGGTATAAATTTTTAAGCAATTCTATTTTTCTAGAGAAGATTAGTGACAATCTGAATATGTAGCATTCTAGAAAATAAACTTTAAAAAAAGAGCAAAAATCAACTAATAGCATGCAAGAACATGGATCCTGCATTCGATATTTTATGTGTGAGACTTAAAATTTTTTGAGCTTGGGTTCATAGAGTTTGCATTGTTGTGTCTAAAATCATTTGGAGGATTGTTTGCATCTATTTGAAATTCAAAATAGAGTTACATATGCAAGCAGAGAAATTAACTCAAAGTACTCTGGTATGTTGGCTTTTTAAACTTGAAGTAGGTTTGTTTTGTTTTGTTTTGTTATTTCATGGACCAGTTATGTGTTAAGAGTAATAATGGCAAGTTTTACTATACCCTGCTGTATTTTGGATAAACTGGGTCCATAAGATTTGGAAAATTGCCTAATTTATAGGTACTTGGGTGAATTTTAATAATTTGCCTAACTAAGTTTTTGTTCAAGTGTCAGATTTTTTAATTGTTTCCTCTGAGGCCTTGGGCATTTGGAGACAAGTTCTTTGTGAGGTTTCAGCGTAACTCCTAGAGGCATTTCTTAGATATTCGGAAACATCGTTTGTCATGAATGCAGAAAGGGAAAGTCCCGTCCGAACACATGTTTCTTTCCTTTTATTTTTAAGAAAAATCAACTTGTCCCATAAGACCCCATTAGCAGCAATGCAGATATGCATTGCTGTTAGCTTCAGATATGTAAATAAGCACCCTAATGATTGGTTTGTATGTATTCCCTTGCTTGAATTACTTTAGCAGTCTGTGCAGGTGAAAAGCCCACCTAGTTATGGGCATCAGTAGTGTTCCATAGAAGATTATGCATCTTGTGTTTTGGATTTCATCAAAAGGAAACATTTTATTCTGTTATATGGCAGAGTGTTTCTCGGCAGGTGTGAGCCACCAGTGAGAATCTTCCTGTGTGAAGAATCTCTGAATGTGCACACACAGCTCCCAGCCTTAACCACAACTCACTCATGTTAAAGCTAAGCCTGATGCAAAACTCTGATGATATGTGCAGAAATGGGAAAATCCTCCAGGACCCGGAGTGGGAGGAGACAGCAAGACTGCTTTTCCTTTCAGAGATGTTATTTCTTCCTTAATTGGTCGTTTTTTCTGCTGAGCTCACCTAGCCTGCTCGTCTCTAATGCCCCACAGGCTTCAGTATCCCCTCTCCATATGACAGGACCTTTCTGTGTCTCTTTCTGAAACACCCCCACTCATCTGGATGCTTCTCAATCTCTTGTGGCAAGTTTCAGAGTTTACAAACAGGTTTTCTTATGGACACAAGGATTGTAGGAAGTATAAATAAAGATCTGACAAACCACAATTTATTAAGAGGCTACAGGAAGCCAGTCAGCATATAATAATACCTGTTTACAACGTGAAACAAAAGTAATTATGGTTTTATTAAGAAACATCTGTAAGCTCTTTCTTAAACTAGTTTAGCAATAAGAGTTTTATAAAGTGTTTCAGCTAGGGATTTATTGTAGGTGTGTTAATTATATAAATGTTCTTTATAGACCCCATGACAGTATTGAGGGTGCAAAACAGAGCTGTTCTGATGAAGGCAGGGTCTGGCTTGTGGCGAATTGTTTGAGTCTTCAACATAAACGACTTGTATATGAAGTCTTAAATAAATATTTAGTGTTTCTCGGGAGTACAACGCCCAGGGACTTGAGCCCTGGTACCTCTGTGGTTCAGACTTCAGCTCTCACCCTCTAGATAGTGTGTCATACTTTGATTGTTTTCTGTTGCAGTAGGCGGCTTCTATGGGTTTCTTTGCATTGAAAATGTTCACATGTAACCACCCTGAATAGCAGTTTTGATATCAGGTCCTGCACACAAGACCAACATAATTAAAACTGTTTCTAAATCTCAGATTTATTAGCTCTATACCTCTGGCTGGAAATTTGTTAGTCACCATCTCATTTTTTTTCTTTGTATTTTTATGTAATTCTTCAATTGGTGTGTGTTATAGCCATTTGCTCTGTTTTGGTTAATGGAACCTAATAATATGGCTGTAAATAAAGTGTGCTCTGTATTTTTGTTTGTTGCTTGATTGGTTTCTGTAGGATTATGTCTGCTTTTTACTTAAGGAATTTTTGTGTAGATTATATTCTTAAAAGTAGGATAAATTATGAAGTTTTGGGGTTATTTGAATTTGTAATAACATTTCGACATCGATTTTATTTGCAAAAGCTACTTTAAAACTTCAGTACATGCATTAGCTATAGTGATATGTACAATTTTTCTCTGATACTATAATATATAATATTGTCAAAATATGCTTATTAATTTATTTCCATAAGACTGAAGAGTTTTATTTACAAAACATAAGACCAGATAACTTATAAATCAGTGTTACTAAGATGTACCAGTAATTAAAATACAACCTAGGATCTTCGATTTGGTTTCTGATTGTGCTTTGTTTGAAGGGATAAATGTCTTTTCAGTACTTTCATTAAACTTTTGAAATGTTTGTATACTTTGTATGTGTGCCATTTTGACGTTTATGCAAGTTCTAAGCAATAACCTGCATGTTCTACCTGGGCAGCATCCTCTGTCATGACAGTTTCCTTTAGTATTAAGAACGATACAGATCAATCTTGTATAACTCTCCCCTCTCCCAGTGAATACCTTGGGAGTTTCCTCTGTTAAAACACTACTATAATGTGGTGCAAAACTTTGTATTTTGTGAAAAAAAAATAAATCCACAATTATTTAGTGCAAAAGTTTGTCTGTATGGTGTATGCTTCAATGGTATTTAGTGAGCTGACTGGGGAGACCGAATTCTTCCAATTGCATAATCCTAGGATCTTCATCCTGAAGGTGGGTTTTTATACCTCAGAATGCCCTCTCCCAGATGAGATTCCAGCCTCGGAGAAAACCTGAAGCTGCACACAATTAGTTTATGCTTATTAATAGGACTGGAGCTATCCTGTCAATAGGTTCTTGTGGATTAAGTGAAACCTTGGCGGTTGGATTTTGATCTCCTTCTCCCTCCACCCCCTGCCCGAATTTCGAGCTTCTCAAATTGCAAGTGGTCTAAATCTTGCAGCTGGGTCTGGAGTATCAGTAGATCAGGAAGCCGAGCACTAATTGTATAGAATGCTGACGTGGTTTTGCCTTTAGTGAGTACCATGAGTCATGCTTCTGAACATGCCTAAAATGCAGAGTCAAAACTGTCATAGGCACAGCTGAGTCTCAAAAGGAAAATAGCAACCCCAGCTGCTGGTGGTGAGAGGCTACAGGTGGAGCCAACAGGATCAAAACCACTCAGAGCAACAGAAATAGATTTCCCACACCTTGGACTGTATTGGATGTAATTCATTAATTTTCCTAAAGGCCAGTCTTAACTAAAGTTTATTTATTGCTGCTTCTTCCTCTGGATGGTTCCTAAGGATGTCCATAAGTATGCTGTGACAACTATGCCATTTTCCTTACGCAGTTGACTGATGACCTTCCATGCACAGCGAGGTTCTTCATGGAAGGACTACATGTGTGAGGGGCTGGCGTCTTATGCCAGAGTGCTCCGAACTCCTTGCCCATCGAAGGCAGCCCCACCCCTTGTCACCTACCTCCAGCTAACCCCCATGGCCACATCTCTTGTCATTTTATCACATCTCTGATTATGCCAGCAGAAATTACCTGAACTGTCTGGGCTCCTAGGAATAGTGAAATGTAACATGGAGAGTGGGCATTTCTATTAAGGATAAAGGTCAAAGTTAAATGAGAATTTGGAAGAAAAACCAAAAGGAAATGACTTCAAAAAATAGGACAACTTGAATGTGATACAGAGATTAAATTTTAATTAACAGGAAATCTGTCAGTGTCCTGAGTCTCATGGAATGATCAAAGAAAGAGGGTCACTCAAGGATGAATTAAGGCCTTGCTGGCAGCAGGGAGACCCAGCCTCAGTGGGCTGAATGTCAAAGAGCTGCACAAAAGCCTATGCATTGATTGTTATACAGATGATGTTTTTGGGTAAAATAAGTTCCTCATACCAAAGCCCTAATCTGATCTACGTGTTTCCCAAAGGAAAACACCACACCCCAGCAACTTCAGCCCTTACCGTGTACTGTCCCCAGCATTCAATAATGCAACACATTCCAAGTGTGCCAGGACTGTCCTGTGACCAAAGTCATACAAAAACTGTAAGGCTCCTTCAGAAAAACAACTCTGTAGACGAAAGAAACAATCACTGTTTTCTACAGTGATTTCTTCAAGGTCAAAGTCCATCTAGAAAACAACTATTTTCTTCTAATGTTTACCCTAGAGAGAATGATGCTACTAGATTTCCTGCTTGAGAGATTAAGAGGAATAAAGTTCTTGTGGTTGCTACAGTAGAAGAAATCTTGTGGCTTCAGTATTAAAAGACAATACGTACAGCTCTGTACTTCTATGTAGGACTTGATCTTACATGAGGTTTCAAAATCATTGATTCTAAGAGCAAATGTTTCCAATATTCCCATGTACTGCCAGTGAGCAAAGGTCTCTAAGCAGAGGGGTCATCACAGTGAGCCATGGACCTGGTGGATTGCCCTACCAAAGAGCCTAAGTCTAGATCTGTCCTAGTTAAGAAAATACTCAACAATTAAGTTTCCTGGAAAGATCTGTGCTGCCAGGCGGGCTCTCCACGAGAGGATTTAGAAGATGAAATGAATAGTGTTTTAAAGCTGTGTTTTGGGCAGAAAGGATATATGAATGGGTGTGGCCCCTTAGGGAAGGACTCTGAGTTGAGAGAATTGGAGATGAGGGATTTGGGAAACGTAAGGAGCCTGAGTTATACCATGACTCTGATAGAGTCTTAGTTTTACCAACGTTAAAATAGTGTTTGAAGAGTCTCTGCCATCCCCTGCGGCTGCCATCCCCTGTGGCTCTTCTGAGCTATGAGGAGGAGCTTTAATTTGCAACATGACAGGAAGGAGCACGCATAGCTCTGAGAGTAGCTTTAGTAAACCTTAAATGGCATCTGAGGGATGTTCTCAGCATCAGATTAGATGAGTGAAGAACAGAGGGAGCTCAACTGACAGAAAAATGGCTAAACAATTGCTAAATAATAGCTGGACCGAGGTGGCACATGCCTTTGATCCCAGCACTCTGGAGGCAGTGCCAGGTAGATCTCTGAGCTAGAGGCTAGCCTAGTCTACTGAGTGTGTTCCTAGACAGCCAGGACTAGAGGGAGGGGGAGGAGGGAGAAGGGGAGAGGGGGTGAGGAGGGAGTTTAAAAAGTGAATTCATAAAGTTCATGATTAAGTCTGTGGAACCGAGTTGAGACAGCCATTGAGCTACTAAGCCACAAACTCCGGGGTGTGGGTGGGGGATGTTGGGTCTCAGCAGGCTGGCAGCAGCTCTTCAGGAGACTCTGCCTGCCTCAGAGGGAAAGAGACAGAGTCAGAGTCAAGTCTTTTGTTTTCAAGCACTGAGAAGCTGTTGGTGGAGCTGAGTCGGATCCACAGAACAGCAAGGCAGAAGCACATTTGGGAGAAGTGCCTTCTGCAAGCCCTCCGAGTTCAACCCTGATGTTTGGACTGCCTTTCTGACCCACTGTCTTGTCGTCAGGTGTCTTGAGTGTGTTCTTGGCCAGCCATTCGTGCCATTTGCTCACAGCCCTCTGAAATTCCTTGCTGTGCTGGGAACAGCCCCACCCATCAAGTCTTAGGTCTTTAGAAAAGGCTGGGCAGTCTGGTCAGATCCCGGAGGTTAAGCAGAAGGTCTTGTAGATGGGACCCTAGTCTTGCTGTGATTAAGTCTCAAGGTGTCCTGAGTAGGCATTTTTGACCTTGGCAGGTTGCCACTCAAGTTTGTGAGTTATCAAAGGTGAGACAGGAGGGACTTTTACCATATTTCCTCGAGGGACACTGCTGCTCTCTTGAGTTCCCTGAATCCATCTGTTTAATCATATTACCTACCTGTAAATTCTACCGGGGGTGAGGAGACACACTGCCTACCTGCTTCTGACTCTCTAGCCTGCAGCCCCTTCCTCCCTTACTGGTCTGTGTCCTTCTTAACACCAGATATGAAGGCATTTAGTTCTCTTTCCCCTACTAAAAAATAAGACAGAAATATAAAGACTGGCAAGATGGTCCAGATCCTCCTATACATTCCTCTATCCACCATGTGCTTGTCATGGTATGCATGCTCTCTCCCAGTAAATAAATTGTGTGTGTTCAAATGGAAAAGTTAGGAATAGCTCATTTGTTTAACTTCTGTGTAGTACGTGCTAGCCATCAAATGAGTCACTAGAGCAACCAGAGAAATCCATCACCCCTTGGAGTATGGGACAGTATGGAACAGAGACAGCAGTGGGAGTACAGACTAAGATTTGGAAGAACAGGTGAGAAGCTGCTTCATCTGGGGGTCTAGATACTGGCATTGCTTTCTGCCTCTCCAGCACACAGTGGACCGGTGTCCTCAGACAGGTGATGGGTGACCTTAGGTGGCCTGGTGACCTTAGACAGGTGTTTCTGCCTCTCCAGCACACAGTTGACTGGTGTCCTCAGACAGGTGATGGGTGACCTTAGACAGGTGGCCTGGTGACCTTAGACAGGTGTTTTTGCCTCGCCAGCACACAGTTGACTGGTGTCCTCAGACAGGTGATGGGTGACCTTAGACAGATGACAGATGGCCTTAGACAGGTGACCTGATGCTTTAGACAGGTGTTTCTGCCACTCCTGCACACAGGTGTCTGGTGACCGTAGGCAGGTGTTTTCATCTTGCTGGTGTTTGCTTTTTCATCTGTAGACTGGGAGTTTGAACTGTCCACTTTCTCTTTCAAAGTCCGTTATTCACACGCTACAGTAGTTAGAATCGAGGTGAAGTGTTACTCTAGGCACGGCAGGCTATGAGTATGAATCCTGGCAGAGATTTCACAATACTATTTTTACTCGTGTAAGTTTTTGAAGTTAACCTAATTTCTATTTATTTAAAAAAAAAACCTGTGTATGTGTGTGTGAGTGTGTGTGTGTGTGTGTGTGCACATACATTTTGTGTATGTGGATGAGGGTGTGCATATGTGGAGCTCAGAAGACAACCTTATGTCTTGGTCATTGTCTTCTGCTTGTCTGTGATGAAGTCTCTCAGTTGCTGCTGCTGTAGGCAGAAGATTAGCCGACCCTTTAGCTTTCAGGGATTCTCCTGTCTGTGCCTTTAGTCTTGCTGTAGGAACACTGGAATTATAGACATGTGCTACTATAGTTGCCTTCGAAAGGGCTCTCAGGATTTGAACTTCTGTCCTCATGCTTGCTTGGCAAGCAGTTTACTCACTGAGTCCTAATCTCCCAGCCCTACATTCTAATTTTGGTTGTGACTCTATGTTCTTGAGTGAAGCTACTTGTTATGATTCTCTGTCCTGCTCTAGCAGGAAGGGTTGGCGTGACTTGTAATTGATGAATGCAGCCAAAAAGTCTAAACGCCTCAACATTCTTGGGAGAAGCAGACACAGTTTTAATGGTGTGCGTTCCCAGTATGCTTGAAACCCAGTTGATTTTAAAAATATATATTAATCTTAGCATTAACCTTTGGAAAATATAAACATCTTTTCCATATTATCCAAATACAGAGCCCTTTTCTTTGTTTACGGTAGTAAAATGTCATCAAGATGAAAAACAGATAACTAATAGAAATGTAAATACTATGTTATTTATTCTTCTCTCATTAAAACAATCTGGAGCTACTGTTATTATGAAAGGCCAAGCCATCATTAATGGGTTAGTTACCTTGGCTGACCCACTTTGGGGTAATCACAACTGTTGATAAGACTTCCTTGTTCTTTTGTTGTCTGTTTGTGAGAGAGGTGGGGGTAGGGAGAGGGAGGCAAAGACAGAGAGACAGAGACAGACAGACAGACAGACACAGAGAGACAGATACAGAGAGACAGAAAGAGACAGAGACAGAGAGAGAGAGAGAGAGAGAGAGAGAGAGAGACAGACAGACAGACAGACAGACAGACAGACAGAGACAGACTCCATCTGTAGGATGCTGGAACTGCTTGGTGGCCTTTGTAGAGTCAAAGCCAGGATGAATTGGTTGGGGAAGTAATTTGATCAGTGTTTGGCACTGCTTACAGTGGATTGGTACCGTTGCTTCTTGCAATATTGTTGTTCTTCGTCTGCTTGGTGATGGTTTCCTCTGTAGCACACTCCTCATTCTGACCTACAGTCAGTGGAATGACTGTCTAACGGAGACCTTTTAACAAGAGGGAAAGTAACAAAGGGAAGACATTGGTATTGTTTAGGAAAATAAGAATAATATTGTACTGAGTAAAAACGGGCTAGGCTGGATGACTGGCTAGCCCTAGAAATTCACCGCAGATCTCTTTACCCCTGGCACTGAAATTACAAGAATGTGCCACCAAGCCCAGTCTTTTACATTGGTGCTGGGGATTGAACTCAGGTCCTGTACTTGTGCATCAAGAACTTTAATGACTGAGTTATCTCTGCAATCCTAGCATGGTATTTGCATTTGAGTAAACCAGTAAATCAAAAATATTTATCCACTGTATATGTTATATAGTGTATGTATGTATTTTAGGTTCTGGCGACATATCAGCAAAGGAGACAGACAAGGCTCTGTTCTCTTGGGACTCCATTCTAGCACAAACACAGAGATGATAAACAAGTTTGAAAAACGGAAATGAACTGAGTAGTTTCAGAGAGGAGTCAGCACAGGAGACAGACAAGGCTCTGTTCTCTTGGGACTCCATTCTAGCAGCAAACAAAGAGACGGCAAACAAGTTTGAAAACCAGAAATAAATCAGGTAGTTTCAGAGAGGTGTATGTGTCATGGGATAAACAAGAACAGAGAGATGAGGGGGACATTAGGCCTTGGGAGGAAGCTGGTATAAGGGGAAGCAAGTCCAGAGCCCCTGAGGTGGGGATACTTGGCAGGGAGGCTGGAGCATGGTCTGTAAGAAGCATGAGGGATACAGATGTGATCGGACAGCTACTGGCTCGTGTTTGGCTGTAATACCACTGACTGATGTTTGGCTTAGCAACATGCTTAGGATAAGGCAGTTCAAGTGAGAACTATGTGACCTGAAATCTAGGCTCTCTGAATTTTATTATTATCATCATTATTATTGTTATTATTATTTGCTACAACTGTTATATTTCATGAGTAACCCAATACATGCACATAAAGAAAAGTTCCATGACATGGTATCCTGACCATGAGGGATGCACCCTGAGGTTTTGTACTCTCTTTCGCTGTAGAAGAAGAAATGCTGGTTGTCACCCACTAGACTGATTTCATAATTCACCACTGGGTTGCAGTTGCAACTCTGTAATATGTTGGTTCAGACAAAAGTGCTGGCAATAGAGATGAAGAGAAATGGAGGTGCTTGGAATAGATTGTGGAGGGAGAGCTGACAGGGGCTCTTGGCAGACTGCTTGTGGGGGCTGGGTGAGGGGAAAGCCAGATAAATGATGGTTTCTAAGATTCGGCTTGAACAAATGGGAAGAGGAAGGCAGGAAGGGAGGGAGCAGAGGACTTGAGATTTTAACTCTCTAAATTTTTAGAGGTTCTGATTAAAATATGTCAGTGTGCTTAGATTTGTGATGCTCATTATTAAATTACAGACCAATTACAAAATATATTGGGGGTGGGGTGCTGGAGAGGTGGCTCAATGATTAACAGTGTAAATGGTCCTAAGAGAGGTTAGTTCCAAGAATCCATGTCTAGTGCTTCATAACAGGCTGTAACTCCAGATCCATGGAATCCAGCTCCCCTTTTTGGCTTCTGAAGGGACTGACCACACACACACACACACACACACACACACACACACACAGAGGGAATAAAATCTGGAGGAGATGAGTGAGATAAGGAGTTTATGCTGAAGATTCCAGAAGCCCTGCTGACACTGAATTTATACCTATTTTGGGTCTTTGATTTCTAGAACCCTCTGAGAACAAATTTGTCTTGTGTGGTGATTTGGTTTAGTAGTGGTTAGACACAGGGAAGTTGTCTGTGCAGACTTCTTTCTTTGTTTGAGACAGGATCTTTCTCTGTAACCCTGGCTTGCCTGGAACTCATTAGGTAGACCAGGCTAGCCTCAAAGTCACAGAGATCTTCCCGCCTCTCAAATGCATGGATTAATGATGTGTACCACATACTAGGCTCAGGCACAAGATTATACAAGTCTCTCTGCAATAGCTTCATGTTTTTAATAGGAAAAACTTATCTGCCAACCATTTTCTTATTAAGTCATTTTCCCCCTTTAAGTCGTATGTACATATAGGCGTGATTCATTGTAGTCGCTGGGAAAAACTCAGGGGTTATCAGCAGTAGAGCAGAAAAGCAAAGTGTTGAATGTTCCTATGAACGAGCACAACTTGAAGTCATTCTGTTTTCTTTTTGTTAGTGTTTGTTTGTTTTTTTTTTTTGAGATAAGGTTTCTCTGTATAGCTCTGTCTGCCCTAGAACTTGTTCTATAAACCAGACTGGCCTGGGAATCAGAGATCTCAGTGCCTAAGTCTCCTGAGTGCTGGGCTTAAAAGGCATGTGCCACCACTGCACAGCTAAACTCACCCTACTATTGAAAAGCCAGATGCAAAAGCATTATTACTATGTGACCTATTTGCATAAAGCTACATCCTGGGTACAAGTCATCTATGATGCTATAGGTTGCCTAGGAGAAGGACGTGTGGGAGGATGGAGTGGGGTTCTGGCAGTGTCTGACCCTTTCATTTCTCTGCTGGTTATATGGATGAAGTCACTTTATCAAAATCTAACTGGTTTGTATTAACGTCTACAATTTAAACATTAAAAAAGAGTTTGCTTGCTACTATAGGAGTGTGTAGACTTGGTGGTTATTCTCATAGTACTTCACCTGAAAGAACATAAGCTTAAAACAATAAACACAAAATTCCCTTGGGCTCTTCCCTGGTCTATAACCCAAGAGGGACCAAGCACACCACTTTCTGACTTTTGAAACTAGCTAGATAATTTTGAAAGACATTTGAACCACTTATGTATATTCTACCCCATATTCTCTTTTCTCCCGGGACAGGTACTTTTGAAGTGGGTGTTTTAAAAATAATATTTAATTATGGATAAGTAATCTTGGCCAGAAAGAGAGTCTTAAGTAAATTTAAGGTAAATAACCATTACTTAATCATGGTTCTCGGAAGAGAAGCCAGCTATGTTTGCAATCCTGTCTGTATGCTCTCTTCTCCTTGTGCAAGCCTCAGATTCAAAGCCAACGCCAATATCTGACTGATGAAATCTTTTACACTAGATGTTGTGACCAGATAGTTTGCTGATGAATGTATTTAAAGAATGCTGAATAATTTTTGTGTTAAAACAGCCTCTGGTTTAAATAAGCATCTAAACAACAAACATCTTTAATAAATAAATATTTATTTGTAGTTAGATTTCCTGATGGAACTTCTTGTGCTTCGGCAAATGTTAACTCCTCAATTAAAATTGAAATCTGCTCTTGCTCTCTCTCTACCCACAGAAGTGCTAGTTCTTTGTTTATTGTATTTTTGAGGTCATTGGAGTGTGCTTCCAGTATTTGCTTATCTCCAGAAAGAGGGCTAAGAGCCAATTCAGTACTTAGAATTCTCAAGGTACTTAGAGCAACAAGACTCCTTCCGCACGAGGTTCTTGACAAGTAGCATTGTGACCTCTAGTTTCCCTTTCTTTTCTATTTTCCAGTTTACCTGAGGCTGAAAACACTCAAAAGGGTGAATGTAAGTTTATTTCACAATTTTAAGGAGGCCCAAGTTACAAAATTAATTATTGCCAGTACAGTTTGATTTTCTTCTTTTATTGAAGATAGTTTTTTTCTGTCCTCTAATATATACTGATTACAGTTTCTCCTACCTTTCCTCCCAGTTCCTCCCTACCTCCCCTTCCAGGTCCATCTCCTTTCTGTCTGTCATTAGAAAACAAGCAGGCTTCTAAAGGATAATAATAAAATAAAATAAAATAAAATAAAATAAAATAAAATAAAATAAAATAATAAAATAAAAGTGTTGTAGTTAGGGTTTTACTGCTGTGAACAGACACCTTAACCAAGGCAACTCTTTTTTTTTTTTTTTTGAGACAGGGTTTCTCTGTGTAGCCCTGGCTGTCCTGGAACTCACTCGGTAGACCAGGCTGGCCTCGAACTCAGAAATCCGCCTGCTTCTGCCTCCCAAGTGCTGGGATTAAAGGCATGCGCCACCACCACCCAGCCAACCAAGACAACTCTTATAAGGACAACATTTAATTGGGGCTGACTTACAGGTTCAGAGGTTCAGTCCATTATTATCAAGTCAGGAGTATGGCAGCACTCAGGCAGGCATGGTGCAGGAGGAGCTGAGAGTTCTACATCTTCATCTGAAGGCTGCTAGGAGAGTACTGGCTTCTAGGCAGCTAGGATGAGGGTCTTAAAGTTCACACCCACAGTGACACACCTACTCCAACAGGACCACACCTTTTAATTGTGCTACTCTTTGGGCTGAGCATATACAAACCGTCACAAATAGTATAAGATAAAACAAAGACAAACACATCAGTATGGGACAAAACAATCAGAAATAAAAGAATCCAAGAGAAGACACAATAAACAGACATAGACCATAGACACAGAAACCCATGTGTTCGAATACTTAGGAATCCTGTAAAAACATTAAACTGGAAGCCATAATACGCACACAGAGAGAGGAGAGAGAGAGAGAGAGAGAGAGAGAGAGAGAGAGAGAGAGAGGATAAAGGATAAAAGAGGAAGGAAAAAATATATGTAAGTATATGTAAAATAAAACAAAAATAAAAGTAAGATAAAAAATTAAAAAGGTCCTGCCACAATATTATGAGACAAGGAAATGGGAACAGTGCACTGAGTTTGTTTTCTGTTGACCATCTACTGCTGAGCACACAGTCTCATTGGTTCTCCAGTGAGACTCCCTTGGAGAAAACTAAATTTTCATTTGAAAGTGGTTATCAGTTGGAGATGGCTTCTGGGTTAGAGATGTGGCCATGTGTCTGCTTCTCCTTTCAGCTCTAGGACCCCATCTGGTGCAGACCCATGCAGGCCCTGTGCGTGCTGCCTCTGTTTCTGTGAGTTCATCTGTGCATCAGTCCTGTTGATTTGGAAGTCCTTGTTTTCTTGGTGTCCTCCATTCTCTCTGACTTTTACAACTCTTTCAACCTCCTCTTTCAAAGGTTCCCTGAGACCCAAGGGGAGGGATTTGATGGAGACACTCCATTCAGGGCTGAGTGTCCCAAGGTCTCTTATCCTCTACATAATATCTGGCTGTGGGTCTCTGTATTTGTTGCCATCTGCTTCAGGAGGAAGTTTTTCTTGATGATGGCTGAGCTATGAGTGTAGTAGAATGTCATTAGGAGTTACTTTATTGCTTTTTCTTTTTAGAACAGTAGTATTTGGTTTTACCCCAGGACCCTAGGCTATCAAGTCTCAAGTTCTTAGCCACTCAAGCAGTGTTGGGTATGGGTTCTATCTTCCAGAGTGGACCTTGTGTCAAACCAGATATTGGTTGGTTACTCCCACAAACTTGTGTCACCATTGTACTAACATGTCTGGCAGGTCACCAAGTAGATCAAAGGGTTTGTAGTTGATTTGGTGTTGACATTTCTCCTTTGGTACCATCCAGAGTAGCTTCCTGTATCACAGATGCAGCATATAGTGGTGCAGGTTCTGTGTAGGTACCAGCTGGACTTCTTCATGTACAATGGGTTGTGTAGATGTTGTCTTCAACCATAGGGTCTTGCCAATCAGTCTTTGGAGACAAAGCTATAGTCTTGGGAACATTCTGGGTCCCCATAGGACCCCTTTGGCTAACAACTCAATTAGATGTTACCCAATCCCAGTACTGGAAGCTTCCTTTTCTGAGATGCCTAGTTGGGACTCTGTTTCTCCCATCATTTGATGATTTCTTTTAGAACATTTTTTTATATATTATTTATCTTTAGGAAGTTTTCATTTATTAGGTTTTTATACTATCCCTCAGCAGCCCTTAATTTTAGCTGTCTCTCCCTATACGCCCTTCCTCATCCACCTCTTCCATCGCCATACTCATTTGATCCTCCTGTTCTAGTTTCTTCTCTATCCATCTAGAACTATCCTACATCCCTTTCCTAGAGAGAGCTGTTGGCCCCCACCCCAGTCCTCTACTCTATACCTAACCACTGTGGGTCTATGGATTGTAGCTTAGTTATCATTTACTTAACAGTCAATATTTACCTGTAAGTGAATATATACCTTATTTGTCTTTTTGTGTGAGTCTAGGTTACCTCACACAAGATGAGTTTTTCTGGTTCCATTCACTTACCTTCTGGTTTCATGACTTCGTTTTTTTAAACAGCTGTGTAAATTATATTGTGTAAATGCACCATGTTTCCTTTATCCATTCATCTGTTGTGGGACATCTGTGTTTCTGGCTATCATAAACACAGCAATGAACATGGCTGAGCAAATGTCTCTGAATAGTATCAAGCATCCTTAAGGTGTATACCCAAGTGAGGTAGATCCATTCCTACCTTCCTGAGGAAACTCCACACTGAATTCCAAACTGGGTGTATAAGCAATGGGTGAGTGTTTTCCTTATTCCACGTCTTCACCAGCATGAGCTGCCATTTTTTTTTTCTGATCTTAGCTATTCTGATTGGTGTAAGATGAATCTCAAAGTGGTTTGGATTGCATTTCCCTGTTGACTAAGGATGTTGAACAATTTCTTAGTGTTTCTCAGCAGTTAGAGTTTCCTCTTTTGAGAATTCTCTATTTAGAACTGTACCCCATTTTTTAGTTCAGTTATTTTTTTTCTTGAGATCTAGTTTTAAAGTTCTTTACATATTAGCCCTCTATCAGATGTGTAGATGGTAAAAGCCTTTTCCATTTCATAGAGTGCTACTTTGTTCAAATGATGATGCCCTTTGCAGTACAGAAGATTATCAGATTTTTTGAGGTTCTATTTATTAATTGTTGATCTTAATGCCAATGATGTTTTGTTCATAAAGTCTTTTCCTGTGCCAGTTACTTCTTAGCTATCCCCCACTCTCTCTTCTGTCAGGTCCAGTGTATCTGTTTTTATGTTGAAGTCTTTCATCCATTTGGAATTGAGTTTTGTGCAGGATGTTAGGTATGGATCTATGTGCATTCTTCTACATGCAGCCATCCAGTTGACCAGCACCATTTGTTGAAGATACTACCTTTTCCTCCAGTGTATACTCTGGCTTCTTCATAAAAAATTAGGTGCCTATAGTTGTCTGGAATTATGTCTGTGTCTTCAACTCAATTCCATTGATCAGCATGTCTGCTTTTGTTCAGATACTGTGTTGTTTGTATTATTATATAGCTCTGTAGTAAAATGTGCAGTCTTTGTTGCCAACAGAAAGACACTTGGATTGAGCATCCTAGTCTATCACTCTGGCAGCAAGGATTAATGCAGCCTGTGGGCAGCAGTGAGGACAGTTCAGTAAGACAGCTTTACACAAAGGTCTATTGTAAGATTCTGGCTTCTGTGAAGTGCTTTGGGGGAGGATATTTTGTGTAGGATTGGCTGTTGTCAAAAATTGAGATTAGTCTTATGAAAGAAGATCTCAGTAAACCTGCTCTAGAAGAGACAGAGTCTACAACAAAGGAACAGCAGTTACTCACGGCATCCAGAATAGAAAGGATATCTGGTATGTGTCCAGACATGATTATGGAATTGTCTTGTTTCTTTCTCAACCCATTTCTGTCATGGGTCAACCTCATTTGAAGGTAATAAAATTATGTTTGATAGGTGAACTTCAAGACCAACCTGACAGCATCAGATGTAGCTTTGTTACTTCTCAATATATTTCAGAAGAAAATGATCATCAACCTAATTTAACATTTTTCATTGCTCTCTCTCATCTATCTATCTATCTATCTATCTATCTATCTATCTATCTATCTCTAATCTATTTAGTGTGTATGTGTGAGCATGGGTATATACCTGCCAAGGTGCATGGTTAAAGGTCAAAGGACAACATGTAGGAATCTGTTATTTTCTGCAACCACATTGGACTCCTCAGGGAATGAACTCAGGTAGTCCAACCTGGAGACAAATGCTTTAACTCACAGAGACATCTTGCTGCCTCTAGCCTAACTTTCTTTTCCTTTTCAGAGTTGTATAAAATGAAAATGTATTTGAGAAATGAACCTGTAACAAATAGGAAGACAAATGTTGAGGTTTGTCTTCAGGTCACTTAAGGAGAATGAAGCATGATGGACAGGCTAGAGGAAGAGAAACTGACAGAAGGAATCAGTGATTGTTACTGAATACACACTGTGTGTTATCCATGGGACTAGACTGCAGAGTCACATGGGGAATGAAGCAGTGTTCCCTCACAGAGCATATGACATCACATCCAGGCATGGTGACTAGCCACTGGAGAAATGATGTCTAAGGCAGATTTCAGGTGCAAAGGATGCCAGATGGGGAAACTGAGAGCATTTTCAACCAGAGGAAATATAATGATGGAATACCATAAGGTATTAGAAGGCAATTTGCTAAGTCTCAACTAGAACTGCCAAGAATCTGAATCATGAAAGACAGTCACCATTGAGAATAGATTTGATGTGTTAGTTTGTGGAATTTGGCAAACCTGGGGAGCCCCAAAGTTCTGCCTGGATTAATTCCACTATTAAGATTAGGGGAAATTAATTTTCTTTGGATATGTAGTATATTTTGGGGAAAGTACAACCATTTTCAGAGAGGCCAAGGATGAGGTTATCTGGAAAAGCCTACTGAAGTTAAGAAAGCAAGTAGAGACAATGGAAAGGAGTTCAGAATTTGGGGCAGTTGTATGGGAGACAGTGAATTATAGATTATAAAGCCACAGTTTGGAGGGAGTCATCTAAGGGAGAACAGAATCTTCAAATATAACAACATGAGATAAGGTCAGAAGAACTTATGGGGCTGATGTGGTCACCACAAGCAGGGAACATTAATGCCTGTTGTTTCATTGTCTTTATGCCATTTCTTTAGAACTTTTGATATGGTTCTGGAATTGTTTATTTAGCCCAGGTGTATTTGTATTTCTATTCAAACCCATGTGTTCCTTCCCTCTGATAATCACTTAATCTTTTCTAGTCATAAAAAGTTTTTAGTTTTCCTTAAATTTTTCTAAAAGAAATGTTATTTTATGTATGTGGATATATTGCCTGCATGTATGTCTATGAACTATGCACATGTCTAGTTCTCAAAGGGGACAGGAAAGGACATCAAATCCCCTGAGAGTAGAATTACAGACAGTTGTGAGCTTACATGTGAGTGCTGGGAATCAGACCTAGGTCCTCTACAGCTAGTGCATGTTAACAGCAGAGCTATCTCTTCAACCTTGCCTTTGATTTTAATAGTTTTGTTGTGTATAATAGTCTGGGTTCACAATTGTGATTTTCCACAATTGCAGAATACATCTTTCCAGGTCTTTCTGCTGGTAAAAGTTTCTGTCAAATAATCAGGTATTATCCTGATGGGCCTGCCTTTCTCTTCTGCAGCTTTTTTTTTTTTTTTTTCTTTAGGTTTTTCTTTTTCTTTTTCTTTTTTTTTTATATTTTCTTTTTTTTTTTTAAGATTTATTTATTTATTATATATGAATACACTGTAGCTGTCTTCAGACACACCAGAAGAGGGCATCAGATCTCATGACAGATGGTTGTGAGCCACCATGTGGTTGCTGGGATTTGAACTCAGGACCTCTGGAAGTGCAGTCAGTGCTCTTAACCACTGAGCCATCTCTCCAGCCCCTCTTCTGCAGCTTTTAATACCTGTTATTTCCCTATACTTTTAATATTTTAATATATTATGTTGTTGGGAGTTTCATTTCTGGTCCTCTCTATTGGTATATCTTTTGTTCTTGGATAACTAATATTCTTGCTGAGGGCTTTCAGGTTTAACTAGAATTTGATCTCCTTCATGGAGAATCCCATGGAAACTTACCAAACTCCATTCTAGGAACCTGAGATCAAGATCCACCAGCTAGCTTATCTTAGCTTCTGGTAACTGACTGCTTGTGTGGAGTGCCCTCCAGCTAACTGCTTATCTTCGCTTCTGTTAAACTGCTTGCTTCTGCAAAACCTCATTGCAGCTATGGAGTGAGATGCCACAGTGTAGTTTATGCCTTTAAAAACCCATGTTTTGGACACTTGGGTCTATGCTTAGATTCTAAATACCTGAATTTAGTCCTAAGTGGCTGGAATAAAGAATTGCAATATATAGTTGCACCGTTGTTTCCTGAAGCAGCTTCTGTAGCCTTCTTTTCTTACTCTCCCAGGTCCTGAGGCCTCCTTGAGTCTCCCGGGGAAGCATGTCGATGAAGGCCGTGTGCACGCTGAAGTTCAACTGTCTGGTCCAGGACACTATCCACTTCAAGCAGAAGGCAAGCAATGAACCTGTTGTTGTGTCAGGACAAATTACAGAATCAACTGAAGGTGAGCATGGGTTCCACGTCCATCAGTATGGGGATAATACACAAGGCTGTACCAGTACAGGACCTCATATTAATCCCCACTCTAAGAAACATGGCAGTCCAGTGGATGAAGAGAGGCATGTTGGAGACCTGAGCAATGTGACTACTGGAAAGGATGGTGTGGCCAGTGTATCCACTGAAGATTGTGTGATCAAACTCTCAAGAGAGTATTCCATCATTGGCCGTACAATGGTGGTCCATGAGAAACAAGACGATTTGGGCAAATGTTGAAATGAAAAAAGTACAAAGATTGGAAATGCTGGAAGACACTTGGCTTGTGGTGTGATTGGGATTGCCCAGGAAACATTCCCTATGTGGTCTGAGTCTAAAACTCATCTGCTATCCTGCTAAACTGTAGGAAAAAAAATCCAAACCATTAAACTGTAATCTTAACAGTTGTAAAAAAAAAAACAAAAAACAAAAACAACAACAACAAAAACACCTGAAAACCAGAATTGAAATATATAAACTCAGGCTATAAACAGTGCCCGAATGGTTACCACTAGTGGGCTCCCTGTAACATAATCATCTCTTTTTGTTTGGTTTGAGAAATATTTTTCTATGCTTTTGCTTCTATGTCTTCTATCCCATAATCCAAAGATGAGGTCTTTTCATAGTGTCCAGAGTTCTTCTATGCCCTGCATACATGCACACACACACACACACACACACACACACACACACACACCACTGACCTTTACTGAGTGACCTGATTCCTTTACTTTGTCTTCCAGGTTTGTTTTCTTTGTGGTCTGTTCTTCTGGAAAGGTTTTCCAGTGAGACTTTTACTTGGCTTCTTGAGTTTTTCATCTCCATCATCCATTTCAGTTCAGGCATTTTTAGTGGCCCTCTTTATTGAATTCTGTTTTCGTATTTTGGATCGACTCTCATTTTGTTCCTAACTGTTTTTGTTTGCATGTACTCATGTCTTCTTTGAGTTGTTTGAGCATACTTATAATTGTCCCTTTAAGTCCTAAGTTCTTTTAGGGCATTTTAATTAGATGGCATTATCATGGGATGGTGAATTGTGAAGGAGACATGTTGTTTTGGATTTTCACATTGTTTACATTGTACCCTGGGAGTTGATATCAGAAGTTTGTGTGTTAACTTTCTTTTTCTTTCTTCCTTTCTTCCTCCTCCCCCCTCTTTCTTTCTCTCCTCTCCCTCTATGCTGGACAAATGCTCTATCACTAAGTTGTATCTCCAGCCATAAGGATATTTTCATAAATATGTAATGTGCTCTGAGTCTATGCCCTCCCTACTGTTTCTCCCTGCCCACACCCATTAGTTTCCCCTAGATTATTTTACTTCTACATTCCTGTACCTGCATGATTATATATTTTTTTTCTAGGAGCCATAAACAAGAAAAAGCATGATATGTGCCTTTCTGAGTTTAAGGTAGTGAATTTTTAATACTTAAAAAAAAAGACTTTATAACTTCCTGCTTTGCTTACTAAGACTAATCTCAGATAAATTTCATCCGGGAAGTCGGTAATTTAGTTCATACTTCTCAGTTCATATTACTTGCTGACGGTTGCAGAAGCTGGGAGCAATTGAGGAGAGGTTCTTAAAGATAGTGTTGAAAGTGTAGTGTGCATATATTTCTCTCCTCTAGACGCTAACATTTCAATAGGCCAAGTAAGCCACTCCTGAGGAGACTGCTGGGGGGAGTGGTTCTAATGGTACAGGCTCAAATCCTGGCTCAACATTTCCATTTGCTGCTTTTCCTTTTCTGTTGTCTGCTTAGGTAGCACAGTGTCAAGAGTTAGACAACTTCTTATCTTTATAATTAGTGTTGGGGGACTGACTGAGAAAGAGTAAGAAAGGCTGGTTGTGTGAGGGAGACATATTCCTAGCTTCCTATTGTTTTAACGTCTGTAGACATCTGTTTTCTGACCCATGAACTGAGAAATGTTAATGTGTATATAACAATTTGAAGACTGGGACAACAAACTTTTAAATGCACTTGCAAAGTCTGGTTGCACTAGTTGTGCTTAGCTACTGATTCAGAGAGCCATGCTGCAGCCAGACTAGAGGACTGGTCAGGCGGGTGCTTTTTAAGCTGGTCAGGGCCCACACTCCATCAGCAGGTGAATATTTTAATATCAGTACTAGCTACTGGTGAGTCATAGAGTGAGTTTCCTTCTTGCTCTCCCAGCCAATTAAGTTCAGTTGGAAGGAGCAGGGTGTCTGTCCCTCACTTCTGAAGCATGACTGAGATGCCCCTATGTCTGTGGGTATGAGCTAGAGATCTCCTTTGATGGACTTGGAAGGACAATGTTTCCTTTTGTAAGAGATGTCCTGGATACCTCTTGAGTCCATAAGGAGTGTTGGACAGTTCAGAGTATACAAACATATGTCCTCTAATGTGTGTGCCTAGTGCTCATGGAAGTCAGAAGGGGGCATCAGATCACCTAGAACTAAAATGACAGTTGGTTATGAGCCACTATGTCGCCATGGGAACTGAACCACAAACAGGTGACCCTCCTAGATTCACATTGGTTCTGTGCATGCCCACCTGCCAATAGGAATATTACAGGTAGGTGCAGTTAGCATGCAGATACATCCCCCTCCCCTTTTCTTGCTTTCCTTTCATTAAAGTGTTGCCCAAATTAATAAAGTCACAAGGAAAATCATGCCCCCTGAATAATTTCTTGTATCAGTAAGTTAGGGCACAGTACAAGGCTGTTGAGTCCTGGTTCAGGCTGGAGAGCTGACTCCGTGGTTAGGAGCTCTGTTGCTTTTGCAGGGGACCCAGGTTCAGTTCCCACGGTGACATAGTGGCTCATAACCAACTGTCATTTTAGTTCTAGGTGAACTGATGCCCCCTTTTGACTTCCGTGGGCACTAGGCACACACATTAGAGGACATACATGCAGACAAAATATTCATACACGTAAAACGAATAAATCTTTTGAAAGAAAATCTTTTAAAAAGCTAACAGAAATTCTAAGCCATATTTACTTCCAAATTTAGCACAGCAAATGCCTGTACTAGAAAATCACATGTCATCATGCTTTTAAAAATTGAGTAGCAGTTCCTCAAATATAAGTATAAACCTAGGGTTTTGGCACCAGATGTGTGAACTAAGGCCATGACAGCTCCAAGGTGTGGTTGAGGGGAAGGTTTTCCTGTAAGTATGAAGGGGAGTACAGCCAGAGGCGTCTGGAAAAGATCAGAGCAGGAAAAGAATGTAGTAGATAAAACAAGGCTGGTAGACTGAACCAGAGCAGGAAGGAGGAGAGAAACAAGCTAGAGAGGAAGTGGGCAAAGGAATCCACGGGAGAGAAAGGACCAAGAGAAAAGAAGAGAGAGAGAGAGAGAGAGAGAGAGAGAGAGAGAGAGAGAGAGAGAGAGAGAG
>NW_021620706.1:3195804-3268043 GCF_004785775.1 Grammomys surdaster | reverse complement strand
GAGAGAGAGAGAGAGAGAGAGAGAGAGAGAGAGAGAGAGAGAGAGAGGCAGGCTAGTGCAGGGCCTACAGATCAGGATTATATGGGAATGGGAATGAGAAGCTGGGCCAAGGGAAGCCCGGGAGCTGCAGAAGTTTAGGGAAGGATGGAGGCAGAGGAGAGGAGCCAGGGTACCAGGTGAGCCTGGAGGCCATGTGTGCCTCGGGATGCTAACCACAAATTGCCGTTTGTCCCTTCTAAGGGTGATGAAGAATGACTCCTTCCATAGAGAAGAATGGGCACGAGAATTTGGAGGACTACTTGGACCTGTCAATACATTATAACTTGAAGGCAGATTATTGAATTAACATCACTTTTGGGAGTGGGGAGTGCTTAGTACTTTTTGTAAGGAAAAAAATTGTAATTTTTCAGTTACATTTCACGTTTGGTTTTTCCAGGTCCTCGTTCTTGGATGAAAAAAAATTTTTGTTTTGATTTGTAAAATTATATTGATTGGCTGAGTTTAAGTACCTGAGTTTTTTTAATATATTTATAACTGCAAATCTTTTATTAATGCAAGTATTTTAGATCCTTATTTTTTTGTGTGAGGAAAAAGAAATCTATACTTCATTTTGGTATTAAAAATTGAAATCAATAGTCCATAAGATAAACAAAAACATAACAAAACCCCAGGAGCATTGTAGCCTCTCTGTACCTCTCCGTGCTTTGCTTTAAAGGTCTGATTTCAACCACAAGGTCAAATACTCATGTTCTAGGGCACAGATGGAGATTCACTGCACTATTCTAGAAATTCTTTCTCTGGGTCTGAGTGTGTGCACGTGTATGTGCGTGCATGTTCTTATACGTGATGTACACATGTGTGTGCAGCTCACCAGCACTCTATTCTGGAACTTTCTAGCAGTTTTCTTTCCTTAGTTATAATCCCTATACTATGCTTTTATCCTGGAGGTGAGTCGTATCATCAACTTTTAAAAAAAGTTCAATCTGGAGGCTATATCTCGGTATATCTCATAGAGGCCATAGCTCACTATGTAGCTTTGACTGTCCCAGGACTCACTATGTAGACCAGGTTGGTCTCAAACTCACAGAGATGGGCCTGCCTCTGCCTCCCAAATGCTGGGATCAAAGGTGTGTGCCACTCTGCCTGGTGACTTAACTGTTTTAGTAATGATTAACATTAACTAGTATAGTAATACAACATGATACCCTAGCTACAGGTAGAAATATTTGATAATTCTAGCTTGGATCAGATGTGGAACAGTCTCTTTTGTCAATATGGGACATAAGAATACATAGATTTGTCTCTCTGCTCCTTCCTGTTCCAGAGACAGCTGCATCTTCTTGTGCATTGCCAGCCTCATCCCGTAGACCTGATGGCGAAGGTCGGTGAGAACGGACTTGGCCATATTGGGAACCTGGTTACAAGAGCTGCCTTTTGCTGTGCATCTAGCAAAGCTGAGATTGTTGCCGTAGATGACCGTTTCATTGACCTCAACTACATGGCTTACATGTTCCAGTATGATTCTATCCATGGCAAGTTCAACAGCACAGTCAAGGCTGAGAATAGAAAGCTTGTCATCAACAGAAGCCCATCATCATCTTCTAGGAGCAAGATCCCGCTAACATCAAATGGGGCGATGCTGGTGCTGAATATGTCCTGGAGTCCACTGGCGTCTTCACCACCATGGAGAAGGCCGGGGCCCACTTGAAGGGTGGGGCCAAAGGGTCATCATCTCCACCCCTTCTGCTGATCCCCCCATGTTTGTGATGGATGTGAACCACGAGAAGTACGACAACTCACTCAAGATTATCAGCAATGCATCCTGCACCACCAACTGCAGAGGCCCCTGGCCAAGGTCATCCACGACAACTTTGGCATCATGGAAGGGCTCATGACCATGGTCCATGCCATCACTGCCACTCAGAAGACTGTGGATGGCCCCTCTGCAAAGCTGTGGCATGATGGCCATGGGGCTGCACAGAATATCATCCCTGCATTCACTGGTGCTGCCAAGGCTGTGGGCAAGGTCATCCCAGAGCTGAATGGGAAGCTCACTGGTGTGGCCCTCCATGTTCCTACCCTTAGTGTATCCATCATGGATCTGACGTGCTGCCTGGAGAAACCTGCCTGTATGAGGACATCAAGAAGGTGATGAAGCAGGCATCCGATGGCCCACTAAAGGGTATCCTGGGCTATACTGAGGACTGGGTTGTCTCCTGTGATTTCAACAGTAACCTCCTATTATGGTTTGTATATGATTGTCCTAGGGAGTGGCACTATCAGAAGGTATGGACCTGTTAGAGTAGGTGTGGCCTTGTTGGAGTATGTCTGTCACTGTAGGTGTGGGCTTTTAGGTCCTCATTTTAGTTGCCTGGAAGTCTTCCATTAGCAGTTTTCAGATGAAAACGTAGAACTCTCAGCTCTGCCTTCACCATGTCTGCCTAGATGCTCCCATACATAATGGACTGTACCTCTGAACCTGTAAGCCAGTCCCAATTAAATGTTGTCCTTTATAAGACTTGCCTTGGTCATGGTGTCTGTCTGCAGCTGTAAAACCCAAGCTAAGACACCCTCACTCCTCTACTTTTGATGCTGGGGCTGGCATTGCTCTCAATGACAACTTTGTAAAGCTCATTTCCTGGTATGACAATGAATATGGCTACTGCAGGATGGTGGTGGACTTCATGGCCTATATGGCCTCCAAGGAGTAAGTAACCCTGGAACACCCACCCCAGCAAGGACAGAGAGCAAGAGAGAGGCCCTCAGTTGCTGAGGAGTCCCTGTTCCAATTTGGCCCCCAATACTGAGCATCTTCCTCGTAGTTTCCATCCCAGACCCCTCATAATAACAGGAGGGGCCTAGGGAGCCCTACTCTCTTGAATACCATCAATAAAGTTTGCTATACACACACACACACACACACACACACAGACACACACACACACACACACACACACACACACACACACACACAGAATACATAGATTCACCCAGCAAGTGACTTCTAGACTACGTCCAAAGATGCTCTGTTGAGGTTTACTTTATGCTATGAATTATAATGCTAAATACTGCCCCCCAGGCCTGGTTGTCCCCAGGTATGAAAGAATCATCATGTACACCAAGTGATTCTATGTAACCTTGATCCTTAATTTAAAACTATTGGTTGAATAAAGATGCCTTCAGCCTATAGCTGGGCAGAAAGAGATAGGCGAGGTTTTGGTTTCTGGGCTTGAGGTTTGAGGCAGAAGATCAGGAAGAGAGAGAGGAGAAGACACCATGATCATGAAAACACGATCATGAGGGCTGGTCAGTTGGAGTAAGAGTGGCCCAGGAGCAACATGGCAAGTCATATCTCGGGGTTATTGTCAAGGAAGTAGACATAATAGTATAGAGGGTAGGTATCTGCCCAGTTCTAGTGCATAAGGCTTATTGTAAATATAAAAGCTGTGTGTCTTTTATCTGGGAACTGAATGATCAAGGTGGGGTAGAAACCACAGACTGAGATTAAATAATTACTATAACAATGTCTGTCTTAGTTAGGGTTTTACTGCTGTGAACAGACACCATGACCAGTGCAAGTCTTATAAAGGACAACATTTAATCAGGGATGGCTACAGGTTCCGAGGTTCAGTTCATTATCATCAAGGCAGGAGCATGACAGTGTCCAAGGCAGGCATGGTACAGGAGGAACTGAGTTCTACATCTTCATTTGATGGCTGCTAGCAGAATACTGATTTCCAGGCAGCTAGGATGAGGGTCTTAAAGCCCATACCCACAGAGACACACTGACTTTAACAAGGCTACACCTACTCCACAGGGCTACACCTTCTAATCATGCCACTCCCTGAGCTGAGCATATACAAACCATCACAATGCCCAAATTCCATACTATGTATAAGTTCTAATAATTACCTTAAAGTCATTTATATACATAAGAAAATGACATAGTAACTGTGAACAACGATTCAAATGTGAAATACAAGAAATTTGCCCTTTCTTACCGTCCCGTACATTGCTGCAAAGCTTTGTGTGGAGAAAAATACTGAATTCTTTACTCATTGCACATTACTCTGAATGGGAATCAAGTAAAGACTTGGATAGCAATCTGCTTGTTTAACTTTGCTGTGTGCCAGTATGTTGATATGTTCAAGAGATAAGGAAATGGAGGTGTAAGAAACATGAACCCTAACCTATTTGATTATACACTATATTAAAGCACTCATTCAGTTCTCTGTGTGTGCATGTGTGTGTGTGTGTGTGTGTGTGCATGCAGAAACCAGAGGCTGCTATCAGGTGTCTTCTTTAATCTCTCCCCATGTTAATTTTTAAGACAGGGTCTCTCATTGAACCTAGAACTTGCTGATGTAGTTAGACTGGCTGTGTAGTATACTCCAGGAATCCTCTTGTTTCTGCCGGCACAGAGCTGGGATTATAGGTGGGTGCTGCCATACTGTTCATCCTGCCCAACTCTTTAGATGAGTGCTACAAACACTGTATTGACTGATCCCTCTCCCCAGTCCCATCATTCATTCATTCTTGGTTCAGCTTACCTTTGAAAGCCTTTCGTATGCCAGGTGAGGTTTTAAGAGTTGAACACACAGCTAAAGATGCCATAGAAATAACTCCTGCATCTCCTAAAATCCCTTTGTTGTGATTGTAGACACATGTGAGCAATGATAGTGTGGCCAGGCAAGTTACAAACACAAAGGATGGAGACATGGAAGAGGGGGCCTAAACTCACATTCAGAGGGAGTATGGGATCCAGACCTTAATAAGAATGAAGGGCTGGGGCCTGGGGAGTTGGCCCAGTGGCTTAAGAGCACTTGTTGCTCTTGCAGAGGACCAAAGTGCTATTCCTAGCACCCACCTGAAAGCTCACAAACATCTGTAGCTCCAATCCCAAGAAATCTAACACTGTCTTCTGGGAGGTCTGACACCATTTTCTGGCCTTGTCAGACACCAGGCATGTCAGTGATATATATACACATACATATGTAGGCAAACCCATCATACACATAAAATGAAATGTCTTTAAAGATGAAAATGAAACCTTAAAGTTAGAGAAATAATTTAGATTTTAATATCTAATTAAAAAAATAAATAGGGGAAACCAGGCATGGTGATGTACACCTTTAATCCTAGCACTCTGTCTAGGAGGCAGAGGCAGATGAATCTTTGTGAATTTGAGGCCAGCCTGGTCTACAGAGCCAGTTTCAGGACAACAATGGCTATACCGAGAGACCCTGTCTCATTCACACACACACACACACACACACACACACACACACACACACATAATTTTTATTATTATATATGTACAAGTAGCGATTAGAGCACTACCTTTGGATCAAACTCAGATCACTAAGTCTGTGCAGGAAATACTTTCACCAGCTGAGCCATCTTTTGTCAGAATTAAGAAAAATATGTTCCATCAAGGCAGAAGCAGAGGGAGAGGGATCAGACGCAATGTTAGACGTTAGTAGGCGATAAGAATGTGTAAAGGGAGGGTTTCATTTTTTGTTCCTGACTTCTTTCCACTAAAACGAGAACAACGTAAACAAGTGAAAACCAACAGGGCCAGACAGAAACACTCCCACTAAAGAACTATTATTTTGATTCAGATTGTGATTTAAAAAAAAAATCAAGAAAACAATTACATCTTTGTTTCACTGCTGGGAAACATGGTCCCTGGGAAATATATGGTCCCGGGGAAACACAGTCCCTGGGAAATACACAGTCCATGGGAAACTCCTGAGAGGCAGGCAGGAAAACTCCGCTAGTCTTGTGGTTTCTTGCCACTGATCAGATGTATTACCTTTCAAGCCCCTGTTCCACTACACCGCAATCACCAATCACCAAGAAACGTGTGTCACAGACTATAGCTTCCTAAGAACCCCGTGCCATATTTAGTGAATCGGAAGCCGCCCCGCACAAACTTATTGATGAATGCTGGCGGAGGTCTAACACCCAGATCCCAATGTCCTGGAATTGGTGATATGAATCTTAGCAGACACAAATGAAACTTCACCTTCAGTTTCTCTTCCCTTCCTTGTCTCTGTGATGGAAAAGTCTGTACCATAATGTCTAAAACAGGTTTTCCTAGGTCCTCTCCAGGGGACCTCCACACACCTAGCAGGATTTTCTTCTGTTGCTCCATTACAGGATGGCTCATGGCCCAGATAGATTAGAAGCCCAACTCCTAGAGGGCAGGAAAGATTGTATTTTATTTGTGGCGATTTGAATACAAATGGCACTTAAAGGCCCATAAGAAGTGGCACTATTAGGAAGTGTGGCCTTGTGGGAGGAACTGTGTCACTGGAGGTAGGTTTTGTGATTTCTGATCCTCAAGCCAGGCCCAGTGTCACTTTCTCTTACTGCTGCCTGCCATTCCAGATGTAGAACTCTCAGCTATGTCTCTTATCATGTCTGCTTGCGTGCCACCATGCTTCCTACCATGACGACAACGGAGTAAACCTCTTAAACTGTAAGACAGCCACAATGAAATGTTTTTCTTTATAAGAGTTGCCATGGTCTTGGTGTCCCTTCACAGCAATAGCAATCTCAACTGAGACAGGTTGCTCACAGGTTGGCTTTCTCTCTTTGTTCTTATTTGGTTGAAAGGGCAAGAAGCTCACTCAATATCTCTGGTAAGGACATTAATCCCATTTGTAAGGGCTCTATGCTGATGACATAGTCACCTCCCAAATACCACCACATTCAGGTCATGGACCCGGAGAGGACATAGACATAGAGCACGGGAAGCCACAAGATGCAAATAAACAGAGTGACTTCAGATAGTGGTGAGAAAATGAAGGCAGGCCAGTAAGATAGGGCTCCGGGTGGTGGGGGGTCAAGGGAAGAAAAGCCCTGGGTCTATAGAAGTATGTGACAACTTAATCTCATGACCAGCATTGAACTTGATGAGGCAAGGACAGCTGGTTGCTTCCTCATGGCATTGCCCTTTCTCCATAATTAAGAGATGATAAGAATAATGATATTTAATTTCTTTTTTGATATTTAGCCGAGTCCCTGGTCTCTCTGATTAAATGTGGAATCGTTCATATTTCCTTTAAGTGTGACATTCATAGACTGAGATCTGACTTATCATCCTTCCCACCTCTGTCCTCCCGAGCATGCTCTGGTGTGCTTTCTTTCTTTTCCCTCTGCTTTCCTTAACACTTTTCCTCTTAAATCTTTCAAAGCTTAGATTCCCAGAAGAAATGATCTATTGAGTAAATTTAGAAATCAACTTTGAATATAAAGAACATAAACCCCACAGAAGAGAGAATAGGCCATGTCTCCTTACTTGCTCATTACACTCCTCCCTTCTCTGCCCTAAAATTATTACTGAGTAAGATTTCAGATTGTCATTGTTTAAGACGAGCCTATGTTTTGTATGTCTTCTTTACCTTCCTTGCCATTTCCCCTTCTCTACCCTTTCCTTTTTCCTTCATGCCGTCTTTCCCCCTTCTATAGTGTTTCTGTTTGTTTGCCTTTAAGAATTCCAGGCTCCACTTTTGTCATTCTGCTCTGGGGCTCCTTTTCTCTCCCTCCATTTCGCTGTTTTTCTGAAACAGCCGTATTTGTATATTTATAGTTCCTTCAGATAATAAAAACTGGCTCTCCTAGTCATAGGCTGTGAGAAAATATAATGAATAAAAAAAATATAGTGGCTGCAACAACCAGAATTAAACATTAGATATTACTTTAATTAGACAGACCTTAAAACTCTAATGATGACTATGAGTTGTTTGGATAAACTGATAAGTGTTGAACTGTCAGTGGACATTGCCCGGGGCAGCTTCCCACAAAGCAAACTGGAACTGGTTGGATACTGTTTGTGTTTAGAAGCCAAGCAGACAGGCAGACAGCAATGGATGTACTAGAGCAAATACAGATTATCTGGAAATGGTGCTGGCACATCTTGACCCAAAACAGAAATCTAGGCCAAATTCTCATGCAATTGAGTTGTTTCTATTTTGACATCATGGTGAAAGATAATTTCGCAACTTTGACTCTGTAACAGAACAGAAAGATTTGTGGTCAATTAATAGTGCCCATTTGTACCCTTTTGGAAGCCTGCGACATTCTTGAGCCTTACCAAACTATCTTTCCTCTGGGCAAGTGGTGGGCAATAACATGGTACTCTGTTCCATCCCCACTGCCTTCAACCGTGTCAGGGCCTACAACTTCACCTTGGTTAACACAATGTGGCAATTCTTTTTTTTTTTTTTCCTTCCCCTTCCCTTCTCCCTCTTGCTCTGGCTCCACTCTGGCTCAACTCGCTCCAGCCCAAAGTATACTGTAGCAGTCTTCAGACACCCATATGAGGGCATCAATTCTCATTACAGATGGTTGTGAGCCACCATGTGGTTGCTGGGATTTGAACTCATGACCTCCTGAAGAGCAGTCAGTGCTCTTAACCACTGAGCCATCTCACCAGCTCAAAATGTGGCAATTCTTGTACCCACAACATGGTGAAAGAGTTTGTGACTACAGCAGATTGTATTTCCTTATCTAGATGTAAGATCGGAGTGTGTGAAAGCAAGGACATCTTGCTTTGTCTCTGTCTCAACAGTCTCAGAGTTCAAGAACGTGAAGAGACCTGAGTAAGCACAGGGACTCTTAGACACACACAGAGGCATGGCTTCTCCCAGTTAGCTCTACGTAGGAAGCTAGCCTTTAATGTCCCTCTTCATCATTTTAGGGGCTGGAGTTCAATCTTGTGGACCTTGAGCAGCCCAGGCAGGGGCTCCACCACCGAGCTTCGTCCTCAGCCTAGCCATTTTTGAAAGTATTTCTTACGTTCTCAGATCATCATTTTTTTCTTATTAAATCCACGCAGCTTTTCTCGGGATACTAACATTTTACCTGTCCTAATCTCTTTAAATTGGGTCTTGTTTGCTTGTGCAAGTGGGTTTCGACTTAGGATTTTAGACTCAAGTATTTAAATTTACATCTTACTCTTGAGACAGTCAGTAGAGCTGTTCTGGGAAAATTAAAAGAACTACCTGCTCACACTGACTTCTGGGATTAGTGGTTTTAACTGGGGGGTGAGAGAATACAAGTTCTCTCTCATTCGAGGCTGGAGGATACTACTCTTTAGGAAAAAGCGCATGGAAAGGTAGTATTGTTTTAGCAAATCACACACTGGTGTGTCTGTTTGTGGGAGGTGGGGGTACAGGTGGCTAATACCTTCACTGCAGACATGAACTTCACATTTAAATATCTAGAATTTCAGTAGCCGCTGACTGGAAGAAATTTTATTACAAGAAAAACGACTGCGGTGCGGTAGCTTCAGAAATCTGCCATGTACCTGCTATTTTCCTTGTGTGAGAAATGCCAAGCAGACATTACGCTGCCTCTGTGATGACTACTTCTAAATGTCAGGGTGCAAGAAACGTATTCGAGGGACTTCAGTGTCTAGGGGGTAGTGTCAATTTAAAAGACATTCACATCGACTTTTTATTTAAACATGCTAAATGAAGTATGAAAAGCAGGTTAAGGAATCAATGGAGAAAGGAAAGCAAAGAAGAAACCCACTGACCAGAAAATTTTAAGTATGATAACAGATGGCTGTACTTTTACATCAATTTCCATGGACCCCTTGCTGACAGCAGGCTCCTAATCCTGCTGACAACTGGAATCACGCTGTTGGTGTTATTTCGTTCATATCACACATTGAATTTGAAAAATTAAAAACAGGATGAGGGCTATTCAATTATTGTGTGAACCAGCTTAACAAATACGGCAAATAACCAAATTAATATTTTTCCATTACTTTTAGCAGTAACACTGGACTTTAAACTAAAATTGAATAACAGAGTGATATTGTAAATCAAAAAGTCTAATCTTGCCCCCAAATCTCTCTAACAGTTAATTATAAACCCACTGAACTTGCTTGAACTGCTATTTTGGAAATGACTCAAAGGAATTATTTTTCTTTCTTCTAATACAAATTGGTCACATTATAGATAATTATGTGTTTAAATAAACCTTTATCTTTCTAATTATGTGCACAGCATGGTTCCTAATTGCCTGGGGTCACTGAAGTCTCAGGGCATCCCTGGGACAGTTTTTTTTTTTTTTTTTTGTCTATCTTGTCAGATTTTCTCTCTCTTCTTGAAAGTCAGTTTCTCTCCCTTTTTCAGATTCCCCTGTTAGCAATAGAAATGACGATTGGAATAGTAACATGGGCCAGGTAAAATTATTCCAACTTGTAGAAGTCAGTGAAAGAGTCACTGAAGACCTACTTAAATTCTTTGATGTACAGAATGTTATTTCTGATACAAACCTGAGACGTGGAACCTACCTGAGTAAGCCAAAGGACTTCTGGGAATTGCAGAATTTAAAATTTTTATTTTTCCGAGGTGTGTGTATGTGCAAGTCAAGCACACCTAGGCAGAACTACTTACCACAAATTAATTTTGCTCACTAAAGTCGAGGTTGAAACATGATACATTCCTCATTCTGTTATCCCATCATTATTGCGTGTGTTTTGAAGTTTAGGTCAAGGTTCAAAGATGGTGGTTTCACCACTAAGCTTCAGGGATTACAGTGGTAATAGACACATTATATTGTGTGCACCGAACATCACCGGGACCAAACCAAAACGAACCGAACCGAACCGAACCAAACTGAACCAAACTTAACTGAACCAAACCTAACTGAACCAGACCAGACCAGACCAGACCAGACCAGACCAGACCAGACCACTGTAAAGCTAGTCTATGACTTTGAACCCCATCCCACTAGCTAAGGGGTCTGTCTCATCTCAGTCTTCTCTCTTCTGCACCTTTGACAGGAAAGATGCCCAGGAAACTAGACCTTGTCTGTGATCCCAGGGCTAGTGACCAGGTCAGTATCCTGGAGGTCATTATCATTCTCTTTTCTAAAATATCCTGACCGCGAGGGTCACTGACAGCAACATGAGGACGTGGAATTTGTTTTGCTCACTGTGAGATCTCAGGACACAAAGTGGCTCTTCTTGTTTGTTTAGGTTTCGTTTACTATCTCCATATCCTGCCAGCCTAGTATAGGTGAAGCACGGTGGTTTCACAGCCTGGGTGTTCTTGTAGGGATCTCTGGGGCTTTACAGGTGTCTCTTAGCTCTAGAAAACTACAGGGGCAAAACTCTGGGAGTGAAGGAACATCCTATTGTAGATAGGGAGCAGAAGGGCCTGGGCGGGGCTTTCAGACATTTGCCACGCCCACGGACACGCCCATTTTCCCCGCCCCCGCTCCGCTCTCCCCGCAGCCTGCCCGGCTGTGAGGCCGGGGCGCCCCCCAGTGGCCGTAGGCAAGCTTTGCTCCGGGAGGCGGCGGAAGCAGCTTGGGGTTCTGGTCGCGTGGATATGGCGGAAGAGGTGCGGGAGGAACTCTCGGCACTGGCCGCGATCTTCTGCGGGCCCCGCGAGTGGGAGATGTTGAGCTGTTCAGGTGAATACCACGCCACTCACCCTGAGGCCACTGCGGGGAGCAGGGGGACCCGGTGTCTTTTGGCCTTGGGCGGTAGTGGGAGGGGACTTGCAGTGGGGGGGTTGGCCTGTGCGTGCAGTGTCCTCCCCTGAGCTCCTCCTCCTCCTCCCCTGTGCTCTCCCACTGCGAGCACCTCATGAAACCCAGCTCCCCCAAATAGTCAGTACCCCCATAAGCATCTGCACATTACGTCCTTGACAACAGGACGCTGTACTTGGTTGTCAGCCACTTGGAAGGCAGTCAGAAAATACTTGTTAGGTTGGGTGAAAGTTTGAATATTACAGAGTTGATTGCCTTTGGTTTATTATTATTATTGTTGTTTTACTTAAAAATATTTTTAGTTTTACGTTTTTCAGGCTACTTAAAAGTGGCACCCAATTCCAGATTTCTGCTGGACGTGGAACCATGCAGCTCGCATTCATGGGTGCTTTCTCTTCTAACATAGGCAGGGTATCGAGCCTCTTCTCTGAGAGTTTATAATCTGTAAAGCTATTATTATTATTATTAATTTTTTAAAAAAGCTAAAATTTCATTCTTGTCTTCCTTTAAGGAACCCAGCCTTTCCACTCACACACTTTTAAATTTAAAGGGGTGTGTGTGTGTGTGTGTGTGTGTGTGTAGGAGTGTTTTGCCTGCCTGTATATACTGTACTGTACGATGAGTGTGCCCGGAGCACAAGGAGGCATGAAGAGGGCGTTCAGGGGATAGGAGTTTGTGAGCCTTGCCTTATAGGTGCTGAACTGAACCCAGGGCCTCCACGAGAACAGTCAATGCTCTTAACCACTAAGCGCCCCCAATTTTCCACTCCTGGGAAAGTGTGCTGATGTAAATCCTCCTCGCTTTTCCCTGAGCTGTCCGATATGTACATTTTGAGTTCCATAGGAACCATCCCTCTACTATTACGATGTAACTGCTATTGAAATGGCCATTCTGACCCTAAATTGGCTTACCTCTAAGAAGACAGTGTGAGATGTGCTAGACCTGAGGAAGCTACATCTGTCATTAGGAAGGCATTGGGTTTCCATATGGTAAGTCAGTGACCCTGGGCGTTGACCCCTCTCTTTTATGCCTTCTTACATGTGCGCATCTACAGACCTTCTTGGTACTCTGTGATGTTTCAGGTGATGTGAACTTTCTAGAAAAACAGAGCTGCGCTCTTCTTTAATGTCTAGACCTGTCTTGTATCTTTTTGAAACTTCCTTAAGACCCCCGTGAAAGGATTTATTGTAGGGATTTGCCACCCTCTTCTGATTGGGTAGAATCCTAACTGGTTAGCATCTCCTCCAGCTCCACAGTTCTCACTATTGATAATTGCTTCTGCCTGAGGCGGATATTTAAAGGGATCATTCGTATCTCTGAGTTCTTGTATCATGGCTTACTTGCCAATATCTAGGAGAAGTGAACCTGTGATGGATGTCCCATGACATTTTAAAAAACATGGTGGTGGTTTGCATTATGAATTCATGGTTGGCTGTTAGATACTGTTGATAGGTCAGAGAAAACCCCCAAGAAGAAGTGGAGAGGAGAAAGAGAGAGAGAGAATAAGAGAGAGAGAGAGAGAGAGAGAGAGAGAGAGAGAGAGAGAGAGAGAGAGAGAGGTCTAGATACTGAGAACACTGCGGCCCTTTATCTGTTCCTAAATTGAGCATGACTTCAGGTCATGCCTCCTAATTAATTTAATTCAGTGTTCTGGCATCAATAAGTAATTGAATTATAAAGGAATTCAGTGTAACAACTTTGGACATTTTGTTTCTAGAAGGTTCATTGGAGAGTAGAGCAGTTCAGCAATTGAAACAGGAATGTTTGACACTCACAGTTGGGAACTGTGAATGAGGTAAAGACATTATCAGAGCAGACCAAGTGTAGCAGGCTACGTGACTACCACCCTCACTGTCAGTGGCAGTTTGGGTTTCAGGGTGTCACTCTGTACCCCATCATTTCTTTCCTGCCTCTGCCAAATAAGTGTCCCCTGTCTTCAGTGGGATTAGAAGACTATTGCAGAGAGCCTGCATTTCTCTGTAAGACAGGAAGGCCTGGACTGACCCTAAGGGCCAGCTCTTAAGGCCCTGAGCTGAAAAGGCTTAAACAAATGGGTTGGTTCAGTTTACTGGGGAGTAATTTACGTTAAGAATTTGAAGGAGTCTGCATCCTGGCCACTCAGATGTTAGAGGAAGTTTAAAGGAAGAGGTGCTGTGCGTCACAATCTCTTAGGGCTGGAAATTCTATCAACTCCATATTTCCAGCTGTGGGAAGCCAAATCAAGGATGTTCTTCCGCTCTTCTCCATCCCACGAGCCAGTCCAGGTGCCAAGTTTGGTGTGGTCACCTTCCAGATCTTCACATGGACCTTGATGAGAGACGTTCTTAGGTTTGTTTTTGCATTGAAGGTCACTGATGATCAGATAGATCAGTTAACTCCACAGGGTTGGGCTTGGCACTGTGTCCCCATTCCTCTGTAGCAAAGGGGCCGGTACAGGAAAAGTTCTTACAGGAAAACAATCCGTGTGTTGAGAAAAAAAAAAAAAAACAAACCAACAGTTTGAGCAGCCAGAACAATAGGATGGGTGGGATCTGGCTTATATTCAGAACAATCCAGTTGTTGGTGGGAAGGGCCCACATTCCCCTTCAAGCACACATGTGTGTGGTCCATTCTGATGGTGGTGTCCATTTTCCTGGTGGGGTCATGGAGAGTATATTGCTGTGGTCAGTGCCCATTATTAATCGAGTGGCAGTTTGGAAACTATCTCACAGGATTAAAAGTTGCAAAAGAGAGGAATCGCCGAACAGCCTAATGGCATCACACAATAGGCTGGCGATAGCTTCCCAGTGGGTTTTATGTTTTATTAACACTGTTGTTCAGATTGGATTCCACCCTCTTGCGAAACCATTACGGTAACACATTGACATTATTTGCTGATGGTCCTGGCTGAACTCACCTCTCTAAAATCCACACAGTCTCAGACTTTATTTTGAAAGAATGAGACTGCCACCTTTGCCTTCCATTCTTTTCAGTTGTTTTGTTTCCTTCTCTATGGACGATTACAGCATGTGAAAATCTAGAGACACTGTGTGTGACAGTTTCTTAGGGTTACGAATAATGTAAACACCGTATTTCTAGCATAAAGCAAGCATTTATATATGCGTATTTGGGGTGAGCAGCTTGGGAGTAGGAGCAAAGAAAATTTTGCTCTCATGAAGCATGAGGAGTGTGCGGGAGGCTCTTGAGTGCTTTTCTGTGTAAAGGCTTTGAGGATGTGTAAACCTGGGCAAAATAAAGCAAGAACAGAGAATGTGAGCTAGCTATGTTATGCAAATGGTTTCTCAGTGCACGCTAAACAAATCCTAAAGACCTCCTTCTCATAGATTTTTGTTTACTTTCCCAGCACAGCTGTGATCGGAGTGTGTATCTACCAGGTGTTGTAGGGATGAGGTAGGGAGAAAGTTTTAAAACAGAATTAGAGCGGAATCCAGAGTCTAATTCAGTTTCTTTATTTGAACGTCTGTCATGTTAGAAATATGATTTCTTTCAAGTGTCTTCAGGAAAGGTTAAGGTTTGATTGTTTTAATATAGAATCTATTAGATCTAGAGGAACTCTAAATCCTCCTGCTTCTGCTTCCTAAGTTCTGTGTGTGCCTGGGCCAGGTGGAGTAAGATTTGCGTCTCTCTCAGTTTGAGTTGTAGTTGTAACATCAATATTGTTCCAGGGCAGAATGACTTGTGCAAGTAGTTAATGTGGATCTGAACACGATCTAGAAGGCAAACCAGCATCTTTTGGTAGAGGTGAAAGCGCCTGGTCTTGCACCTAAATAAGACTTGGGTCTTTTGTGAGTTTTTCTTTGGTAGGGCAGGCACGAGCTTTTTAGGATGGAGGCGTATCGAGAATGGTGTTTGTGAGTTAATAGCTGGCCTGGCGTGGGGGACGGGGCAAAGAGTGACATCAGATGTACAATTAACGATGTTTTCTGGTAGCCGTTTTCTTGCTAAGCTGTTAACAACTTTAAATAACTTCAGCGTAGATAGCAACTTTAGAGCAGAACGATTTTCTTTTTTGTTAGGAAAAAAAAAAAAGAAAACAGAAACAGACTTTGAGTGAATGAGACACACGAGGAGTCTGGAGCAAAGGGAGCCAGTTAATGCTGTAGCTGCCAAGGCAGCTCAGACATGAAAGGGTAAGACAGATCCTTCTAAAGGATGGATCTTCTTTCTTCTTGGGGGAAGAAAATGAGTTTTTAAAGAGATTCTGTGATTTATTTATTTATTTATTTATTTATTTATTATTTCTTGGTCTTCCACCACTTTTAACATCAGAACAGGGTCTGTTCAGGTCTTCTTATGCAGATAGCACCATTTTGTGTAGCCCTAGTTTGCAGCTCTGGTGTGTTTGTGACACACACTGGCCAGGGAGATCAACTAGGAAGATTGTGACTCTGCCAGTGTTAAGAATCAAAGCAGTTTTTCTCCTGAATATGTAAGTAATGCTTTCCTTCCCCGTTTTCTAAAGTGACTACTAGGTTCTTACTGGGACCAGAAAATAACAGAAAGACAAAGGAAATGGGTGTGGTGGCATACACCTCTAATCCTGGCATTTGGGACTCAGAGGCAGGTAGATCTGTGAGTTTAGAGGCCAGCTTGGTCTACAGAGTGAGTTTCAGAACAGCCAGAGCTACACAGAGAAACTCCATCTTGATAAACTAGAAAGACGAAGGAGAAGAGGAGGCAGAGGAGAGGAAGAAGGGGGAGGAGGAGGAGAAAAAGAAAAAGAAGAAGAGGGGGGGGAAGAGGAGGAGGTGAGAGGAGGAGGGGAGGAGGAGGAGGGGAGAGGAGGAGGGGAAGAGGAGGAGGGGGAGAGGAGGAGGGGGAGAGGAGGAGGGGAAGAGGAGGAGGGGGAGAGGAGGAGGGGGAGAAAGAAGAGGAGGGGGAGAGGAGGAGGGGGAGGAAGAAGACAAGAAGGAAGACAAAGGAAACATGGTAAAGATTTGCGTGGCCTCCTACAGCTTTCCCTGGACTGTCCTCCAGCTCATGCACTGCACTGGGCTGGAACATGCTGATCTTTCTGTAGCAGAGTAACGGGTTACCACAGTAACTACCTGTGGCTGCTGCATCCGGTCCTCACACGCGGGTGGCTGAAAACAACACATCTTCAATGTACTGAAGTTGTGAAAGTCAGAAGTCCAAAGTCAGTTTTCACCCAGATGAAATCAGATTGTTGGAAGGGATGCTCTTTGCTCTCTCCAAGCCCCTGGAGAGTCCATTTGCCTGCCTTTCTTGCTGTGAACCTGTGCCCCATCACTGAGGGTCCTCTTCCTCTATCATCAGATTCTAAAGTAGAGCGTCATGAATCAACGGATTTTCTTCTTCTCTGATAAAATCTACATCTTCACCTGTTCCCCACCCCATCAGGACACTGAAGATTTTTGTTGTTGTTGTTGTTGTTGTTGTTGTTGTAATTCAGGGCAATTTCCCCATATCAACATCCTTACTCAGGTCTGCAAAGACCTTTGGCATGCACACAAGTATACTCAGGTTTCGAGGAACAGGGTGCATACATTCATAGGTCTGTTACTTAGCATAGCACGGGTCTCAAGGACTTCTATAGTTATGTCATTCATGGTTATAAGCCAATAGCATAAATTTAAGGCCTATATCGCTATAAAACATGTTTCTTATTAAACCCTTTGCCATTTTGGGAGGGTGATATTAGTCTTTAAAAACAAAACTGGGGTGCTTCAGAGGTAGAGAAAAATTAGTTTGGGTTCAGTATAATTGTGGGAAGCCTGCCCCTGGCTGGCTCCTCACTGGAAGATTGAGCAGGTCATCGGCTTCAGCAAGAAAGAGGCAGCACCCCTAAGTGGTGGGTGATGGGCGGTACTACTCCCTGCACACCCAGCGTGTTGAGTGTGTTGCATATATTCTAGTTTCACATCTCATAGTGTGCTGTGAGCAGACACCGCACAAGAAAACGGGAGGGAACAAGGGTTTATTCTGTCTCATAGGAGAGTTCATCATGGTGGGAAAGAGTGGCCGCTCGTGTGGCAGCAGGAGACTGAGGCTGTTTTTCTCATATCTAGGTGGATTAGTGCTGGTGACCAGCCAGGCATCCAGGTAGAGTGAGCAGGCAGTGATGGGTGGAGTAGGCTGTTATGGGGAGCAAAAGTTTCTCTTCCTTTAACTCTTTGCTATTCTAAGGCCCAAAGCCCCTGGCTTCTGGTAATTAACTCTTGCTGTTAGCAGGAGGGGATTAAGAAAAAACAAAACAACAACAACAAAAAAAAGCCCTTAGTATCTCTATGGCTCAAGGGCCCCTTGCTGGCCAGGAGAGAGGCTTGGAGTTCGTTAACTCTTTGTGAGCCAGAGAGAAAAGAAGAGGAAGAAAGGGAGAATTCAAGCCTACACACAGACACACACACTTTGGCCAGGCCTGACAACCTGCTTCAACAATTCCACAAGTGTTCATGCATACTTACATACACACACTTACACACATGCATGTATGTATGTATGCATGTACGTATAGACAGTCAGACATACACATTAGGTGGATGGGGCTGAGCTTCAAATGTCAAACTTTATTTCTACTCTTTGGCAAATTTATACCTTCTTAGACAAAAGTTCTTTATAAAATGACCTCATAGATAAAATCTTACACAAAAGGGGAGTTACAGAAGGATGTTGACATTAAGTTCAAAACAGTGTTTCCTTCTATAAGCTCATTATAAGTTCAAAGCAACAGTTTCACAAGGGTGTGTTTTTACCATGTGTACACCCGTGCTTTATCCTTGGACCTGACCTAGAATGAATGTTTTTCCTTGATCACAACTTTGTTTCAAGCCTGCTTTCTTATCCTAGTGCAATTAGCCCATGACATGTGAAGGTTTACAGAGCCCTATTTGCAGTTTTATTCTATAGGAGGCTTGAGAGTACTTGTATCAATTTAAGAGGTTGATAGAATCATTGTCAGAAATCCTGAAATCATCAATTTGTCTATACAGCATTACTATAGGAGAGTATATCTTCATGTTGATCTGCAGAAAATTTGCCCATTGGGATGGGCTGATGCCCAGGAAACATTAGACTATGTAATAGTGACAGAAAAAGGCATATCAGCAGCAAGAAGCAGCCCTGGGATGAAGTCTCTAAGGACCCTGCATCTCAGAGCTCACCCATCACAGGTCACGTAAAACGGTGGCTATTTCCAGAAAATTCATTTGCATGCTTTAACCTTTTCTAGATGGCTTCTGACAGATTAGGGCAGAAACTACACAGTAAGTACGGCCAGATGCTAAACTTGAAGGTCCGCTTCACAGAGATCCGCGTCTTCCAGCATGGGCCCATATTTCTAAAGTCCCACAACCTTCCAAAACAGCACCACCCACCGGAGACCAAGTGTGCAAACAGATGCACTTGTAGCAGGCAGTTTACATCCAGACTGTAATGCACAAGGGAGTGTACAGGTGGGTGTGCATTCATAGTTACTGTCACCAAGGGTCTTTGTCACAGAAGGGACATTGAGCTTAAGAACCCCACAGTCTTCATTAGATCAGTAAGCTTACCTTGATTTAAACCTTATAGGGTATCATGATAAACACAACATAAATGTGTATAATTTTAATGTTTCTGTGTATCTGATAAGTACATTTAATAAAAAGATAGCCCTTCCAGTCTTATGAAAGTTGCTGAAAATTTTTTCAGCTTTTGATCTTAAAAGAATATGCTATGTGTATTGTGTTGGTCAGGAAACATCTGCTTTCTAACCCAGAGGAAAGTTCCACAGACACTGAGAGTCATGAGAATTCTCTTTCCCCCTGCCCCCCCCAAAAAAAACTAGATTTGGTAGTGCATGCCATTAATTTCAGCATTTGGAAAGCAACTTGTTCTATATAGTAAGCCCCAGGCCAGCCAGGACTATGTAGTCTCTCAGTCTCTCTCTCTCTCTCTCTCTCTCTCTCTCTCTCTCTCTCTCTCTCTGTCTCTGTCTCTGTCTCTGTCTCTGTCATTCTCTCTATTACACACACACACACACACACACACACACCCTAAAAAAAGAAAAAGAAACTTTATGTTCATGTATCTCTAAGAAGACTTTGTAGGTATAGAATAGACGTCCAGGAAGATCTGTGTCCACCCTGGACTAAGCCATTGTGATGGATCTGTGTCTTACCCCTTCTTTTCTGAATAGCACAGTGCATGGTGTTGGCATGTATCCAATGTATGCTTGTAGAATGATGAATGACTGAAGATGAAAGATTCTACCCCCTCGTTGAGAGAGAATGCAGGCTCGCTGCATGATTGCTGACAAGTTTATTCTGCCTGGTGATCCTGTGTGGTTTACAGGCCCATAAAAGCCCTGCATAGCAAAATATATTAACTGATATTACGGGAGCCTACTCTGACAGCAAAATATACCATTAAAAAGATGAACTCAATGAAAGAAAGGAGAGACTTGGAGCTAGTGAATGTTTCAGTAGGCAGAGGTGCTTGCACATGGGTCTGACAATCCCAGAATCCTCCAAGATGATGAGGCAGAACTGTTTTGCTAAGTTGTTCTCTGACCCTTCCCCCAGCCGCCCGCCTACCAATAATAATGATGTAGTGATGTAGTGATGATAGTATGTTAGTAGAAGAAGGAAGGGAGAACCAAGAGACTCGAAGCATGTGATAGCTTTTAGAAGCATACGTGCTGTTACGTTTAGAAAAGGTTTTTTTTTTTTTTTTTTTTTTTTTTTTGCCGGGCGGTGGTGGCGCATGCCTTTAATCCCAGCACTTGGGAGGCAGAGACAGGTGGATTTCTGAGTTCGAGGCCAGCCTGGTCTACAGAGTGAGTTCCAGGAGAGCCAGGGCTATACAATGAAACCCTGTCTCGAAAAACAAACAAACAAAAAAGAAAAAAGAAAAGTTTTTTTTAAAGTAGTATATACATTACATATATAAAAGAAAAGATTATATGGTCTTTAGAAAAGCTACTGCCTCTGATTCTGGATGGGGTCTGAAAATAGTAGTTCCTGCCAGCTGGTATTGACATCCATTAAAGAAAAACTCTGTAACAGATGTGCTTGGTCCTGTATGCATTTGTGTCACAACAGCTTTTACATACCATTGAGATCAGATGGCTAAGAAGCGATTTCAGTGTTCTGTTAGGTTCTTTAAAATAGAGGATGTGTTTGCGTCTCCACTGTTGAGGCCGCCATCCAGGTGTAGGATCTGGCTACTTCTGTGTTGAGAAACAGAACAGGGTCACAGAGAAAGAAGGCAGAGAGGCAGGCTCGCTGCACAGCACTGTGTCTGGACCCAGCTCTCTTCTCCACCCTCTGATCAGGGTGCTTCTGCCCCCTGCAGAATGAATTAGCCTGACATTTTATCAACTTTTTGGAAAGTGGGGTGAAGTGATGTGGAACACATCAGAGCAGGGAAGCCAAGCACGTCTGAAAGAGAGCAGAACATTTCATCTCGTCTCCTAGGCGTGCTCTGCCCCTTCTCAGCCAGTGGAGGCTGAACGGATGTCTGCTCGGTTTCCGTTCATCCTGCTGCCTTCATGCTACACTGATGTGAGTGCATTTGAATCAGAAGAGTAGGTCCATCACTTTCAGTATCACAGCGGATCATCAGTGTCACGTGACCCTGCCACCACCCGGGTTCCATGTGACTCACATAAGTAACTTGGAGTAGACTGCCTACACCTTTCCTATACATGTTGCTGCTCCATTGAACACCTGTAAAAAGAGCTGATTCGTGATTTTCGTAATACCAGCGAAATATGGAAGGAAATTGTATGAATCAAAACTGCCTTTTTTGATAGTTTCATAAAAATGGGTGATAGAGTGAATTGCAAGTACATTTGCATGATGCTGTTCATGTGTATTTATGGACCGGGGGAAATGACCTGTAAATCACGGCTTTCTTTGCATTGTGTGTCTCTTCATAAAATAAACTCAGAGTTTTCCTATGAGAAATAAATTGAGGTTTGAAAGAGAAATTTTTAACTGATTAGTATTCCATTGAGATCGAGTTATGTAGAGCTAATGATTACTTTTGGATGTCTTCCAGAGGCAGATGGGGCTGTGTTTAGAATTCACACAACAGCTGAAGGACTTGTGGGTGAGGATGTGCCCTTAGAGTTGGCGTTCCATTTACCAGCCGGTTACCCTTTGTGTCTACCCGGCATCTCGGTTAACTCAGAACATCTGACCAGGGCCCAGTGTGCTACCGTGAAGGAGAAGTTACTTGGAGAAGCCAGGAAGCTTTTGTCAGAACCGATGGTTCACGAGCTGGTTCTTTGGATTCAGCAGAATCTCAGACAGGTCCTCAGCCAGCCGGAGACCTTGAGCAGCGATGAGAAGTGTACTTTGCCAGAAAGCACGACTGCGGACGACGGACTGTGGGTGACTCTTTTGCGTTTAGATCACATGAGAGCGAGGACTAAATATGTCAAAGCTGTGGAGAAGTGGGCTTCAGAGTTAAGGCTGACAGGAAGACTGATGTTCATGGGTAAATTAATACTGATTTTACTACAAGGAGACAGAAGCAACATCAAGGTGCTGGAAAACTTCATTTTGAGTATGAATCTGCTTGCTCTCTGTTAAATATGGTGTAGTTTTAAGTCTGTTTTGTTACAGTGGGATAGTCGAAGCATGGCGTTTCTGATTTACCTATCGTCGTGTTAAATGGTACTTTTTTTCTCTGTTCTTTAATATTTGTTTATCTTATGTGTATGGGTGTGTTGTCTGTGTCTGTGCATCTCATGTGTTTAGAGAAGCCTCTGGTGCACACAGAGGCTGGAGGAGGGTGGTGGATCTCCTGGGACTGAAGTTACAGGTGCCTGTGAGCTGCTAAGTGAGAACTGGGTATCAAACACGTACTCTGGAAGAGCAACCATGTTCTCAACCACTGAGCCATCTCTCTAGGCAACCCCTGACTCCATCTTTCCCCAGTCCTTAAAAAAAAAAAAAGAAAAGAATATCTTGTCCCTAACAGCAAGGCTCAAGGGTAGCATAAGATTATAATGTAAAAAGTATGCCACTCAATGAAATGACAGTTTCATTTTTATTTATTTTTTTATGTTTTTATGTGTATGAGTGTTTTGCTTGCATGTATGTCTGTGCACCATGTTTGTGCAGTGCCCAAGGAAGCCAGAAGAGGGCATTGGATCACTGGGAACTGGAGTCACAGGCAGCTATTAGCTGTCATTTGGGTATTGGGAATCAAACCCAGGTCCTCAGAAAGAGCACAGAGTGCTTTTAACTGCTGAGTTATCTCTCTAGCACCAGCATCAGTGTTTGAAAAAGTCTGAGGACATGTATTTGTTTCTGATTAATGATAAGCCGCATCTGGATACATGAGAACAAAAAGCTTGTACATATTAATATTTTCCATAGCTCAGCACAGCAAGGAGAGTTTGTAAGTAGTCCGCAAAATTCCTAACATGCAGGCACTTAAAAGTGCATCCTGACACTTCAGTGTTGTACCTGTAGTGCCTGAGAGGAAGGCTTGTCCTTTACAGCTGAGAGCTAGCCTCAGAGGAAGCAGGGTCGGCGGGACTGTCAGCATGTCACCTCCGCCTGACTTCTTTCCACCTGACTTCTCCCGGCAGCTGCCTTCCAAGCCGTCATCTTCAGGCTCCCAGGCGTTCATCCCGAAGCCCCTTAGTCTGTTTTATGAGGAGCCAGACAAGGAAACCTGCTTATTATGTCTTAAATTTTAACAGAGCTGCAGATCACTTAATAAGTTTTACATTGTCAGAATGGGTCAGGCACTGTTACAGAGGATTTTACTGAAAACAGATTTAGTGTGAACAACCTGTAATCTTAAAGCGTTGAAGAATAACAGCCTAGAGTTTTCCCAAGGTGGCTTCTTCCCCCCAACCTCCATTGACATTTGCTTAACAAGGTCCATGCTGGGTTCTGGTATGGATAAAGTAAGAAACCAGATTTAATCGATAGTCTGCCGTGGTGCCTAACCAAGTGACCACAGATTTTGAGGCAATCTGTGCATACTATAACCTTTGATCCTTTAGAGTAACATACTAGCCGACAAAAATGGAGAAGCGGTTCCTTGTTCACATTCACCTAAGGGTCTTGATTATCTGATCAGCTCAGGCATGTTAGAATAAATGCAGCATTTGCCGGCAGAATCATGAATTACTAACATGTATATGTTTTTATGACTATAATTCTGCTAGTTCAGAGGAATACCTTTTTAATAACATCCTCTAAAATGTCATTTTACAGGAATTTGTCAGTGAATTTTTTTTCCAATAAGATAGTATGCTAGGATTACAACGCACAGGTACATTTACAGGTGGGCAGTAGGTGGTGTGCCTGACGGCCCTATTGCAGCCGGCTTGGTGATAGCAATAGTTGCTGGTATTGAGAAGCATGCTGTACTCTGGAAGGCAGTCATTCTAGAGGTGCTTTGTGTGTCTGACTTCACTCAGTTGTCCCAGATTCACCAGGAGGTGGATCCTGTTACCAGTCCAGTTGCGTGGAGTCGGCTAACTAAGGTACAGAGAGTTTTGAGGAGCCAGCTTAAATAACTAGCTTAAATAACTGGTCTATTTAAACTAGTTTAAACAACAGAGGGTTTAAATAACTCACTCTAGTAGTGGTCCAGTCCAGACTTAAAGGTGAAGGATTTGTTTCTATTGCTCTTTACGGGCTGGAGAGATGGCTCAGCGGTTAAGAGTATTGACTACTCTTCCAGAGGTCCTGAGTTCAAATCCCAGCAACCACATGGTGGCTCACAACCATCCGTAATGAGATTGGATGCCCTCTTCTATTGCTCTTTACACCTGCACCCAGCAGAGAACGCTGCGTACGTACAGACACAGTGTAACTCTCGTTGTTACAGCCTGAGGATGCTCTTCAAGCAGGAAAATGCCTGTGGGTTATGGTCGCTTTAGAACAGGACTGTGCCTTTTAGCATATGCTCCGCGTTTAACTTACCAATTATCGTTTAGGAGTACCTGATTCTTCAGAAAACCTCCAAAGTAGATGTGGACTCAAGTGGAAAGAAATGCAAAGAGAAAATGATTAGTGTACTGTCTGAAACAAAAGTACAAACGGAACACAAAAGGTATAATTTAGTACTATTGCAGATGCAAAAGCAACCGAATGGGTAATTATCCTCTGACAAATCTCTGCATATTCATGAGCTTCTCTCCTATAATACAGGTTTCTGGCGTTTGAAGTCAAAGAGTATTCAACACTGGAGGAGTTACAAAAGGAATTTGAAGCTGCAGGACTTCAGGAGCTCTTCTCTGAGTGTGTACTGGGGCTGGTGAAGTGCCGTGAATGACAGGAACCCTTGGTAAACCAGCCTGGTTTGGATTGCCTGCTGCCTTTGGGGATGGGCTCAGTGAAGTTGTCATAAGAGAGCAATCTGAGACTTCTCTGAAGCAAAATCATTCTCATTTCAGGAAGAAAAGCGAGTCCTGTTTTATGGAATATTAAACATGAAAAGATCCCATATATCCTAACGTTTGCCAGGAAAGACGAGGTTCAATAGGCGGGATTGTCTGGAGGAGAAATAAAAAGCCCACGATGGTAAAGGAGCTGTTGTTTTTATAGAGACAATTTGTTTAGAAGTCTGCAATTTTCAGGGTAATTTTCTCGTAATTAAATGATTTCTTAAAGTGATTTGTTTTCATGTTTACTTTTTTCATGTTTACGTTTTTGGCATTTAAGCCTGCTTCCTTCCCATTCCACTTATTATGTTTTAAGTTGAATGTTGAGAAAAATCTAACACTCATCTCTTGGTGCGGTTGCATAAATCATTGGATTAAATACAAAACCAAGATGTTTTACAGAACACAGTTGCTTTCTGGTGTCCCAAGTGGACACAGTATTGCTAGCTGTTTGACTACATAGTAAGTTCAACTCGAAATTCATATTTGAAAAGAATAGTTTCTGGTTTTACAAGGGAAATGTGTCCGACAAAGTGAACCTTGTTTTCTGGATGTAAAAAAAACCCAACAGACTATAGCTCTATAATCTTCATTAGGAAATCTTTCAAATAATAGTAAAATGCACTTAATCTGTCCAAGGGGAGATAAACTCACGACATAATTATTTGTGTTAAAATTTATGATGAAGAATAAGAGGACCCTTGTGTGTGAGGATATTTATGTCCCTAAAGCTTCCCAGGTTTCTAACAGAAGAGACTGAGATGTGAAAGGGAGGCCAGCCAAGTCCTCTCCCTGTATCTTTTGAAGACAGGTGCACACTAACAGTGTAGTTGGTGTTGGGGTGATCTGAGCACAACAAGCCCACGCATGCATGAGTGTGTGTGTGCACATATGTGCACACACACTTGCTCCTGTCTGTAGAGGGCAGAGGTCAATGTTGGATGTCTTCATCAGTTGTTCTATATTTTATTCTTTTTGGTTTTTTGAGACAGGGTTTCTCTGTGTAGCCCTGGCTGTCCTGGAACTCACTCTGTAAACCATGCTGGCCTCAAACTCATAGATCCACCTGCTTCTGTCTCCCAAGTGCTGGGATTAAATATGTGTGTCACCACCCCCACCTGGCTGCTATTTTATTCTTTTTAATTAAAAAAATTATGTAATATTACTTTTTGTGTATGGATATTCTGCCTGTGCCCCACGTATGTGTACTGCCTAAGGAAGCCAAAAGAGGGAGCTGGAGCCTCTGGAACTAAAGTTACAGATGATTGTGAATAGCTCAGCCAAGTGCTAGGAACAGAACCTGGGTCCTCTGGAGGAACAGCCACAGCTCTTAACCACTGAGCCGTCTCTTCAGCTCTTCTTCTTTCTTTTTGAGACAGTGTGGAGCTCACTGGTTGCCTCAGCTGTCTGACCTGCAAGCCCCTGGAATCCTCCTGTCTCACAGGCAGTCCAGGAGTTACAGATGTGTGCCACTGGGCCAGGCTTTGCATGAGCGTTAGGGATTTGAGTTCAGGCTGTTGTATTTACACAGCAAGCATGTGACTCACTGGGTCCCCTTCCTAGCACCATGAGGAATGTTTCTTGGCAGTGCTGTTCTGTGACCCTGGAGGTTCCATGTGACAGTCTTACTTTCTTTTCCTACTACTTCCTACTATTATTATATTTTGGTCAGCCAGTGATCATCTTATGGATGAACCAGAGGTGAGTTTCAGTTTCTTAAGTCACATGCCAGGGTGTTTATTTCTTTCTTGAAGAACTGACAAATGCAATTAAAGAATACATGTGACAAGCTGAAGATACCAAGAGTCTGTTATCACACTGAGAACAGACTCAAGATTCAGTACTGGCCATTATTAGCCTTTTACTTGATTTACTGTGGTTTTAGTGAAAATTAAAATAGGGGAGAAACCAGAACTGAGAATTGTATGTGGTGGTTGAGCAGAACCGAGAGGGATTCAAATAGAATGACATTAAAGGTCATTGTCATCAGGACTGTAGCCCCAGCAGCAGGAGGTCCAACCTCTGGTCCTTTGCCTGACTGTGTTCTCTACTGACGTGCTGCCTGTCCCATGCTCTATGGCACATTGTCAAGTTGTGTCTTCATAGTCCACTCTGTAACCCTAAAAAGGAACGTGGGCAACAGTGACTCTTCCCACTTCATTAATGTTTCTGCCTATTAAAATTATTCAAACAGTACTAGTTACCACCTTCTTGTATTTTTATGAATACATTCAAATCCAGAGTGGAACATGAAATTTTGACTGTGTTTGAGAAATTAAACTTGGTCCTTGGATAAAAGAAAGTTTTAAATTATGTACCAAGAAAAGCTGTAATAGTCTCTTTGATTTTATTTTTCTTAATTATGTACTTATTTATTTAATTTTATGTGTGTGTGTGTGTGTGTGTGTGTGTGTGTGTGGTGTGCATGTGGTATAGTGTATATCACACAGACATATCCTGAAATACACCTCAAAACACTGGGCCCCTAAAGAGCCACCAACTGGCTGGCTTCTGAATATTGATTTTAGCTCCTTCACGCTTATAAGTATGAGTTCTCTAACATGTACAAAATGCCTCCTACTTCCTGTTCACCAGGTTCTCTAGGATCCCTGGTGGGATGTTAAAATGAATGATGCAGCCAGAACATTGATAAAATTTTAACGTAAGACATATTCCCAGAAAGAGACTGTAGCTACGTTTGCTTCTAGTGCTCTCTGCAAACTGATATAAAGAAAAACATACCACTTTCACATCGAGAGCTAGACACCAAGTATTCAGAGGTTTGTTGACATGCTGCCATATAAGGCGGCATTGGCGGCTTCATGGTTCGATGCTGTCCCTAAAACTGAACCAAACCAAACTAACCAATCAACCAAAAAACTTCAAAGGCTAATGCTTGAAAACTTCCAGTGCTCCAAAAAGTAAAGAAGCCTTCATTTTAAGTAATGCTATTTACATAGAGCATTGCTAGGAATTGAACCCAGGGTGTCATGCATGCTAGGCAAGACAAGTGCTTTGCCACTGGACTGTATCCCTAAACATCATTTCAAGTAGTTTGATGCCTCAGTCTGCTTTCCACCATTAAACTTTTTTAAAACAGTTGCTTATTTATTTGTGTGTGTGTGTGTATGTACACACCATAGCACATATAGAGAGGTCAGAGGACAACTTTCAGGAGTTAGTTCCACCTTGTGGGTCCTGGAGATTGAATTTAGACCATCAGGCTTGGCAAACAAGCATCTTTCCCCTCTGAGCTATCTTGTCACTCCCCCACCCCGGCCCTCACCAATTAGGTTTCGACCACATTGCCTTTCTACAAATAACCTGGATTATAGATATTAATTCTGTACACTATGTGAAATCATTCTGCCACATTTCTTCTATCTTTTTTATTTAAATCTCAAAAGAGATGGGACTGATAGGTTTTAGACATAAATATGTTAATAATTTCTGTATGTACATGTATACCTGTCACTGGAGAGAAATCTTTGTGTGTAGTTCTATGAATTGGCTTATGTAATCACAGAGCCTGACACATCTAAAGTGTAGAGTGGCTTTGTGAACTGGGAGTGTTGGCTTGAAGTCCTGAGCATGTCATTGGAGACGTGGGGATGAGCTGCCTTTGCCACTGAAGTCTGAGGGTGCTCTGTTGTTGGTATTCACTGTCCCTTGGGAGAAGATCAGTCATAAGTTTTATGTATGTCTTCCACCAATTGGATGAGATCCAGCCTTAATATGGAGAACAACCTGCTTTACTCACAGCCCACTGGTCTTTCCAGAAGCATCCAGAAAAATGTGTGGCCAAATACCTGGCCTATTCAAGTTAAAACATGAAATGAGCTATTATACTTCCTAAAGAATAACTTGCAAATGGCCCTGCTTTTAGAGGGACAAATGTGACTTTAGCCTCATCCTCACCGAACACATTGCTTCCTCACCATGTTCACTACTATAAAATGTCAAATCCCTGTGGGGAACTTGCAGAAATAGCCGAGGACTGCCTGGTCTGGCCTTAATGAGAGAAGACGCACCTAACTCTTGAGAGACTTGAGACCTCAGGGAATGGGGAGACCTGGCAGGGTGGGGTGGGATGTGGGGGTGTGGGGCCATCCTCTTGGAGATGGAGGAAGAGGAATGAGATGAGGAACTATCTGAGGGCAGACCTGGAGGGGGATAATGACTGGATTGTAAAAAAAAAAAATAGATTAAAGATAGTTAAAAAAAAAAAAAACATAAGGAAGTCTTATGGGTAAGTTAACACCTTGACAGTCTTTGGCCAGAATAGCTTCTCTTGATCAGAGTTGGATATAACAATGGATCCCACAAAACTACATTTCTGGTAGCATGAGAGTGTAAAACATTATGGACATTCATGATGCTGTCTATGATGTTCCATCTCAGATTTACCTTTCAGGTCCTGGTGTCTCCCGAATGCTGAACAACTGTGTTTTCCCTCTGTCTATACAAGCCAGTTGTTCTCCTTCACTCCAAATCATTAAAACAAACTTACTCACTGATAAGTGGATATTAGGCAAAGAGCATGGAATACCCATGATACAACCACATGAAGTTCAAGAGGAAGGAAGACCAAAGAGTGGATGCTTCAGTCTTACTTAGGAAGGGGGGGTTAAATAATCAAGGGAAGTAGAGGGTGGGAGGGACTTGGGAGGAAGAGAGAGTGGGAGGGGAAAAAGAAGGGCAGAATCAAATATGGGAGGAAATGGAGGGGATGTACAGAGTCAGGAAACGGAAGAGAGGTGTGTAAACAATGGGAAATGGGGAGCTGGGGGTAGCAACCAGAAAGTTCCAGATGCAAGGAAAGCAAGAGGCTCCCAGGACCCCACAGGGATGACAGAAATAGCCCACAAAGGTGAGGGAGAACCTGTTGAGACCATATCCAGAGGTTAGATATGCCCCCCTCACCCCAGTTGAGGGATGGGGCCACCCATCCATCTCCAAAATCTTAACCCAGAATTGCTCCTGCCTAAAGGAAATACAGGGACAAAGAGTAGAGCAGAGACTGAAGGAAAGGCCATCCAGAGACTGCCTCATCTGGGGATCCATCCCACATGCAGACACCAAACCAAGACACGATTGCTAATGCCAAGAAGTGCTTGCTGACAGGATCCCGATACACTTGTCTTCTGAGAGGCTGTGCCAGATCCTGACCAGTACAGATGCAGATGCTCACAGCCAACCATTGGACTGAGCACAGGGACCCCAGTGGAGGAGTTAGGGGAAGGACTGAAGGAGCTGAAGGGGCCTTATCTGGCATCAGTGGGAGGAGAGGCCCTTGGTACTATGAAGGCTTGATGCCCCAGTGTAGAGAAATGCTAGGGCAGTGAGGTGGGAGTGGGTGGGTAGGTTGGGGAGCACTCTCATAGAAGCAGGGTAAGGGGGGGGTGGGATAGGGAGTTTGCAGAGGAGAAACCAGGAAAGGGGATAACATTTGAAATGTAAATAAATAAAATATCCAGTTAAAAAAACCCAATGTATTAGCAGCATATTTCTCTTGTTGCTGCTGTTATTGAAAACACTGCCATTAGGTCCCAAGAATTATTCTTTAATTTTCCTTTGTTCTTCCCCTCATCCCATTGCATCTGACAGCTGCCATATCTGGCTCCCATTCAGCCATCTCTTCCATTCTCATGGCTCTGTTTTGCCTCAGGTTCTTATTTTTTTCTGGCCTGAACTATTGAGTCTCCAAAGTAGTCACCTTCATTCTGTCCCTTCCGTGACATCTGGGGTCACAGGAGATGTCCCTCACTGAAAATGATAGATGTGTCTTGCAAAGGTGATTCTTTCACTTTTTAGAATTTTAGAAACAGAATATGGTGAATATATAATGTATTTTATAAACTCTCTCCGAATGAGAACTTGTCTGGCACCCCATGAGCAAATCCAGTTATCTCTTCCATGAAACATGACTGTCATACTACGTAGGATGAAGAATATAGTGAACTCACATTGGTTCAGGTTACTTGATGCCAAAAGAATTCAGAGCAGATTTGTAGCAGAATATTCCCTACATTTTACAATACACTGGGTAATTTGGGAGGAGCTAATGTGGGAGGAGTGAAGGAGAGGAAGAGGAGAAGGAGGAGGAGGAGCTAGGAGGAAAGAGGGGAAGATGGCGGCAGATGCCAGAGTGTCTCAAGCAGTCTAAGGTAGCAACTTATCAAAATGTTAGATATTGGGTTACAACTCTAATTGTTTGGGCATCTTGTTAATTGAGCATTTCCAATTATATAAAGCCTTTGGATAATACTAAGCATTAGAGTCTCATTTCTACCAGGTACCGCATGGATGGCGGGTATTGTCTGGGCATTTTACAATTAACTCGGTAATTTGGGAGGAGCTAATGTGGGAGGAGAGAGAGGAGAGAGGAGAAGATGAATGACAGATGTCAGAGTGTCTCTAACAGTCTAAGATAGTTATAATATCCAGGTTAGGTATTGGGTAACACCTCTAATTGTGTAGGCATCTTGTTAATTAAGCATTACCAAATATCTAAAGCCTTTAGATAATCTTTAAGCTTTAGAGTCTCATTTCTACTGGGTACCACATAGATGGTGGCATGGTCTGGGCTCAGCCAAACATTGTAGACAGTGTGGTAGATTGGGTGATCTAGCCACCACGATGGCATCTTGTGGGTGCCAGGGCCGGTGTTTCTGGCTGGCCACTTCCAGTTGCGGTGCGCTTGGCTTCAGGCCACATAACATGGCAGCCTGAGCTAAGCAGAGCCACCGCTGCATAGACAGTGCTGTTTTAAATATTAACCTCACTGCAGATTAACTTTTCTAGACAAATAAATGTTCTTTAAAAATATATACAGGCTCAGGGAGCTGAACATAATGACACACTTGTTTATCCGAACAGAGTAGAAGCAGAGGCAGGAGGATCTCTGTAAGTTCCAGGCCAGACAGTGCTATATAGTGATGCCCTGCCTCAAAAACAGCAAAATAAAACAAGAAGTTGGGGGAAAAAGCTCATAGTTTTGATTTTTAGAGATTTTTGTGTTTTAGAATTATTGACAAGCGATGGCTGCCCTTACCTAGACTCCTCAAATAAATCTTTCTCAGGTAATCACAAGTCCCCCAGCCCCATGATATTGTAAACACTTTTATTTTGCTATTTCAAATGTCTTCTCATTTGGGCCCAAACATTATCTGACTTCTGCTACATATCTTTTTTCCCCTCAAGTAAACTGGGCACTATTGCTGTTTTTATTTTATTTTTTTTCTTCTGCATATGTCTAGGTCTGTGCTTTGTCTCAAAACATCCTTTTCTTGCTTGGTCTTCTCCCACTAGTCTTTTGACACTTGTACTATGTTTCTATGTAAACTGCTCGGGCCTTTTCTGGAGTCTATAATTGTCTTCTTGTCTGGATTCTTGCAGTAAGCTTGTCCATATGGATAGTCAGAATAACAACACTTTATCTCTTAGTCTTGTTTTAGGTTAAACAATGTAAACCTACCAAGCACACAGCCACAGTTAACAAATGTTTCCTCTCTTCTTCCCTCCTTCCTTTTCTTAGTCTCCTTCCTGCTGTATCTCCTTCCTCTTTCACCACCCCCTTCCTCTTCTATTTTGTGATGCTGGGCTTGGAATACAAAGCCAAGTGTGTACTCCATCACTGAGACTCACCGCTAAGACCTGTGCTTTACGTTGTAGTTTTCTTTACTATTTAATGTTTGTGTCTTGGCTGCATGTTTATGACTACACTTTAAGGTCCTTGAATCTGTTGGAGTTGGAGATGGTTGTGAGGTGCTGAGTGGGTGCTGTGAATCAATCCCAGGTCCTTTGCAGGAATAGCAAGTGCTCATAACTGCTGAGCCATCTCTCTAGCCCCTGTTGGAGTTTTAAAGGTATTTTCTTCAATTATAAATGCAAGGGTAGAATATGGCTTATTAGAAGCCTAGAATAAACTGAGTTACAGGCAGTGACTATAGATGATGTTATTACAGAAAGTGCAACTAGCCTTCCCCTCCCCTAGATTTGGGCTTGTGAAAGTTTGTAAAAACTCAGTAGAAACAAAACCCATGATCACAATTGTGTCTCCAGAAGTCCCACTGATAGCATTCTAGCTGCCTGTTATCTGGTCTGTCTCCCATGTCGTCCCTCTGGTGAAGTCTTCTCTGTGCTGTTATCTCCTTTTGTTTTCTCATCTGGAGAGAGAATGGGTAATTTTCCCAGGTAGGACCTTTTACATTGCACTTGATTCTGCTGTGTTTTATGTGGGGGTTTTATGACATTAACTCTCTTCTATTGTTAGTCTTGAGTTGTGCTAGGGTTCTCTAGAACTGCACAGAACATACATATACTGTAAAAGAGGATTTACTCTTTCGGCTTACATTGTCAGGCCTGGGTCTTTCAATAATGGCTGGTTGCATGCTGGTGAGACCAAGCAGATGATAGCTGCTCAGTGTCCAAAGATGGATGCCTTGGCAGCTCCAGTGTGGCACTGAAGGCCTGAAGATTCCTAGAGCATTGCTGCTCAGTCCATGTTGGAAGGCTGAAGAAGCTGGACTCTGAACTTAACTAAGGCTGGCAGCCACAGCAACAGCAAACAGCTTCAGGGATGGACACCAGAAAGAACAACAGACAGACTGAAAAGACTGCTTCCTTGACCTCTTTGTACCTGGACCACCCATCATAAGATGCTGCCCACTCTGGGGTGTGCCTTCCTTCCTCAGGTAATCCCTTCTGGGAATGCTTTCATGGGCCCCCTCTCTCTAGAGGGCTGTCTCTTAGTTGATTGCAGACCCTCCGGTTGACAATCAAAATCACCCATCACCTGTGAGGCAAATGCTTCAATCTTCCTTTATAAACAGCATTGTCTCTTAGCTTTGAGTTTCACTTTGTTCTATTCACTGAAACAAAATCTGTGATGTTATAGGATCATTCTCTGTCTTTGAAAGAGTGTGCTGTGAAATGCAGTGCTCGTAGGAAATGAACAAAGTATAACTTTAGAGATACGTGGCACTCCTTCATATTCATATACAATAACACATGCAAGCAATGGTCCCATAGGACGTTGCTTGAGATATCAGAGCCATCTTGGTTTACATAAGTACACTTTGTGCAGTGATAAAATTGCCTATTGATGCCATCTCAGAATGTGTCCCCCTTGTTAAATCACACACCAACATTTATTTGATATTTAGATGAAAGTATTTTTCACACTTAAAACTGATGCTACATGAAATATTATTGTGCATGTTTCCTGACACAGATTTAAATATGTATACACATATAAATTTAAAATTATGTGTATGGGTGTTTTGGCAATATGGATGTCTTCGGTCCATGTGCATACCTGGTGCTTGCAGAACCTAGAAGAGAGTGTCGGATCCCCTAGAACTGGAGTTATGGATGGTTATGAGCCACAATTTAGGTGCTGGGAACTTGGGTAAGAGCATCCAGTGCTCCTAACTGCTGAGCCATCTCTCCTGGCCCCATATTTGTTCTTATGGACTACATGACTAGTAGTTGTTTGTGTATCTTCAGCTGTACTCTACGGGGCTACATTGCTTTCCCAAGAAGATGGTACAACGTACACTTTTGCCATCGTTACACAGAACCCTCATCAGATTCATCTCTGAGCTTGATACTGTCCATTTTTTGGTTATTCTTAGGTATGTTCAGTGGTGTTGGCTGTTAATAAGGTTGAACATTTTCTAATCTGCTGTAGACCCTTCGCTATTTTCATACCAACTGTAGAATCCATCATATATTCTGAATATGAGTCCTCTGTTGAAAACACAGGTCTCAGGCAGTTTCTCTCATTCCAAAGTTTCTTATCCCACTGTCTTTTGTTGAGCCAAAGTTTTAAATTTTATTTTAGTACAATTTATATAAATGAAACCACCAAATTTAAGGCTCTACATTGTTGACTTTTGAGTCATGCACACATCTGCAGTCACCACCAGTTGTAGGACCTTAATTGTAATACTCTGGGCTCCTCAATTGCTTTTCCATGTCCTAAGTGGGAAATATAGGGTGCTTTGCTCTCTCTGTGTCTTGACCAACTGCTGTCTTCCTCAGTAGGCTTGAAGCCAAGTCAGGTTAGGTCACTGATGCAATGTACACCTCTTAAGCCTCATAATCGGATCCCCTTTGTTGGGACACTACTAAATAGCTTCCCTCCTCTCAGCACTGTTCCCGAAGAGGGGCTGCAGCCTCCCTCCACATGACTGTCAGTGATCATGCTTTGCATCCACTGCCTTGGCGCCCAGTACTTCTGTCTTTAGAACTACTGATGTCCCATGTCTGGATGTCACTCTCCGACTGTTACCTTGGAGGGTGGATTTAAGCAGATGGAACTGAAATCTAGATGCAGACCCTTCCTGTCTCCCCAGTAAATCCCCTCTGGGTACCTTAGCAGTCAGTTTTTCATGCTCTTCTCCTCAGGTAACTTCTGTTCCAGTTTCTATCACTGGAGATTAGCTTTGCCTGCTATGGAACAAAAGTTTTATCAAATAGCATGTGTTCTTTGTGCCTGGCTTCCTTCCCCCTCTGTCGTCCTCCCACCTCATGGTATGTGTTCATGGTTTGTTCTTTTTGTTGCTGTCAGCAGTTCACTGTGAGAATCTCTTTTTTCACAGATTGAAAGATGTTATGGATAAAGCTGTCTAAAATATTGAGGTACAAATATTTTTTATAGATGCCAATTTTCACCTCTCTTACTAAATGTCTAGGAATGAGATTTCTATAAGTATATATTTAAGAAACAAGCAGACAACATACTTGAAAAAGGGTGGGGCCATTTTATAGCCATCCCACACATTCTTTGGTTTTCCATCCTTCAGTAACAACTGGGATTGCTCCTCTTTTACTTGAATCATCATAGTGGGTGGGATATCTCAACAAGATTTATATTCAGAACCTGTACTTTTTTTTAAGTAGCCTAAGTCAAGCAGCCATCAAGGAATAAAAGATTTGAGATGTTAATAGGTTATAAGGTTGTTTGCCTTAGTTTTATTTCTATTCTAATAATGAAATACCAAAAGCTGGGTAATTCACAAAGAAGATAGTTCTGTTTGGCTTATGGTTCTGGCTGCTGGAAGGTCTAAGAGTATGGACCAGCATCTGATGAGGAACTTCTTGCTGATGGGGACTCCCCTGTCAGCACAGGTTACAACGCACAAGGGTCCCAGGAGAGGTGGTCAAACTGTTTTAATAACACATTCAATCTTGTGGTAATCAACTCACTTCCTCAGTGTGCTTGGCAGTTTTGTGTCAACTTGACACAAGCTAGAGTTATCTAAACAGAAGGCATGCCAATTGAGAAAATGTGTCCATAAGAGCTGGCTGTAAGGCATTTTCTTAGTTAGTAATTGATGGCATTATTATGGGTGAGGCCATCCCTGGCCTGATGGTCTTGTGTTCTATAAGAAAGCAGGTTGAGCAAGTTATGAGAAGCAAACCAGTAGGCAGTACCTACCCATGGCCTCTGCTTCAGTTCCTGCCTCTGGGTTTCTAGCTTGTTTGAGTTCCCACCCTGACTTCCTTCAGTGATGGAAGTTACCTGGACGTATAAGCTAAAATAAATCTTTTCCTTCCCAAGTTGCTTTGATCATGGTGTTTCATCGTAGCAATAGTAACCCTAACTAGGACATTAATCTATGAATGGATTACCCTGTGCATGAAGACAGAGCTTTTATACCCAGTCACCTCTCAAAAGTCTTACCTCTTAGCACTGCTTCCTTAATTCATGAGGGACACGTTCAAACCATAGTAGGATTGCTCATTATTGTTCTGGTTCCGTGAGAATCCTTGATCTAGTTTTGTGCTGATGTAAAGTGTACCCATGGTTTCTTTAGGACCCATTTGATCGTTAGTGTTACAACCTCTGTTTCAGTGGCCTTCTGAAGGTCCAGAGCCTTTGTAAGACAGATTGCTTACATGGCTATGCCTCAGCACCCATGAGACCCTATGCACAGAGGAATATATTGATTAGCCAGTGAGCTACTGGAGGCCCTTGCCAACAGACTGGTGTACAGAATGACCAGTAGAACCAGAAGTGGAATTATGTGGTGCTAACTTGCATGGAACCTGCATGGTGGCTGTCACTGACCTTGCTCCCAAGTTTCCTGGGATCTACTCTAGCAGTTGCTTTTGTTAACCAGATCCTTTTGGGTTGGCCTTTATTTCCAGGCTCTCCTATTTGTTCCTTTAAAAACTTCCCCTTCAAAGCCCCTTGCATTACAGCCCAGAGGAAAGGATGTTCTCTGGAGAGACAAAAGCTACTCATGTTAGATACATCCACACTTCCTCCAACAAGACCACACCCAGCCCAACAAGGCCACACCTCCTGATAGTGCCACTCTCCGGGCTAAACATATTCAAACTACCACAGTAGTAATAACAGGAATAGGAGGGACCCTAGCAGTGATTGTAGCTGGCAGAAACCATTGAAAATTACCAGGTATAAATTGTTCTACTTCACCTTCTTTATCAAGTGAGCCAGAGTGGACACAGCTATAGAAATAATTTAGAAGCCTTCCCAGATTTGGTGGGCTCTTCTCTCATTGGGACTTAGCTTTCACCTGTTTTCTATACAAAAACCAACCAAACAGAACCCGTCTAATCCAATTAAACCCCTTAGAGTAAGTTTCTTGTTCAGCATCCAATTTTTGAGTCTCCTCTCTGTCACAGAGAGCCTCTTGCTTGATAAGGAAGTATCATAGAGTCTTATGTTTACCTTAAAATAACAAAAAATACATATATCAAAAATTTTCTCTGAGCAATATTTGTGTTGTTTTTATCTACAAAGCTATCATCCAGGACTTAGAAAGAGACTCAAGCTTTTCTAGCCCAATTTTTGATCTAGTGTAGTGATTTTTCAACTTTAAAACCATGACAGACTTTAATTGCTGCTTGAAAATCTCCAGGGCTTAGTGACCCTCTCCTGCGACAGTTGCTGCTCACACTGGACAGAATTGGCACCAGCAAATTCCTTCTGGCTTCACATCAAAACCTGCTTTCTTTTACTTTCAGCCTTTTAGCTTAGTCTGTCCCAGGCAGCAACTTAGAATTTGTATATGCGTCTCTCCATGACAGCTCTTCAAATATTTGAAAGTAGGTATTATGAGTGTCTTTATTCTTCACCTCCCAAGTTGCGTGAATAATTTATCAAAAATTATAGCTTCTCCCATTCACCTGGACGGTTGCCTTTCATTACCCTCTAATTGGTCAATGTCCTTCTTAAAATGTGGCATCAAGAATTGAATTTTATGTTATAGACACAGTTTAACCAGCCAGAAACACAATAGGATTGTCATAGGCAGTGATCTGTAGGTAGTAATTTCTCATAGAAGATTCATACATTCTCCAGTTAAACTCCTTAAAGTGTGTGTGTGTAGGAGAGCAGGGTCTGAGGATGTAGCTCAGTGAGAAGGCATTTGCCTAGAATGCATGATGTCCTGGGTTCAATACTACCACCACCATCACCACCACCACCACCATCACCACCACCACCACCACCACCACTATCACCACTACCACCACCACCACCACTATCACCATTACCACCACCACCACCATCACCACCACCACCACCACCACCACCAACAACAACAACAACAACACACAAAGAGAAGCTCCTTAAATGAAGTTAATTTGTATAAACACATTAGGAAAATCATCAGCTGTCTTATGAACAACATATTTTCTTGTACATCATTTTAAGACTTTAAAAACAAGTGAAAAAGTCTTTTCACACGTCTTTTACAGCATTTTACAAAATGTTGATCTCAGTCTTTATGTCTACCGAGTTAGCAGAAGGCTAATGCTGTTCGTCTTGACAAGAGTCTAGGGGCATTTTAAATCTTAGCCATTCCTCTAGAGTCCAGAGGCTTTTCAGCATTGAGTAAACAATGTAGTGATTTTTGAAACATGTCTTTTGATGTAAAAAGTCATAGAAATATAAGTTTATTTTATGTGTATGAGTGTTTTGGCTGTGTATATGTATATCATACATGTGTCTAGTACTTACAGAATACAGGAGAGGGCATTGGTTATCCAGAGCTGGGGTTATGAATGGTTGTGAGCCACCATGTGGGTGCTGGGAACAGAACCCTCTGTAAGGGCAGTAAGGTCTCTTAACTGCGGAGTCAGTGTAACAGTTCCCAAATATCATTTAAAAAAACTCTGTACTCACACAATAGTGGAATTGCCATTTTCTTAGAGTTTTATTGCTGTGAAAAGACACCATGACTATAGCAATTCTTATAAAGGAAAACATTTCATGGGGCTGGACTACAGTTTTAGAGGTTTAGTCCATTATCATCATGGTAGAAAGCATGATATCATCTAGGCAGATATGGTGCTGGAGAAGGAGCTGAGATTTCTACATCTTGATCTGCAGGCAGCAGAAGGGGACTGTCATGCTGGGTATTGCTTGAGCATAGTACGTCTCAAAGCTTGCCTGAGCAAACAACACACTTCCTCCAACAAAGCCACACCTCCTAATAGTGCCACTCCTTATGGGCCAAGCCTTCAAACACCTGAGTCTATAGGGGCCATGCCTTCTCAAACCACATCACTGCATATTTTCAGTTTTATTGTGAGTAAAAAAAAAAATCACTTTTGAGTAGTTTGGGGGACAGAAAGCTTAGTAGGGTTTAATATTGTTAATTAACTATTCATTCTCAATTGCTTATTGAGTTTTAATTATATGTTAAAGACTTGGAGAAGATGTTAGTTAATTAATAATTATTATTCTCTCTTCTTTAACTCTAGAAGAATTTTAGAAAAGATTAACTTTTTTTTCTAATTTTTTTAGTATTAACCTCGATATTCTGAATAAGAGTTCTAACATTCTAATTATAGGTTATTGGCTGGTGAATAGAAATGTTTATTAATGTATATGTGCAATATATAGACTCAAATGAAATCATGACAATGATGAGAGCCTAGCACATTCCTTGGTGTGTAATATATGTTAACTTGTCTTTTGGGTCTATAACAAATAGCCAGAGGTCTGGTACTTTATGAAGAAAACCAGCTAAGTTCGGAGTTTTGTAGGCTAGAAATCCAAGATGGGATGGTTCTATTTGCTTGGCTCTGTCTCTGAACTTTATAATGACTGGTGTCATGGCAGGAACACATAGGAGAGAGAGAGAGAGCACAGTTCAGGCCAGAAAGAGAGGAAGGTCAGATTTGCTTTGTGTGTGTGCTCACATGTATGCATGTGTGCATGTGTGTAGAGATTTGGTAGGTGTGTATGTGCGTGTATGTGTATGAAAGGTGGTAGATGTTTATGCGTATATGTGTGGGCATGTGTGTCTATGTGTATGAATGTGACAGATGTGAGTGTGTGTGCATATGTGTGTGCATGTATATGTGTATGGATGTGATAGATTTGTGTGTATGCATGTGTGTGTATGTATGCAAGTGTGTAGATGTGTGTATGCATGTGTGTGTATGCGTATGAATGTGGCAGATGTGTGGGCATGTTTATGTGTTTGAATGTGGTAGATATGTATGTGTATGGATGTGGTAGATTTGTGTGTATGTGTGTGGTAGATGTGTGTATGTGTGTTTGCACATATGTGTGTACATGTGTGCATGCGTATGAATGTGGTAGATGTGAGTGTGTGTGCAGTTGTGTGTGCATATGTGTGTATATGTTTGAATGTGGTAAGTGTATGTGCATGTGTGTGTGTTTCTATATAGATAGCCTTGAACTCATGGTCTTTTTGCCTCAGTTTCTCAAGATGGTTCTAGGCTGGATGAAGTTGAAGCCTCCTGAGATCTCAGTCCTTTCCATTCGTCCACCTCCCAGCTCCTCAGCAGTGGGGACCAAGTTCCTAACATGAATCTTTGGGGGAAATGCTCAAATTATACCCAAACTGTAGCATAATAGATTCTTAACTGATACTTTCCACAGGAACACTGCATACTGGAGAATACTTTTCTTGATGTTGGCTGTGAATCTGGTGTCACAGCTGAGGTAAATCCTGCAGCCCTGTGTAGTGCTGCTTTGGTTGTTTGGGGACTGTGGTAGTTTTAGAATTGATTTCTCTTTTGGTGAAACGTTATTTCTTGGTCAAAAGAAATTATTATATTTTCTAAAACATGATCATCTTGTAGTACGGATGATTTGATTTGGAATATGTGTCAAATACTTCAAAGAACCTAAATTACTTAGAAATATGTACACATTTAGAACTAGCTGTCTACTGTTCTGTACAATGGGAAAACTACTAAGGAAAACCAAGTAGATTACTTCCAATAAAGATACAATTCTGACATATATTTAGGGAAAAAATAGAACCAGACATTTTATGGCAAACTTTTAAAATATTTGTTCAGTTTAAACTTTTTTTCTTTCTATTTCAAGTCTTGACACTGGGGCAGTGTACATTGGAGGGCACCTGCCTTTCCAAGTTAGATTTGGAGTTACATAGTCCATATGAATACCTTTAGGTCCCCAGTGTCTTCTTCTGTTGGGCTGGCTTTCTTCTTATTTTATGTTTTTTAGAAATATTACTAAACAAATGGGTAAACATTTGTGGAGAACATTGTATCTTCTTTTTGCATTTTATACAGTTAATCATCCTAAGTTAGGTATTATTTAATTAGCTGTAGAATATATAGACACGTGCAGACTGAAGGCCTGGAGATGTTGTGATAGCATTGAATGGTTATTGGGCCCTATGGGGGTGTAGGCTTTTATATCAATATCTGTTAGTGTTTTCTAAACTTCATGGTATTTCCTGCTAGCAAAGAACTGTCTCTTTTTCTGAGAAGAAAAAAAAAAGCTTGCTTATAAAATGAGGCCATTTCGCATATTAATTAGGAGGTCTTTGAACTCTAAGAATAAAATCCGTTAATGCTTTGGATACAGAACAAGTGTACATTCAAAAACATTAATTTTATGCTAATAACAAGACAAGCTTTACATTTTTCTTTGTTTTATTTGCATTTCCTAAAGATAATTTAATGCAAATAATCCATCCATATGCTGCACAGAGCGTGGTGGATGCTGTTCTTATAGTTAAGATTTTATCAGGGCTTCCATTATAAATCTCTATTACCCATGCTTTAGAATTTAATTGAAAAAACTCACTGCAGGCAGAAATTCAACACTTAAGAGTTTCGGGCTGAATGCAATATTTCTCTTTTAAAAATTGCCTCCTCTATTTAATTTCATAGTTAATGGAAATGTAAGAAGTATCCTCGGAGCTGATTCTGAACAAAGCCAAACAGATCATTGTCTACAGCTGAAATCATTTCTAAGTGAAAGTACCCGATGTCTTATTATTGGCTTAGTACTACAGCATTTAGCCAAATTAAAACAAACAAAACAACAGCAACAACTGAATCTGTTTATCTGCTGTCTTTTTCCTTGGTCCCCACATGCAAGAACTAGAAAATCCTGTTAAGAGGAGACACCTAAGAATGCACATTAAATCACATGGGCTTCACGCTCCCTTTTTGTTTGGCTTCCGTGTGTACACTTGACTCTGTTCAGTGGGTCTGAGCTCCAGCTGGGGAATCTGTTCTTGTCAAACTGAGATATGAAAGGGGCACTAGGGTAAGGAGATGCATGCTCCAGAATTCTTTATCTGCCACGTAAGTGTTCATCCTAACCTTATGCTTCAATTACTTTGACGGGATCCCAGGGTTAATTAACGGGCGTACAGTTTCAGATGACTTGCACAGCAGAACTGAGAAGATCAGGTTTTTGAAACATGGTGGTTTTGCCATCAGCTTTTGAACCCAAATCCTATAGTGTAGAAAGCTTAACCTGCCAGCTAATACACTCTCTCCAATCAAGCCTTCACTGTAGCTTTAGCAAACCCAAGGAGAAAAGAGATCGTGAGTTAGAATGAGCTGCATGGTTCCCTTCAACCCGCCAACCTTTCTGTTTAATTTTTACTTATAATGCTGCATTTGAAATGCACGCTGCGAGTCCTTAACCTTAAGTAGTCATGGGAACTTGCCTAAATACCATCTGTCTCTGTCTATGGATGGTATTGTTTCTAAATCAGATGTCTTGACACCCTAAGACAAAATATTGAGGAAAAATAATACAAACACCTTTCATGACATTTTGCCATTTAAAAAAATGCATTAATATACATATTTTATTTTTGAAAGAACTTGTCAATGTCATAATAATGATGTTTCTATTTTGAGAGAAGAGAAGCCAACAGGATTAATTGAGGAAGAGCCATCAGATATATTCCTTATTAATGATTTATTTGAATTGCCTTTGGAGTTGCCATTTACAGAACTCCTAGCACTAAGAGTGACTGCATTGTGTGTTTTACCTTTGTCACCTCGTTGACTCCTTACAGATGCTTCCTGATGTACATGCAGTTCCTGTCACATTGACAAACCCCCGACAGCTGCTTGGAGGGCACAGAAAGCTGAAGGAAGCTAAGAGAGGCAGCAACTTGCTAAGGATGCTGGGTAAACAAGTGGCCATCAGCACACACACTCTACTTTCAGTCTTGTGGTTTTTGTCCAGTAGCCAAGGGCTTCTTATTGTTTTTTTGGGATAATTCGTATTTTAAAGTTTGAGCAGTAGAGTGTAAATGTATGGTGTCATACTCGGAGTCCATTCTGCTTACACCTAGTCTGAAGAGTTTAGAAGTGATAAAGCTTGGTTTCTTTATTTCTTACAGCTTTGGATGCTGGGTATTCTGTGATCGAGGGACCAATTGATAGGTTTCTGGTGAGGACTCACCTCCACTTCTAAGATAGCCACTCACTGCTGCTTCCTTCTGTGATTGTATACACTGTGGCCTTACACGGCAGAAGGGTTGAAAGGTCAGTGAACTGGGAAGCCTCTTTTCTAAGGGCTTTCATTCTATTCATGAGAGTAGTGATCTTATGACTTAAAGTCTTCCCCCAAGACCACACTTCTTAATAATATCACAGTGGGGATTGAGTTGACATATGAATTTTAGAGACACGATCAAACCATAGCAGATACCATGACCAGGATGTCCTCTACTTTGTGCTATCTGTTTTTAGCAGCCATATAGGAATTTACAAAACTTCTATATCTAATTCTGAAAGTATTCTACGTAGCTTAGATTCTCTTTTTCTTTTATTATTTGGAAACCTTACATCATGTACCCCATCGCTATCATCTTTGTCCCCCCATGTCTGTCCCCCTCCTCTGGGATGTCCCCCCTCAAACCTAACAAAAAACCCCAAGTCCATTCTGTGTGGTCCATTTACTTACTGCAGCATGGCCAAATTCCTGGTGGCCAACCCCCCAAGTGAAGGTGAGTCTTTTTCCACTTATATCCACCACCAGAAGCCGTAAACTGTGGAGAGCAGGGAGGCCGGCGAGGGGTGGAGCCCGATCAATACTTTCCACAGACATCAACATGGCTTCAGTTGGCAGCCCAGACCGTGGACTTCTGCTTGGCCTTCCGTGGTAGCATGGGTCCCAGGCATCAACATGGCCCTTGGCCGTATCAGGACTACCAGTCAATCCACTTAGGGCCCTCAGGAGCTACATGGACCATAGGCCTCAACATGGCCTCAAATGACCACACATGCCACTCAGCCAGATGCACCTCTCTCCAGGGCAACAAAGCTCAAGAACATCACCAAGCCGTCAGTCTGCATCCATCCACATGGATCTCGGTCTTTACTGAGGTCTGGGGTAGCAGGATGGACCATAGACACCAATATGTCATCTGGTGGTCCTCTGAGGAGGTCCTATCCAGAAAGTGAACCTTTTCTCATTTTGAGCCTCTGTAGCCCGAGGGGGGGGGGATGTTTCTCATGGCTGGGTGGCAGGTTGGTGGGATTGGGGGGCGGGGCACTGAGTTTGCGTCTGCGTAAGCTTCAGGCTGCTATGCACCAGCCTGTGGACCCTCCACTCTGTTTTTCTCTATTTCCCATCTTTCTATCGTGGATTTGTCTTTGTAGTGGTGCTCGACGCATGTGCACGGAAGGTGGGACAGCCTGGTTGGCTTCCACCGCCCATGCCCCTAGCTTAGAACCTTAAATAACAAATACAAAAGCCTAGAAAAGATTCATATGCATTTGAGCTACACAATAAATTAGTGATAAAAAGAAGACACGGGTTAAATATTCCATGAGTTAATTATTCCATCCTTTTACATAAAACTTGTTCACCAGGCCAGTATTTTATTTATAACAGAAACACTACTTGAATATAAAGGGAGGAAGAAAAGATTGTGTGAACCCAGGTCCCAGGTGAGGACTCCGTCTTTAGAGTTTTGTTTTTTGTTTTTTTGTTTTTTGTTTTTGTTTTTTTTTTGAGAAACAAGGGTGCTTTAACAGTAATATTAATACAACAAAACAAGGAAGACACTGGAAATAAATACCCTCAGAGTTGCTTTGAATCGGGAAGGTTTTTTTTTTTTTTTGGTGTATGTGTGTGTGTGTGTGCATGAGAGAGAGAGAGAAAGAGAGAGAGAGAGAGGGAGAGAGAGAGAGAGAGAGGCTGCCCATGTTTTCATGTTTATTAACAAAAATAGAAACATACAGTTATAAGAATTTTAATGTAATACTGGGAAGTGGTGGTGTGCATGCCTTTAATCCCAGCACTTGGGAAGCAAAGACAAGTAGGTCTCTGAGTCTGAGGCCAGCCTGGTCTACAGAGTGAGTTCCAGGATAGAGAGAAACCCTATCTCAAAAAACCAAAACCAAAACCAACCAACCAACCAACCAACCAACCAACCAACCAACCAACCAACCAACCAACCAAAACAAGCAAAGAAAACAAACGAACAACCCACTTGTTTGGAATGGAGAGATGGCTCAGAAGATAAGAGCCACTTGCTGCTCTTCTCTGGTTCAATTTCCTGCATCCACATGGCAGCTCATGCCTGCCTTAAAGTTCAGTTCCAGGGGATCTGACACCCCACACAGACATGTATGCAGGCAAAACACCAATGCACATAAAAACCTGAAGAAAGAATTTTAGTGTAATCCTTTCTACCCATCTTATTTTTGTTGACTTTAAACAGTTCAGATTGAAAATATAAGGCAGATCTACTTCTAAACTTTTTATTCCAAACCAAGCAGTCCGGACTCAGAGGTGTTGTGAATAATATGCAATACTGAATTGCAGCATTTGAGTTAATGGCACTTTCTGTAATGGTCTGATCAGTGTATGTACCAAAAGAGACTAAGAATCCATGTTCTCTTTTCTCTCTTCATTCTTTCAAGCTGAACTTGCCTATCCTTCTATTCTCTGCACTGAATTCTTCTTGCTTTGGGCCCCAGCGTCCTGTTAATGGCTCCATCAAACAAAACAATTTTGAGATGTCAGGTTGAGAGATAGTGAAGGTAAGTGCATCTTGAATTGGGCCAAGGATCATCAGAGCAGATAGGGCTGTCTTGGTCCGCAGGATCTCCTGCCCTGCTGCTTTGTCTGCCCCGGCACTGTGGCTTTAAGGCAGCTTGAGAAGATGGAGACATGTGAGCATCACGTTATTTGTTTTTTTTTTTTGTTTGTTTTGAGACAGGGTTTCCCTGTATAGTCCTGGCTGTCCTGGAACTCACTCTGTAGACCAGGCTGGCCTCGAACTCAGAAATCTGCCTGCCTTTGCCTCCCAAGTGCTGGGATTAAAGGTGTGCGCCACCACCGCCCAGCCAACATCACATTATTTGTATACACTGAAATTTGAACTTCATGGAAGTTTTGTGTGCATCAAGTGTCTTTTTGAGCCATTTCTTTTAAAGTTAATTTAAAACTAATTTTTATTTTTACGTGAATGGGTATTCTGCCTGTGTTTGTCTGTCTGTCTGTCTGTTTGTGCATCATGTGCATGCCTGGTACCAACAAAAGCCAGAAAGAGTGTTGGATGCTCTGGAACTGGCGTTACAGAGAGCTGTGAGCTGTCATTTGGGTTCTGGGTATCAAACCTAGGTCCTCTGGAAGAGCAGCCAGTGCTCTTAACTGCTGAGATATCTCTTCAGCCTTTTTGAGTCATATCAACAATTAAAAATGTGAAGCTGCTCAGCTGATGGGTGATAGAAAAATGGTGGATGGGCAGGACTTGGCTTCTGGGTTTTAGTTCTGAGACTCTTGCCTCATGCAGACCTGGGTTTTCCCAGCAGTTGTATTAATTATTGGTATTGCGTTCCTGGCTAAGTTAGTTTACTTTTCTGAGTTTCAGTTGCATCAATCAAACGGGAATTGCATCTTCATGAAGTGTCTGTAAAGATTAAACTGATAACACACGGAAAACACACAGTATAGCAACTATCAGCACTAGGTAATTCTGGTAACTATAAAGACAGTTCAAATTATAAATAGTAATGAATATAAGTTATGGCTCTTCTGCAATTAATGTTGTTGGCAACAGGAGAGATGCCTTTGTTTTGATTAAAAGCAACATATGTTCTTTTAGAAAATAGAATAATACGAACCATGAACTGCAAAGACAGTAATGTAGCTGGCCTGGCAGAAGTGAAGGCATTCTAAGTTGATATCTGTGTCTCTCAATCCGAGTATCAGCCAGTGGGGAACTCGCCTTCTGGAAGGGGAGCTCACACAGCTCTACCTGCTTGTTAGATCACCTTACAGGATGAGATGGAAGCCCAGACAGTGATGGACAGAACCACCCCTTGACTAAGACTGCTCAGGTGTGTCCTCAGCCCTCTATTTAAACTCTGATCTCAGGTCCCAGAAGATGACTTTTAGAAGTCACTGGACATCTTTGTCCTACTATTAATTTGACTTTTTAAATTGGCCTATTGAGGACAGGTGGCCAAACCTGTCCTGGAGCACAACCTTGTGACAGTCATGTTTTCAAACAGTAAGAACAGTAAGGTAGATTAGATTAGTCCCTCAATACCCCATCACAATATGCTTCCACTATCTTCATTTATATTGAGATTCAGGGATACTGAAGAACTTGACCAAGATCACCATTTATGTAGTAGTATTACTCTTTGTGTGTGTGATTATTCTTTATTTTAAACATATGGTTGTGGCCGTGTGTCCATGAAAACTTGCACATCTTGGTCACAAGATGGACATGTATGCCAGAAAGTGCCAACTCCTACACACTGTCCCATGCTTTGCTAAGGGATTGGTTGATGGTTGACCATGTGACCCGTGTCTGCCCAGTCAGGGACATTTTCTGGGTCATTTTAGTTGAAACATCAAGATACCCTTTTCCCCCTTTGACCATGAAGCCTGGAGAATTCAAGCCAGTGTTACCTATAGCCAGAGACCAGTACTCATGAGAACCACTGGTAAGAGAAGGTAAAGCCAGCAAGAGGAGGAAGTGATGGCTGGGAAAGGACAGGGGGTTAGTGGGTGGAGGGAAGAGAGTCTGACCACTGAATCATTGGGTCTGGACATTTCTTATCCTTTAATAAATTTTTTCATTGTATTTTTATTTGTTTGTGTGTGAGTACCTGCTTATGCCTCCACATGTACATATATGTGCATGTATGTATGTATGTATGTATGTATGTATGTATGTATGTATGTGTATGCTCCATGGTTTATGTGTGGAGCTCATAGAAAACTCTAAGGAGTCAGCTCTTTCCTTCTACCATGTGAGTTCTGGGGAACAAACTTAGGTCCTTGGGTTTGGAGGCAAGCACCTTTACGTGGTGAGTCTCTAGTTGACCTGTTATCATTGTCCTAAATTGCATTTCTATTTCCTTTCTGAAGGCCATGGATTGCCTATGGTTTGGTGGCAAAAAGTTTGACTAAACTCTCTCTAGATCAGTTTCATTTTTTTCCTGATTTACTTTATTTCATCAAAAGAGCATTGGCTGTCTAGAATCAGTTGGAAATCTAGATCTGGCTGATCCCAGTGACCTGAGTTTCACGTCTAGCCCTCTTTAGATATAACCGCCACTGATGGATTGATATTTTTCATTAAACACACCTAAACAAGTCTTTGCTCTATGTGAATACTTAAACCTGTTATTTATGGAAAGTTTTCATCAAAGTTGGCTTTACTAATTTATGCTTGCCCACATGTACATGCTATGTATCATTGCCTTTTTCTGGGAATCCTGACTCTTCTCTTTCCCAATATATATCTATTCCTCTACCCTATTAGTGTTCTGGGAGATTGGCCTGGAAGCACTTGTTCCTGCCTTCTAGATTATGATACAGTGGTAGAGTATGGCTTCTCCTGGACCTTCCTGTGAACTTGTTGAGCTGTGGTGGCTCTACTTTGCAAGACACAGGTCCTGGTAGATGAGCCACTTTGCCCATCTTTGCTCTCTTGCTAGTAGCAGTCGGCATGGCACTGTTCACAGTTGTCTCCCTCTCTGTATGCACATCCTCATGACTCAATCTGAGTAAATGCTCTTGTATCTAGCAGACTTGAGTGTGCTCTTTGTTCCCATCTGGACTTTGAGTAATACTGTTTGTATCACATTGTCTTTTTCCTCCACTTTTCATGTCACGATATGACATTACCCATGTTTTTAATCATTTCAATTCTCATAAGGGGAAAATGGCATCTTGTTTTAATTTATATTTCTTTGATTATTATTGAGTTTGAACATCTGTTCATATGTTAATTGGCCATTTGCATATTTCTGTTAATTGCTTGTTAATATTCTTTGCCCATTTTTCTTTTGGGTGATCTCTCTCTTTTTCGATTCACATCTTAAGTGGAATATTTTTTCTTATAGTATTTCCCAATGGATGGTTTTTACTTTAAGTGAAAACCATTGATTTTTATATTTTGCTGTTTACTTCTGTTCTAATAGATTTATTTGACTCTCTTGGATTTTTCTCATATCATTTTTAAAGAGTGATAGGGCTGCCCCTTCTTTTCCAGTTCATGCCACGAGTCTTTATCTTGTTTTATTGCTTTGACTTAATTCTTTGAGATGCTCCTGGACCACAACGGGATTATGGGAGTCACTAGGAAGCAGTGATCTTACTGGAGATCTTTGTCTCATCCCTAGCTAGCTCTTCCGAGAATGTGACTCACAGAACTCTGTCACAGGAGGTTAACATTCCCTGCCTTCCAAAATCTCAGACTCATTGAGAAAACACAACACAGCCATAGAGAGAGCTAGTGCACATGAAGGTGTTAACGACTCTGAGAGCTTCCTTGCTGTTTCTGCTCTTGTCTAATCTAGTTATGGTCCTGAATTTTATGCAGTACATTATCAGTTCAATATTAGCATAGGTCCTGGAGGGACAAAGTATAAACAAAAAATGTTTTGCGGTGACACAGCTAAAGTACTGTGGTTTTATGCAAAACGTCTGGCTGCTGGCCTACCTGTTCTCAGTGCTGATTACTGCAGAAGCATAAGCGGAGATAGCTTACATTTCAGGAATCATACCATCATCCTACATTTGGCTGTATTTTCCCTTCAAAAGAAACATTGGGAGGAAAATGCTGATTTACATGAAAGAGCAAGTAATAGGAAGAAATCACATTGTTCCTACCTCTTTATTCTTTTTACTTTTTGCTTCTCTCTTCCCCTCCCCAACCCTTTTCCTCCCTCTTCCTTCCTCTCCCCCTCCCTCTCTCCCTCCCTCCCTCCCTCCCTCCCTCCTTCCCTCCCTCCTTCCCTCCTTCCCTTTGTCCCTCCCCCTTCCTCTTTTCCTTCCGCTCTTTCTCCTTCTCTCCCTTCTTCTCTTCTCTCTCCCTTCCTCCTTTCCTTCCTCCCTCCCTCCTTCTCTCCCTCCTTCTCTCCTCTCCCTCCCTTTCTCCTTTCTCCTCTTCCCCCTTTCCCTTTCATAAACAAAACCTTTATAAGAAAAAAAAACCCTATCAATGGGCCTGGAGAGAAGGCTCAATCTATGAAGTGCTTGAGCAGAAAGCACAAGGACCTGAATTTGGATCCCTGGCACCTCTATAGGCAGCTGGGCATGGCAGTGTATGCACTGGGATGGCAGAGACAGGATCACCGGAGCTCAGGCTAGCCAGTCTAGCCAACTGGTGAGTTTCAGTTTAAGTAAGAGACTCAAAATGTAAGGTGGGGAGCCATAGAGGAAGGTACTGACTTTGTGGTTTCTGGACACACATGTACTCACTTGTGCACACATGTATACACCTTGACTTACACACGCCCACACCCACTCATACACCCATTGACTAATCAGCCTCAAGTTACTTCCTTCTGAATCACCTCTCCTTTCTTCCCTCATCTCCTTCCCCCCTCTTTTCTGTTCTTCTAGAGCTTGCTCAGTGACCCCTAGAAATGTCTACCTCTACTATTGTTCCTCTCCCAGCTCAGTTATAAGTCGGAGGCTGCTCTTATCTCTGGTTTGTCTTTTGAGACAGGGTCTTACTATGTGGCCTTGACTGGCCTTGAAATGATAGAGGTCTGCCTGCCTCTGCCTCCTGAGTGCTGGAGTTGAAGGCGTGTGCCACTATACCCTGCTCTTATTGTCGTTTATAGGAACACAGTTAACAGGGCGTGGGTGGTGTGGAGCACAGAAGCAGCATAGAGGCAGGGAAGCGAGTGAGAATATGAGTGTGAGGCCAGCCTGGGCCACATAGGACCAAAACAAAACAAAACAAAACAAAACAAAACAAAACAAAACACAGCACAAAGACAGGGAGGATATCAGAAAAAAATGGAGCTGAAATCTGGCATACCTACAGTAACTGAAGGAAAAGGCTCTTGTTTGTACTAATTCTTTGCTGCTGGAAATTTATCTTTTTGTATTAAAAATGTAACATATAGGACTCAGTGATGAAGGACACTTGCTCTTCTTGCAGAGAACTCAAGTTCAGTTTCCAGCTTCTACATCGCTGCCTCACAGATGCCTGTTACTCCAGCTCCAGGCTATCTGATACCCTCTTTTGGCCCCTGCATGTATGTGCGTCCTTCTGCATGTATCTATACACAAATACATACACAAAATTAAAAATAAATTGTTAAAAATGTAATAGCTATATACTTACTCATAACACTATATGAATTTATGGGTTAAATGCAATGTTTCAGCAAATGTATAAATCAGGTCAGGGTAATTGACATGCCCATTACCACAATTATTTCACCATGTTGGGAATATATTGGATAGTATGAAATCTGCAATTAATTGCTTTCACCCATATTTACCTACTGTGTTATAGAACTTTAGATGGCCCTCTTATGTTAATCTTTAGCTTCCACATATAAGTGAGAATCTGCAGTATTTTTCTCTCTGAGGCACTCACTTTTAACCATGTTAGAATTCAAGTGAAATTTTGTTTCAAAGACCTTGGGAGAGCTCAAAAGCTCTTTTCAGGATGTCCACAAACACTTCTTTTTTATTTGCTGGATTTTTAACTAAATCCACCATTCCTGGAACATTTAAGAATAAGAAACTATCTTTTATTCAATTTGACTTTCCATTTCCTTTAATTACGGTGTGGAAACAGCTTCCCCTCTGTCACATGGAACTGGTGGCAAGAACCTTCAATAACTTTGACAAAGCTCAGACCGTCCTCTCCAGAAAGTCCCCAAATACCTTGTCTACATTTGCTTTCTCTTTCAGTGAAATCTATTATCCGTAGAGAGTTTAAAACTAGCAAACATTTATTAAATAGACTTCACATTTTATTTAATTGCTAGAATGGAAATAGTTTTGCAAAAACTAAAAATAGGTTTGCGGTTTGCATTTCAGTGAAATCTTTTAGCTACACTGCCAGGGTAAATCACAAATTTATCCTGTAAATTCCTTTTCAGAATAAATCTGATCCCCAGGTATTGCTTTTAGAGAATAGTCGTCTTAAGTTCCCAAACCCGACGTATAAAGAGTTCTTAGAAAACAATTCACTTCTGAGGAGATTTCTCTATGTAGGAAATAAAGAGAGATCTTCCTATGTAGTGAATATAGAGTACCAAGAGATAGACTTGTGCAGAATTTACTTGATTTCCAGATTATCAGGAGACAGGTACACTTACAAGAGAGGCCTACCTCTAACAGGAGAAAGAAAAAACTCTTCTTTGTGGTATCTGAAATTCATCTCTTAATTTTTTTTTTTTTTAATTTTGAGACAAGGTCTGTATAGTAGACCAGTTAAATTCCCAGTGCTCTAGTTATCTATCTCTGTTTCCTCAGTGCTGGGGTTAAAGGTGTGTGTCACCCACCACGCTTGGCTTGAAATGTCCTGGATTTTTCCATCCTTCTTTCCTGACAGGGTCTTACTGTGTAGTCCAGGCTGGCCTTGAACTCACTGTTCTCTTTCGTCAGCCTCCTCAGTGGTGGGTTACAGGTGCTAGTGACTGTATCTGGGTTAGAATGTCTATAGTTCAATTTGGTTAGATTTGTGAGTGTTAATTTAAGTCACGTTCCTAGGTTAATCCGGAATGATAGAAACTCAGTGAAACTTTAATTTAGCATTCATTCCATCATTTTGATCACATGCTTATTTTAAGTCAAACTTTTAAACATTTTGAACTTTCAAACTGAAGAGGTGGCTCAGCAGTTCAAAGCACTAGCTGTTCTTGCAGAGGACTGGAGTTAGGTTCCCAGCACCTACAGGGTGGCTCAAAATCACCCATAACTGCAGTCTCATGGGGTCTGATGCCTTCTTTTGACCTCTGCAAGCACAAGACATGTATGCAATACATTGAGAAATATTCAGGAAAAACACTCATACACATAAACAAAAACAAAGAAATATTAAAACATGAATTTTGAATGCCAGTCTCTAAAAGTCAAGATCCATGACATGATGTTAAGTTGAATGTTTCTTCTAATGTAACAGGGTTGAGAGTGGGTCTGGCAGGATCCTCCCCCCCCCACCCCATCTCTCTCTCTCTCTCAGAAACAGAATAAAAGGAAAAATTCATTATTGCTAATGAATTCAGAGATTTTACTTACTGGAAGCAGTCAAGTGGTCTGGTACAAAAATACACATTGCATTTATGAACCATAGCATTACTAGGTTTGTAATAGAAGAGCTGCTAAATATATTTTGAATATCACAAAGAGCGGGTTTCTTGCCTGGAGCGTGGTCTCTGTGATAGTCTTCATCTCATATTCTTATCTTATTCATGAGGAGCAGTGAATCTCAATAAAATCCACGGATTGTGTTCTGTTTAAAGGCTCCTTACTGAACCAATATGTTCACAGATAAGATCAATAATATATGTGTAAACCTTTGAAATTTGGATTGAAGAGGAAGCTGCCCTAATAAAACTCTGCTACTGAATTTTATACAACATATAGCAGCCTTTTAATTTTATATTCGGGTCCCGAAGGACCAAGAGATAAACTGAGCACATCTGCAGCCTTCTGGATTAAACCGTGATGGTCTTATGCAAAAGCCTAACAGCACTTACATTTTATGCGCTGGAGTGTTGTTACGTAACGTTCACCCCTTCCAGTTCTTTGTTAAGAGCCTTTGTTGAACAGTAAAGTTTCGAATGAAAACTTTTGTGTTTACACCTATTAGTTCAAGATGCGGGGAGAAATGTTGTAACATTTGCAGCATGTTTCATTCATTGCTTTTAAAAAAAATCATTTTATAGCCTTGATATCTAATGCTGTGTTTATAAGGCCATCAGTTATCAAGCCATGGAAGTGCTGAATTCCTTTTGAAGCTTTCAAGAGGTATTTTAATTAAGTTTTCAAAATTGCTTTCGGATCATATTCACGATTCTTTGGTGCTTTATTTCCATTAGCAAAATAGTAATTAAAATTAAAATTTAAAAGAAGTAACCACAGTAGGTCATCCTTTTATTAACTTGAGATAGCTAATGAACCTGTCCTATATAAAGAGGAAGCCAGATCTACAGAGAGACTGGGGATAGTGTATTTTAATTAAGGTAATCCTTATTTACACCTAACAAGCAGCACTGCTACTTGGAAATTTAAGATCTTAGTGATGCATATTAGCACATCACTCTGACAAATCTAGTAGAGACTTAACACTTGTGTTTAAGGGGAAATTCATTGTACATTAAGAGCATTCACATAGTAAATTTCAAGGATGTTACTCTTTGCAGTGTTTTCCGTAATTAAGGAACACATTACACATTAAAATTTTATAATTTTTGTGGAGCGAGAATGCAGTTGCTTTGTTATTAGACCCAGCCTCATTTTTAGCTGTGCATAAACACGTAATGAATGTACTGACAGTAGACGTCCCTCCCCCACTTAAATGTGAGCGATGGTGCCTGTGTTTATAGAATGTTTAAGCATGCAAAATACAACTCTGAAGATATCTATTTGGTTGGATGGAGAGTAGTTAATCATTTAAAAAGTAAGCCGAAGAGACTAACCCCAACCACACTGGTAAACAGCTATGAGCTGCAACATATATAAATGAAGTGTTCACTAATTGGGGTGTGCATAGAAGCCTTCTTTCAGCTAAATGTTTACAGTAATAGTATCTAGTTAGTTAAAGGAATTAAAGAATCTATTTTAATTAAGAATGACAACTTTATTCTCAAGGTTCCTTTTATTTTGATAGTTAATAAGATAATTTCATCACTTGCACGGTACTGATCTAGAGAGATGATTCTGGGGGAATGGCTGAGGGAAAGTTTCGACAGTGGCCTTTTCTTGAGGTCACACGTGTTAGTGACTCGTGATGACCTCTGTCATTTAGACACCTTCACCTGGGAGTGACTTAGGTGTGAAGGACTACACTCTTCTCATTATCTTCTTTTATAAGTTAACAAAATGCCTTTGCTAGCCCAACCACGAGGGAATAACCAGGAATGCTTGTGTGTGTACGTGCATGCTTGTGTGTGTGTGTTCAAAAGTTTCTTTTCAGTAGGGAATTCAAGGTTTAATCTAAGAACCATTTAATGAAGGTGATACTTTAGAGGGTTAAGTCGGGTCGTCTGCGATCTTGCTCATTTTAATCCAGTGCTGCATCAATTTAAACAGAATTTTGAAGGCATCTGGTTGCTTGCTTTAATCATTTTGGAGCCAGTATAGAAGGTATCGTTTTATCCTCTTATAAACTGACAGGTTTTCACAGTATTCAAATCTATCTTCATTACTCAGCATCGGTTAAGAGTCCAATAAGATATCAATATATTACATTTGGGTTTATCTCGCAAATAATAGTAATTAAGTGACATTCAAATTCCTTCTTCATTAGAAGGAACTGAAGTGAAGATGACGGGTGCCTGAGGATTTTCAGTTGTGAGTTCAAACCTCACTATTCTAATTGCTGCATGGCTGATTCCAGGCCTCACTGTCTACATTTGTACACTGGACATAATGTTGCAAGGCATGGTTGTTTAAATAAGAATGGCCCCTATAGGCTCATAGATTTGAATGCTTGGTCACCTGGTAGTGGTGAAAGAATTTGAAAAAATTAGGAGCTATGACCTCGTTGGAGGTAGTGTGTCACTTGCGATAGGCTTTGAGGTTTCAGAATGCCATGTGAAGTTCAGAGTCTCTTCCTGCTGCCTTGGGATCTGGATGGAGAACTCTCAGATGCCATGTCTGCCTGCCATGAAGATAACGGACTAAACCTCTGAAACTCTAAGCAATCCCCAATTAAATGCTTTCTTTTCTAAGTGTTCTGTAGTTACGGTATCTCTTCACAGCAATAGAACTCCAATTAAGGCACAGGGTAAGTATTGCTTGTTTTTCTCATATTAAGAGGGCGTATTAATTTGGAAACTTACCTAGAGATTTCATGGGCAAAGGTTATGGCATCCATTCTTGTTCCTGTTTTTACAGACATTGCTGACCTCCACCCTCACGTTGCTCATGAGTTGAAAATTGAAAGGCCGTAAGTTAAAAGGATGAATGTGGGAGCAAATACTAACTAATGAAAAGCTAACAGGCAAAGATCTAATCATTGGAGCCACTCAGCTGGTAGATGAATGGAGTGTTCCTGTGTCAGATAGAACACTGAGCCAGTCAAGGGCAGTCCACAATTGCCCTAGTGTCAGAGAATGCACCACCCAGTGTCCTAGGCTAGGAGCACTTTCAGGACAGTTTTCTCTTTGGTGTGTGGATTTTAGATGTTCAGTAAAACTTAGTGGTGAGAAACTGGTCAACTAATGTTCCAAATGGAAGGAGACCATATTTGCCTTCCGATATGACTGTAAGCTAAAAATGGTACCCAACACTTCACCACCTGACAGTGCTGTCCACCTATCAAGTAATGATCTGTTTTGACATTTCATCATTCATCTTTTTGAGAAGGAGTCTCCCTCCATAGCCTTGACTGTCCTGGAACTCACTATGTAGAACATGCTGGTCTCGAATTCAGAGATCCACTTGACTTTGCCTCCCAAGTGCTGGGATTAAAGGTATGGGCCATCACACCCAACTACCACATCTTTGTCACCCTATTTAATTCTATTACAATCTCACGATCCAGGCTTTTATGGAGGTGCCCATTTTACTTATGAGAACAACAAGGTATAAAGAAGATAACAGTCCACACAAGGAGGTCATAATCCAGGCCACTTGGTGGCTGGTTGCTGGCTTTGTTGCTTTTCAGCTGTACATATTCTGTGGGCTAAGGAGAGCTGGTCTACAGTCAGGTATGGAGACTACATTATGGTAGCTCTAGTAGAGAGACCGTGTGGGAGAGGATGTGAGGAGAGCAGCCGCGTGTGAGGTGCCCTGGAGAACACTCGCTTGTGTCACTGTAGAGAACCAAGGCTTTCGAAGGTTCTCATTTGCTCAGATAGCCACCATTCCAAACTCAAGCTCTGCTTCATGCTCAGTCATATTGGTGGTCTGCCATGTTCCGAGTTTGTGTGATATGGGTTTTATACTCGTGTCTGCAAACAGTTAATGGATTATACTTCTGATGTGCCCATGTTCCCACATGGGTGAAAGGTAAGTATCTTCATGCTGGTGAAGGCTCACTACATGATTCAAGAAGTATTTTTAATGATCCAGTTATTTGCCCATAATGCCTATGATGACATTTTAACAAATACTAATGATCTAGCTGCCTTTGGAAGGATAGTCCTAACAACGTACTTTCATGTAGAAATAGGTGAAGGAGTCTATTTATTCGTTTTAATAAAAACTTAGTTAATACCTTCTGCATGGCCAGCTCTGTGCTTGGGTGAAGTAGCTAATTTAATTTATTTCTACTTTTTTTTTGGTGTTTGTGTGAGAGAGCATGTATGGGTGGTATGTGTGTATGTGGTGTATGAACACGCATGTGTGGGTACACCTGTTTATGTGCAAGCACACAGGCCAGAGGAAGACATTTGATGTTGTCTCTATTACTCTTCACTGTCTTGAGACAGGGACTCTAATTGAACCTGGATCTAGGCTGATGACAAGAGATCTGGGCTCTCTTAACCTTTGCTCTTCACAACACTGGTATCTTGGGCACGTAGACAACCCTGGCTAGCTTTTTATGCGGGTGTTGGGATCCAAACTTAGGCCCTCATGCTTGTATAGCAAGTAAACATATTCACTGGGTCATTGTACCCAAAGCTCCAACCTCCTAGCTATTTGCATTTTGAGACAGTCTGTCTCTTTAGTTCTTGCTGGCCTGAAATTTGCTGTGCAGTGCAGTGCAGGTTGGTTTTGAACTTGCAGTGATCTTTCTTCCTCTTCCCTCTTCCTAAATGCTGGCATGATAGGCACACATCACCAAGCCTGGGTTCACTTTAATAACTGATGACCAATAAGTGGAGGCTCTCTGCAATGTTGTATTAAGATGGATCGTGACTGTGAGCTAGCAAAAACGTACCAGGGGTTGGGAGAGTAGGTGAGAAGTAGACTATGTGCTTGCTGTTGATTCTGTATCACACAATAGAACCAGAGCCCTAACGTGCATCATGCTACAATAGACCTTCACTATATTTGTAAAATGCTTTGAGGATGTTAATTATTCTGAATTTTTTAAATATATTAAATATTTCTGTAACATCTTATGATGTTTTGACATAGTTTGGTTAATTTTACCTATAACTATGACTGATTATTATTATTATTATTTTCAGAAATATAACAAAACCATTGTCTTTGTCCTTTAGAAGTTTATGGTTTAAACCGGTATCCATCCAGGGATGCATAGTAAGATCCTGTCCTAAAATCAAGTAAATAAACAAACAAAGCCCCGCAAACCACAAAATAAATGAGTAAATAAACCAGTTGGAAAGAGATGAGGTAGCCATTACAGATACAATATTAGATACACAATGTGGATAAAACATTTCGCATCCTTTAATCAGCATGTATTAGTAATTTTTGTACTGTTTTTTTTGCTTCAAAACCAGAAAGGACTAATGGTTCATTTATACTGGGAAAGAGCAAACATGTCGCAAGACCATGCCACTTTTTACACTGCTCCCCCTTCCTCTTATCTCTGTCACGCTCTTTATCTGTGATCGCTATTCTAAAAGATTAACCTTTAAAAATTTATCGCACAGTTGGTCATAACACTGCAATCTGCCAGATCACAGCATTCTGAATGTTTATAAGTTTTGGGGGAATCCCCAAATGAGTCTACTAAAGTCCCCGAAGAGAAAGGAATTCAAATCACTGTTTCTTCTGGCTTTGCTCACAAGCAGAAGAGCACATGCTCAGAGATGAGCCATCACGAGGCTAACGGACGAGGTAGCCCAGTTCTGCCTTACTGATCACCAACGGGGTGAGCCCGGCCATGAGGTGTCTCGGTGTCTGAGGAGGATTTGTGTGAACTCTCCGCTGAAAGCATTGATGGTGTTCCATTAGTAGTGAATTATGGGAGTAATTTTATTAATTTCTTCACCTCAGTCAGTGCATATTAGTGTAAGTTACACTATCAAAGGAACCGCTGCATTTTAACCTTTCAGTCTTTCACTGCGTAGCCAGGAAGAGTGAAAAATTATAAATGAATGTAGCATTTCTTTAAAAAAATGACTGAAGATAAGGAACGGACATAATTTTTCCTGTTTTTAATTTAATAGCAGGTTTATAGTTTTATGCAAAACCATTCACATTACATTTGACCCTCTGGGAACTGCTTTTTTCCCCCCTTCCTGTGGATATAATTTTGAGTCTTTAATAATCTGTTGTTAAATCCAGTCTGAGTTTGATTAATGAATTGTGACGAACCAGCACATTAATTTGCAGGTCTGGTCTAACGCCCTAGAAGGCTGCTTTGTTGCTGATGTTATTAGTGCTAGACACCGCAGGCAGAACCATTGGATGGCAGTGTGCCCCAAATAATGGGCAGCTCCAGTCAATGCAAGGTTCCGATGACGTACCTCCAGCAGCAACTGTGGAGCGAGGGCATAGAAAAAGAAAACCCTGAGCTACCCCAGAGTCCTGCAATGGGGGCTGAGGATCCCTTTGTGTGGGCTGGGGTGTCTCTAGCTGAAACTCAGAGAAGTTTATAAATTTAAGTGGGGACGAAAAAAGAAAAATCTTCATTTTAGCTTGTAGCCGAATAGAACATCAAGTGCCATAATAAACAGTCATCAGATCATTGGATTATTCATCACACTTGTGAGTTTGTCAGCTCAGGAAATGGCGGATATTTTCAGCATGTGTCTGATAGCCTCAACATATTGCTTACGTCTCTCACTACCTCAAAACTACAGTGGTATTAGGACAATTCCTCAACTTGCTATTTAACGTAAAAAATTGGTACCCATCCTAAGTCACTCACTAAAAAAATTATAAAATCACAATGCGCAGGTATCTAATGATGAGGAAGAGTCGTATATTCCCACCATGGGGAGACTCCTTTAGAGAGAATCGTACTGCCATGTTTTCTTTGCAGCTGATAGTTTGCATATTTCTCATGGCTGTTTAAACATGTCAGTGTGGCTAGCTGATGCAGTGACCGAGCTGTGCTCACCTGCTCCACCTTCCTCCCCCGAAGCAGCTGGAAGGCATGAACTATTTGTCTTATTCAGTGACATTTTCTGAGCACATATTCTATTACTCGACACACGGGAGGCGCTTGGAAAATAATGAACACATGATGTCTTTAGGAGGAACTCAATTATTATTTTTTTCTTTCTTTGAATGAATCTGGGCTTTAAAAATCATTTTTAAAAAATGAAATAAAATCTGGTATCCACATTCTAAAGCTTTTATTGCCTCATAAAAGGCCTTTACAAGGCATTAGAAATGTTTATAGGAACCGATGCTAAGCGGTTTATTGTCCAGAAGCTAGGTTTATCAGGGCACTGTAGACGCTCATAACTGATTTATTTCAAAGCGCTGCTATAATTAAACAAAGAGTGCTGAGATTTTCTAAAATGCAGACACAGAATCAGGGAGACAAGAGAATTAGATGAAGGAAAAAGATTAGCATGTGGATTTTTGGGAGTGTGTATTGTGTATGTGTGTCACTGTGTGTCACTGTGTGCCAAAAAGACCTAACCTGGTGTGCGAATCTTTAGGGCTGTAAGTTGCCTTAGAGATTATTTTTCAATTTAATTTAACAAGTATTGAAACTGAAGCACAAAGGGGTTAAATGACCAGTGACCTCCTAATTGCTAAATCCAATAAACCCTTCACAGACCTTATCTTGTTTGAGCACACCATTGCATCCCATGCTGTTTATGCTCCCTTGTCCTCGGAGCGCACACGAGACTGTTTCTGCCACTCAAAGCCCCTTCCTCTCCCACTCCTCCCACACCCCCTCCCTCCACGCTTCTCTCAGGATGACTCATCTTTTACGTACTTCTGATCTCAGCTTCACCCAGCCTTGTTCTATGTAGTTTGCTGTTTCTTAATATTTCCAGTATTGCTTTCTTACATAGTCTCTCTCTCTCTCTCTCTCTCTCTCTCTGTTTCTCTCTCTCTCTCTGTGTGTTTCTCTCTCTCTCTCTCTCTCTCTCTCTCTCTCTCTCTCTCTCTATATATATATATATATATATATATATATATTATATAATTTATTTTTTTTCAAATTGTAATTTATACTCATTCACACAGGGGTTATAAACACAAAAAGGCAAGGGGATGACACTGGAGTGTGTGTGTTCAGCAGGAATACAGGTATCTTTCAGAACAGGGTATCAGCTGGGTGAGGGTTCAGGGGATAGGTCACTATGACTCTGCCTATGATTCACTTGTCCTTATCGAAGGCCTACATAGTCTTTATAAAGTTACATCTTTACCTTATTTTTCCTCAGTTTTCTTCCTCTTGTCCCCTTTCTGGCAGAATCTCAATACCACAGATTTAGCACGTATCTGTTTATATTTTCCCAACTACTGGGGAAAAAAACCCCATTATACATCTCAGGTTTTCCCCACATTTGTCGAACACTTCTTTTGAGTAGAACTCATAAGTCACCAAGGACTTATTTCTAACCATTCTTATCTATTCTTATTCTTATCTATTTCTAACCATTTCTCTGAGATGGTGTTCTAGTCTTTTCCATGGGAGTTGCTTCCTCTCTAAATTCCTTTTGCTATGAAATTAGTGTGTTTATTTCCCCTGCTTGTAAATACAGGGGAGCTCAGCACACATGCGCTGCTCTTGAGGGTGAACTGAGATGCAGCTGTCTTCTCGTTAGCCTTGGTCAGTGTGGAGAAACCTTGTCAAATTCTGCTTGTGTGGTGAATCTCAAAATCTTTTATGGCAGCCACCACAGTTGTCAATAGGGGTAGGGATGAAGGCAGTATCGGCTGGCTGTAGATGGTGATTGCATTTGTTGGTCATAACTACATGTCTGGTGGAGTATGAGTTTGACTAAGTGTGTCCTGAAGCAGCATTTTGGAGGAAGATGTTACTTCTTCAACTCTTGTCTTGTGTTGCTGCTTTCTCTACTGACAGTCAAGGTCAATTCATCAATTTTTGCTTCACATTTTTTTTTTGAGAATACAAATCTGAAAATTGTGTCATTTCTTTGGGTAGATTAATTTTTAAGCATCATTATGCCATGGTATTTCCTTATATCTTTTACCAGAGCTTTTCTGTGTCCTTATATTCAAAATGTAAAGCCCACCCCATAAGAAGAACTGTTAGTTGGTACTATAGCTGGCTGGGTCGTAGGCCTTAGGGAGGAATATATTATTATCCTGCTGAATGGGTAGAATAATAAACTGTGCCCTAAGCGCCTGTCTTTACTTTATCCTCATAGATTCTTGCATCTCTCAACCCTCTTTGGCAGTAGGTGGTGATTACAGAGACCCTCATCAACTAGACAATGTGTGGAGAATAATAGAATAAATGAGACATCTATAGCATACTCTCCATATGGGTCAGGGATCATCATGGAAGAAAGGCCAGAAGTATTGTAAGACCCAGAGGGAGTGGATGTCTGCAGCAAAACAGTATTTGACCAACAACAGTTGCACACATGAATGTATAATGGCAAATTGCAAGCCTAATACCTAAACAAGATCAAGCCAGTCAAAATCAGGACAGGGGAGGGGCCCATGAAGCGCCGTCTCTATCTGAGGAGCTATTGGCAGATGACAGCTAACTGGGAGAGGGAGAGTCAGCTTTCTCTCCCTCAGGATGAGGACCCTGAGAAATGATTCATGCTCCCGTAGATGGTTGCACATCCTTGCAAATGGCCACACTAAATGGTCCCGATGGCTTCTAAATTATAAAAAAAGGAAAGAGCACATGATGTTGGGAGGGAGGTTGCAGGCAGTTCATAGGATAGGAATAGGAGCAAGACAGATTGGGACTAAATCAAATACATTATTCAAACATATGAACATTAAGAAAATATTTAATGAAAAGAAGGCCCTCTAATATTTCTTTTTTATTGTTCTGTTAAAAATTTTACAATACTTCTTGATGTGAATAATATTTTCATTGGATACAGAAAGTTACGTTGACAATAATTTCTTTCAGACTTTAAAATATTTTGTTTTCTGGCATCTATGGTTTTGTTGAGGACTTATTTGAAGCTCCGGCGAATGTAATATTCTTTCTTTTTACTTGCTGTCCTTATAGCTCTAGCTTTATAATGGTCAGTTGGCTATTATGCTATGACATCACCAGTAATGTGTTTATCCTGATTTGGTTCTGACATTCTGCATGTCTTATGGGAAATCCTTAGTCTTTATCTTTTCAAATGTGGTATTGGCTTGGATTTCCTTTTCTGGTACACTTCTGGGGCTTCTGGTATACCACTTGCATTAGTATTTCTCCATCTCTCTCATATCGCTTGCATTTTTTGCTTCTGTTTGTGGTGTTTGCGAGTGTGTGTTTGTATAAGGATGAATAAATGTATATATGTATGTATGAAGGACAGAGGGCAGCATAAGTGTCATTTTTTTTTAAGTGCTGCCTTGTTTGTTGGGACAGTGTGTCTCACTAGCCTAGAGCTTGCTAAGTAGGCTAAGACAGCTGTCCAGTGAGCTCCAAGCACCTTTCTGTCTCCACCCCCCAACCAAGGAAGGCTTTAAAGGAGTGTGACATCACACTTGGCTCTCAGTATATGGGTTTGGGGGATCAAACCTGTGTCCTCATATTGACAAGGCAAACTCTTTTTTTGTTGAGATATCTCACCATCATGAAGTGTATCAGACAATAAAATCATAAAGCCAACCTCTTCTCTCTCCATTTTTCTGTTCAACAAGTATTGATTAAAGTAGGTGCTGAGGGGACTCAGTGTCCAGAGGAGAGTCCCGCCTTGCTGGAGGATAGAGCTAGGAAGCAAGATGGAATTATAAAGCTTAAAAGCTCTTGGCATTTTTGGTGAGTGAGTCAAACAGGCAATCAAGCACGCTGGTTCTGACTCTTGGTGATCTTAGATAATTTCCCACATGCACTCTAGTGACTCTCATTGCAGATACTAGGGATTTCGGTGTCAAACCCCTCTTACTATGGAGAGGAGTTTGAAAACTAGTCAGTTTCTTACCTGTTATTACTGGGGTGGGTGTAAGGTGCAATGGGAGGAAGCAAGGCTCAAGAAGAAGGAGGGGGTGAGCAGTCTCTAGTTCTCTCTGACCCCTAGGCTTTGCATGGCGACCTTTTGGAGAAGCACCTTCTTGATTCCCATTCCAGGGAAGATGCCAAACCTAGTAGGCAGACACAATTTCGTTAGAGGTGTTCCCGACTGATGTTTCTTCTCGCTCTTATAAAAATCATTCTCATCAGATCATCTTGATCTGATTTAAGGTGCATGATTATGACAGACACTGTAATAAAGCAATTTGTGTTTTGACTGGTGATAAATTGATAAAGACCTACCTGCCTAAGCCAGTCCATGGAGAGGCAGTTAATATTGTGAAACTTCAATAAGGTCAACTGTCAATGCGATAGATATCGCAGGTGAACACCCTGATCTCCCCTTGTAATCCTCAGAATCTCTGCTATCCATCACCCTAGAATACATTTGTTTAGCAGGGAAATAGGCTCCTGAAAATCTCACCATCCTAGTAAGCCTCATCAGCAGTGTTTCTAAACCTTCTGTCAGAATGCTATTTAGCTATCAAATTTAGTGAGGGGTTATGAATTTACAGAAGTATTATAAAAGATTGAACGGTGTTCACCTTTTTTCTTTTTTTTTTTGTATGATAACAAGTCACAGAAACACTTGTTTCCCCTTCTCTCTCAGCTAGCATCTGAGTGGTATGCTTTGCTCTTAAGTTTCCTTTCTCTGACAGGTTTAAATGTAGACTTTCAAAAGCTCACCAGATTTTTCTACTGCTAAAACCTTAAGTGGTATAAAGGAGAGGAAGAATTAGGTCAAGGAAGGTCCAGCTTTATTTTTGTAAATGGAAACAAAGGACAGGGGGCATAGATCAGTGGGAGATTGTTTACCTGCTCTGAGATGGGCCTTGGGCTGGCTTCCCAGCAAGACAAGTAAATAAATGGAGAATTGTTAAAACCAAGTACTGCTGACATGTTGTTGGTTTTATTTTAATTAAAGAAAAAGATATTTATCTATTTATTTTTCTGTTGTTCACTTAGTTTCATTGTCTCAGTAACTTTTCCTTCAGAACCCGTGTTCCCCAGTCGCTGTCTCAAGAGCGGAACCGGCCATGGTTCCAGTTAGCGTTTCCCAAGTGTGACTGTGGGAAGTAGACGTTTGCTCTGTGCTTGGTATATTTTGAATTTATATGAACATTCTAATGAATGATCTTATTGTGCGTGGTTCAATTTCCCGGGGGAAGAGTTTTCTTCTATTTAATCTCAGGAAATAGGATCAGCTCTGCCAAGGTATTATAGAGCCTAAGGAAACACTTCCCGTATTTAAATTAAGAGCTGAAAGTTGCCTAAAGGGGTCTTGCTAATTAGAATTCCAGTGCAGCAAGCCTGGGAAGGTTGCAAACTGTACCTACATCCACCTCTCTTCTATTCCTGGTGGGAATTTTGAAGGGATTTTGCATAGTTTCCCTAGGCGATCAATTACAGACCCTCTTTTCCCAGTAATTTTTGAATTCATTATTCTTAAATATCAAAATGCATAAAGGAAAATATATCCTTTAAGCTATGGTATAAGACACTGCGATTCAGCCAAAGGTTTCTCAGAGCTTAGAAAAAATATTGAGGTTTTCTTGTCTTCATTCAGATTGGCTTTAGAATGGAGTCAGTCACGTTCTTAGGGGAAACTGACTTCTCTTCGTGACACCGGCCTCCTTGAGGACAAGGACATATGTTTTACATACCCTGATTAGAGCTCTGTGCATAGTATTTTTATACAAATAGACATCTAATACATTTGTAATTACATGTGATAATGTCTATTTTTCTTGAACATTCTTCTCAGATTTATTAGAGAATTCTGGTAAACAGGGGGAAAAGGGTGTTGTAATGAGATGTGTTTCAGGGACTCTTCAGGCAATTCAGTTTTCTTTTTTCTTTTTTTTTTTTTTTTTATCCATTTGGTTTTATTGTCAACTGGAAAACTTGACAACCCCCCAGTGCAGCAGGGTGTTAATTTAATCCTCTTCCTCATCATCACCAGCTCCAGCGCCGCCCTGGCCCTTCTTGGCATTCTTCCTCTTCACTCGGCCTGGACGGCCACCACCATAAGGAGAACGGAGGGAGAAGTCAATGTGCTTCTGGGAGTCCAGACGAACAATGAAGGATGGGATGTTCACCACCTGCTTGCGGACCCTGATGTGACGTTGGCGGATGAGCACACGGGCGTGGTGAATAGATTTGGCCAGGCCCAGCTTAAAGACCTGGGTCTGCAGCCGTCTCTCCAAGAAATCCTCAATCTTCAGGCCCAGGATGTAATCCAGCTTCATCTTGCCCTCATCCAGCACCCCAGTGCGAACAAGCCGCCTCAGTAGAGCGTTGCCTTCAAACAGACGCCGAGGATCTTTCTCGTCCAGTGTCAACAGCTCCCGGGCAGCCTTACGGATCTTGGCCAGGGTAAATTTGACCCTCCACACCTCACGTTTGTTCCGGAGTCCATACTCTCCAGTCAACTTTAGCTCCTGATCGAGACGTGATTTCTCGAAGGGTCTCCGTGGGGTCACATAGGTTTTGCGACAAACCCAGCTTCTGGCGACCGGCATATTGACCTCGCTAGGCCCGCTGCGCCTACGAACTCAGGCCCGTGACAAAGAGAGCGCAATTCAGTTTTCTTACCATTAGAACCTTCCTGGTGTCAGTAGACTGCACCAGGAGCTAGCAGAACATTTGCTTTGATTTATTTTTTTACTCTGTCCTAACTAAATTTAACAAAAGGAAGAAAAAAGATAGCCAAGAATAATATTTAAAACAACAACAACCAGCAATACAATTTTATACGAGCTATATTATTATTGTAAAAAGAGAAAATCATGCCTAACAGGAGGATAAGCAAACACTTTGCTTTGCATAGTTCTTAGAGGCATTGGATAACATTCTAGATCTCGTAATAAACAAGGACTGAAATGCTCAGAGAAGATCCAGTCATATTGGTCTCTAACATTAGTCAAATTCTTAGATAAGCTATGTTCTTTGTTTTTCTCATCTCAAACAAAAATTTACTTGATCTTTTCAAGCAACATTGAACTTGACACTATGGCTAAAATTTTATAGATGAAAAAGGCCAATTTCATACAGGTAAATTATGGCTTAGGCAACAAGGTAGACTTTATCAATATGGATATTCCCGTCTGTCTTTTTTCCTGCCAGCATCCATTTGATTTTTACTGTGATAAAGTATATACAACATACACCCATCTCCAGAAGATTTTTTTGTTTTTTGGTCCACAGAGGAGACTCAACATCCATCATTCCATAACTTCTCCTTCTCTCTTTCCAGTTTCCTAACACTTCATTTTACTTTCTGTCTCCATCAGTTTGACAGCTGTAGGTATCAAATGGCCAATATTCAGGGCTGGGTTACATTTTAACATTTTTAAACTCAGTAAGTTACTTTTAATTTACAGGTGATCATCTGCATTTATGTCTAGCATAAGTCTGAGATTTCAGCCCCGGATATTTGAACTGTATTAATTTTATAGTCATATAGGCTTTGGATTATTTAATAGCCTTTCACCAGAGTCTTCCAAGATCTCTCTAGGACATGTTGCATCTCATCTATCTTCTAGTCCTCTCTTCACCACGTTGGTCACTGTACTTTTAGAAGTTTGAAGAACTCACCAGCACACTCCATTTCGTTTAATGTTCCCAGAAAGTCTTTATATGCAGTGTGGGATTCCATTAATCTGAAACTCTGTCATTGCAGATTAACTGTAGCCCTGGCTGTCCTGGATCTTGTTCGTAGTTCAGCTGGCCTCAAACCCAGAGATTAGCCTGCCTCTGCCTCCTCCTAAGTGTTGACATTAAAGGCGTGTGCCAGCAGTACCTGGCAGAAATCAAGTTTTATCAGGTGAGTCAAATCTATTTAACTTCTAATCAGGGAAGTTTTTTTTCCCCCTTTCCATTTCTTTCATTGAGTATTTTCTGCCCATCTCCACTAATTGGATTTTATATGAGTTGTGGTAGATTCAGCAATTCTGATCTTTAAGGTTGTTTGTAAGAGAGAGAACAGAAAGACAGGTGGTAGAGGAAGAAAAATAAATTCTTCAAAACCTTTATTTAATATGAGAAAGAATGGATTCCCCAGTGGGATTTACTGAGGTATGATGGAATGTTCCTGAAAAGGCCTGTGTGTGTCTCTTCCCAGGAAAGCCACTGTAGGAGTTGGTCCCTGCTTCCCACCTGGGCTCACATCACTTGGGAAGGGGCAACCTTCCTCTGCTTGCTCAGCATCTTTCAGATCTTTTGGCGGTCACAAATCACTGGAAGCACTCAGCTGACTCTTGTCTCTATTTCTTTAGGTCAAGCAAGAATTTGCTCTTCTTTGTTTTAGAAGTTACCCTGTGGATACAAACAGCTGTTGATTGACATGATGGTGGAAGGATAGTTATTAAGTTCCTTTGTTGGAATTCTCATTTTTTGGAAAATGATTTGCCTTACATACTCAACTTCAAATATCAGGTCTACATTCCACAAACTTAAGCCGACTGAGTTTGGGACCATTATTTCCAGTGTACTCTTGTGTATGTATGAAAAGATAAGTAGCAAATTATGGAGAATAGCTTACTTAGTAACTTTCTGGATTGAAAAATGTATTGTCAAAACTTATCCTAAAAGTACAAATGACCTACAATTCTTCACCAAATCAGTAGCTCTTATTTTGGTAATCTTCCTACTGAGATGAAGATGACTCCTTAGATCAGGAGTTCTTTTGCAGGTTGTGACCCCTTTGGGAGCTAAGTGACCCTTTCACAAGTGTCACATAACATATCAGACATCCTGCATATCGGATATTTACATTATGACTGACAACAGTAGTAAAATTACAGTTATGAAGTAGCAATGAAAATAATTTGTGGTTGGAGGCTCAGCACAGCATGAGGAACTGTATTAAAGAGTTGTGACATTAGGAAGGTTGAGAACCACTGCCTTAGATGATACTACAGTCAGGTACAACATAGAATCATGCAAACAGGAGATCTCCATCACAGAGGCCTTGACAAGTGGGTTTCAAACAAATACTCAAGTGATCTTGCTTAGAAATTTCCTGGCATATAAAGATCCTCAGTCAATATTTGCTCAGTGGTTAAACTGAAGAAGCCACTGAGTGCTTTTGATGAGGAGGGTTTTGATGCTAGTGGCAAAAGCCAGACTCGCCTGTTGAAGAATCCTCAGAGTAGAGGATACTTGGGTTAGTGGTGAGCAGCTCAGATCTTATATCTAGCTCAGCTTCTGCTGCAGACTCTGGTTTAAGGACAAGTTGGTGGAGGCTGGGGTGAGGACAGCTGCCTGTCTGCAAAGGGAAGGGTGGTTTGTGGGTTAACAAAATGTGATTTTCTTTTTCACGCTTAGTCTTATGAAGCATGAACAGCATGGAAAAGTAGACCATCCCTGGCAGGGTTCAGGGAAACGGCCTCACTCAGGTTTTCTTTGCCCCCCTTGGTTCCAACAGCACATCTTTAAAGTGCTTGGCCTTAATGATCTGTTAGGTTCCTCTCCAGCTGTGACCTCCAAGGACAATGTTAATCAGAGTTGCAAGGATCTGTGAAGGCCTGTGGAGGACACTTGAGGACGTCTTTTCAGAAGTACTTCTTCAGAGTGTCATCTTGCCCCTCAAACCAACTTTGGTCCTTGTGGTCTCCCATCTCAGCCATGCCACAATCTATGCTGTCTCCCGAACCTTAAACTTGGCAACTGTCAAACCCTCCTCGCTTATGGTCCACATCCAATAAGACACCAGTTCATCTCCGCTCCAAATGTTTGTTCAACTTACCAACCTTATTTTCAATACCAGAACTCTGGACTTTCTCTCACACCTTGGGCAGTACCAGCAAACTGGATTGTCAGTTCCTCCTGGATACGTCTCTTCCCTGCATAGTGTCTCCCGCAGATCCTAGGACAAGCCCAGTCTCTCCTGGACAGCAGAGAATGCTCTCCAATGGTGGCCTCATCTACCTTTCCAGCCTCCACCTCTGTTCCAGAGAGATCAAGCTGCCTCTGTTTTTTTGGCATACAAGTTCTTTGACTGACTGTCTTTTATCCTATGTGCTTGGGACAAGAAGTCTTTCAGATTTTGGAGTCTGTTTTTGGATTTTGTAATATTTATATAGATTCTCCTAGTTAGATATGACTAATCCGAAAAGCCTGAATCCAAGCTGCTCTAAAATCAGATTCGAGTTGTGTTGGTACTCAAAACCTTTTGGATTTTAGAGCAGTTTGGATTGTGAATTTTTATATTCAGAATGGCCAACTTGTATCATGAGGTTTTATATCTTCCTTCCTTGGGTCATGTTGATTTTTCTCTATAATCCCTTTTTGCCTCAGCTTCCAAAGTGCTGGAATTACAAACATAGACCATCATTTGTAGCTCTAATTTACAATATTTCTTTAATCTCTGTAGAAAGCCTATGATGACACTTGGCTAAGCTAAGGACCCCATTTTGTTAGGTGTAAAAGTGAAAATACTTTTACTAGTCTCATATAGAAACTATTATCTTAGAGGTTTACTGTCTCCATCTTGTAATCTAGGCCTAGTCCTGGAATCTTCTAGGCTTTGTACAATCTAATCTAGGGCTATAAAGTTTTCACCTTCTGAGATTTCTGCTGAATAAGATCACATTTTCTAGTTCTTTCTGTAGTCTAGCTGGCTGGTTCAACTCAGCTACTCTGGCTCAAACTCCTCTCCATGCTGACTGATTTATTCTGGCTTCTCTCTCAACCTCTGATTTTTTTTTTTGCTCTGCTTGGCTTCAAACTAACTCTGACAATCTGTTTTAATCTCTGGCTCCTTCCCATTCTCTGGTTCATTCTGTCTTTACCTGTGTCTAGCTTGTTTTCTCTTCACCGTGTCCCTGTAAAACTTTCTCCCTCTTCTGTTCCTTCTCTTTCCTCTCTGTTCTCATGAGAGTGGGGCATATCCTATTCTGTCAAATCTGCCACTCAATTAGACATCAGTTTCAAACATGGGTGCTTCCTTCTACAAACTAACTTTATCTTCATTGTTTGGGATTAAAGATGTGTGCTAAGGGCTGAGCCACACCACAACTAGAAACAGGTTTTTTTTTTTTTTTCAGTAAATAACACAATCTCGGAGTTTACAGTGTGATCAAATATTCTGCAACAGTTAGGATTTTTGTGTCATTACCACATTATATTAAAATGATCCACTCTTCCACTACACTATAAATTGAAACTTTCATTTTCATTGATTTTTTTTCTCTCAAATTTATTTATTTTAATTGTGAAATAAAATTGTATCATGTCCACGATGAAAGAGACCTTGGGGACAAGCAGAAGGTTAGTGTGAAGTACAATATTTAAAAAATTTAAGAGCCAAATTTTCAAATTAAATGTGTTTACTGTATTTTAGTATTAGCATAAAGCAATAGTAAGCTTTAAATGCACCATTTTCTTTTTAAAATTCTTCATTTTTTTTAAAGAAGAGAAAAGTAAACTGAGCAGTGGTGGCTCACACCTTTAACCCTGGCACTCAGGAGGCAGAGGCAAGAGGATCTCTGTGAGTTCAAATGCCAGCCTGGTCTGCAGAGTGAGTTCCAGGACAGCCAATAGCCAAGGCTACACAGAGAAACCCTTTCCTGAAAAACAAAACAAAACAAAACAAAACAAAACAAAACAAAACAAAACAAAAC
>NW_021620706.1:3194773-3195794 GCF_004785775.1 Grammomys surdaster | reverse complement strand
ACAAAACAAAACAAAACAAAACAAAACAAAACAAAACAAAACAAAACCCAAACCCAAAAACAAAACAAAAACACCAAACCAACTGACCAAACAAAAAACCTAAAAACCTCACCCAAAACCAACCCAACGAGCCAACCAGCCAACCAAAAACAAACAAACAAACAAACAAACAAAAACAAAAAAGAAAGAAAAGAAAAGGAAAAAGAAACAGGAGAGAAAAATAAGAATACAAAATGATTTACACATTCACTCATGTAGGCCTCTGGTCTTCTGAGGCTCTTCCTTTGTCCTAGCAAAGGATCTCTGGTGTGAATGCTCTGTTTCCTGATGCTGGCTGACTTGGGAATCCCTCAGTAAAGCAGTCTTCCCATGATGTCATCTATTTCTTGGCTAGCAGCAAGATAGGTATATCACCGACACTGCACCCTCTGGGTGATCCTGCCCCAAAGGCACAGAGCCTAGCAATCCCTTGCCTTCATCTTAAGAAAAAGGTGATGCCAGAGAAAGCAGAGCTGGATTTGAGACCTTTGGCCAGGCTCCTTTGTGGAGTGTACACACTTAACTTTGGGTGAGGCTTACAATGTACAGTGTTTTCTCCAGCCATTGGGTGACCTAAGGCTGCTCACTAGGTGGGAGAAAGGACAGTCGCTGCATCTCTGACAAACATTTGGGGCTGTTTTGTTATACCTTGCACATGGGCTAGATGAGGCTGGACAGTGACTGGTGTGTTTTCGGAGCTCCGACCCAGAGAAATCCCTCCTTTGTCACTTCGTATAGCTTATTCTGTTAAGTGACAGAGTTGAATCTATCATAACGTGAGCCAGACAGAATGGTGATTCTCCAGCCCCTCCACCTCCTGTGTGGAGTCTCTTCCTTTCAAGCACTCCACAGCAGCAGTCATTATTTCAGGGCAGTTATTTATTGGTCTTCATGCATAAAATGAATGAGAGCTTTGCTAGATGTTTGTTGGTTAGGATATATATATATATATATATATATATATATATATATATATATATAT
>NW_021620706.1:3160964-3194673 GCF_004785775.1 Grammomys surdaster | reverse complement strand
AGACTTTAGCTCCCAACACTGGCTGGAATTACCATTATGAAACGCTGAATTTGAACAATGGGATGGTGTTTGTCCCTGACCCGTAGAAAGCTGGGTCCGATGTACACACTTTCATTTTGCTGACTAGATGGAGCTGCTCTAACGGTGCACAGGCTGAAGCAGCCACCAAGTTCCACCAGGGGCTGCTGTTGAACTTCTGAAAAAGATCGTAATTGGGAGAAGAAGGTGGGAAGTGGTGAATGTGGAGGGAGGCATGGGGTTGGTTGGGGGTGGGGGGGCGTTGGTGGAAAAAATCTTGGATGCAAAGCTGACATTTCTGTCTGAGGTGAGGCATGCTTTGCTGATGCCACACAAGGAATGTTTCGGAAGTGTCAGTAATAAATACTTCTATCAGGAATCTTCATATTCCACAGCTCTACTTACCATACCCCAAGGAGACTCATACAAAGACATAGCTGTCAGGGGCTAATTTGGGATCTGAAAGCTATGGTGGTTGTCAGGAATCTTTCCCCATGTGTGGTATTTATCTTCTCTCACAAACAAACTGAGTGCAGGGTTTTTAATTAATTTCCAAGTGTCTCCCATGGTAATTTTCTCTCTAATATATTAATACAATGATTTAAACCTTCATTCAGGAGCAGACTTTCGGCTGAAAATCACCAAAGGCTTAGATGGTGTTTAGTGTTATCAATAAGGTACACGTTCGTTGGTTTGCAGAGAATCAATAAAGTAGCCCTTCCCTCGTTTTTATTTTTAGAAGCATCAATGGGGTTTTTATCTCTTTTAAGTATATTAAGGAAATCATGGACCTGCTGATTTTATTTTTCTCCTTTTGATTGGAGGGAGCTCTCAGGCTGTTTCTCTTATTGTTTGTGGAAGATGTGCATCAGGCAAAGCTCTTGATTTGATGATGAACGGATGAATTTTAAAACGTGTTTTCCCTGTAGAAAAACTTGATTTTTTTTTTTAAGAGAAAAGGTCCCAGAAAAAGACCACAGAAAGGGTCACACTTTGAATGCAGGTCAAGTCAGGTAGTTGAAGAGCCAGAGCACATGAACTAATCATTCCTCTGCCCAGTATTCCTCTCAGTACAAAGCATGAAATAGAAATACTAGCAAATTGAAGGTATACTATTTGTTTCTCAAGCAGTATATTTCACAAAACAAATGGGTGTGTGCTAATTGACTAGATTTAAACATTTCACAGTGTATATGTATAAATCTATACTCTCTAAAGCATGCTGTATATGATGCAGTTTTATCTGACAATTAAAATAAATACATTTGAGGGGGGGAAAAATCAAAGGAAAATGAAAGTGGCATTTTCCATAGAAGCCACATTTAGAGTTTTATTTATTTTTTAAAAGAATATTTATGTCTTTATTTAATATTATTATACTCTTGGCTGAAAGGTTGCCTCAAATTTCATAAGGGTTTTCCCCCCTCAATTCACCTTTAGCATATTTGATTACTCGGGTGATAGGGCAGTTCTTGAAGAACTATTTATCTTTCTCTGAAAACGGCATCCAAAAATCATTGGAAAAATTTCGGCAATAAAAGGAAATCCCCAGAATTTATATAGGGCTTTTAATTACCTGTAATTAAAGTTTAAATTCTTAGAAATTCAGGAAACTCAGTCTTATAGGTCTGGAGATTAAATGTGTCATTTTTTTTTTCTGTGTGAGCATTTCATTCTTTCCCTTTCCAACCTGTCACGTGAACATTTCCCCTAGATCCATTAGGCAAATTTAATAACCAAATATCTATCCAGTGAGAAACGAGTTTTAAAAGTTCAGCTTGCCCTGTGAATAATTTGCCCCTCCAACCCCCGCCCCCTTCCCTCCCTGCATGGTTGTATGTAAGCGCTACAGAAATCAACCTTTTAAGTACAGATTGATCCTGGCAGCTTTTATTTTATGTGATTTCCAAGGATCGGTCTAGAAACGCTTCTTAATTGAAATAGTTCTCCTCCTTTGGCTTTTATTTTATTGTCCTTCCCTTCTTGACATCTTGTACTTCGCATCAGAAGCTATTTTAGACACATGAAATGACAGCTTTCTCAGAGCCCGACTGTGGATCCTGATAGACCTGTGCTTCTTCAAGCAGGCAAGTTGCAGGCGCCAGCTTCAGAGAAGCTTCCCCGGCATGATGGGCGAGTCACCTAGAAACACAACCTAAACTGCAGGTTAATCATCCGGCACTGGCTGATGTCAATTCTCCCCTGCCCTGCATCCTACCAAAGAGCAAGAAAGCCAAGAACTATTTTCTCTTTGCTATTTAATTTAACAGAATCTGGGCTCGACTTTAGTTGGAAATTATATTTCCTCTTGGCTGGGATGGAGAGGCTACTGTAATTTAGTAGTGCGTTGTAAAGAAAACCGAAGCAACCTCACGGCATCCTTTCTCCTCTGCTGTATCTTTCCCTGGATGGGAGGATGCACAAAGTGGTTGCCGCGTGGCTCAGGCACGCACAGATAACGCTTGTGTTACAGAGTCTGAGGGAATATGCTCTGTGATGTTTTGGAGTTAGAGAAGGGTTATTTGGGAAAAATGTATTTATATCAATAGAAATTTAAAAAAAAAAAGAAAGCAGGATATGAAAATATTGTACGCAGGAACAAACAGTTCAGCAGATCAGACCTGTCCTCGTAGAGGTACAGAGCAAACATCTCATAATGAGACGGGTAACAAGATGAATATTGTACATTTGTTTTTCGGTTCTACCCAAGTCTTTGTAACTTTACAATGTAAGATTCAGAAATTGGAGCCAATTACCATAATATGTGGTGGTTTGGTGGGAACATGCTCTACATCAGACAGTTAAAAGCGTTTACTGCTATTAGGAACATGTTAATGCCTTGATAATGTCTCTACTTGCTTTGTAATGTCTCTTGCTGAAGTATAGAATTCTTTTATCTTCTTATTACATTATGCAAAAACTTGAATTGAAAAGATATTTGCAGGAACATTTAAAGTAGTGCATCAATCAGCTTCAAAGAAGAGAAAATGTTCTCAGAATAGCTTATAAAAGGATAACTGTCACTTTTATTTTGGGTGAACAAAGGCGACCACGCAGAAGGCACTTTATTGTAAAAGCACACGGTGCGATTCAATAAATATGCCGTATAAATATAAAAGAGAAGAAAGTTCATAATTATCTTATGACTTAAGTGTAATTTAAGTAATACTTTTAAAATGCAGCTGGCAACGAAGTACTCTTGCTACCGGGTCCCGAGTTCTAGCCTGGGAGTCCCCGTGAGGTGATAACTGTCTTCGTTAACTCCAGATTTGAATGGATTAGTCATGTTCTTTTTAATACTTCTCAGAATGATACAGAAAGGAGCATGTGGGGAGAGCATTAGTAAAAATCTTGACAACCACTTAATGGCGTAAGCTCTGCAAAATGGGTTTCCTTATGTGCACGTTATTCAGTTGTTGCTCTTCTTGTGGCTGCTGCTCAGGTAGCTTTGGATTTGCATGTAACTGTGTTGTGACTCGGGTTAACATTTCCAGATGTTCCCTGTGTGGTAAGAGAAATCTATCTGCAGCATGATCTCCAGACCTTTAGGATCAGGGTTCTTCTTTGATGCTGTTCATTAAGGATGCTTACAATCTTCCTTATAATGAGAATTTTTTTGTTAGATTATAAGTATGCTTTTGAAACTTCAAGTGCTAACTACACAATCCTTTATTTCTAATATATGTCCCAGCTTTTAATCCTTGACCTAGTGCTAAATGCTGGATAGGTGACTGTTCAGCAAGTCTTAAGAATCTTCAATCTGAACTTTATTTTTATTTTAAGTACTAGTACGTGAGCCTCTCATCACACTAGGCCGAGGGTCTTTTTGCTAAAGCCATTTCCCTGTACTGAACTATGTATCTAAAGGAAATATTCAGATCAGGAAAAACACAATATACATGTTCACAATAGGAAAACCATCCACAGGATCCAAATTTTCTATAATACATGTTCCCACGTAGATAGACGTACATCTGGATGTGGAGTTAATTTCTATATGCAGAGGCTACGTGGTGAGTGCCTGTTGATGAAAGTTGAATACTGAAAAAAGAAACCTAATCAGTAAAAATATATCTCTATTTTCTGACCTGACAAAAGGATGAAATGCCTTATTAAACGTAGTGATCTTTTCCAAGGCTCGTCTTCTTTTCAAGATTCAAAAAGAATTTCATTTGAAGTCAAATAACCGGGCTAATTCACTCCCTCATGCCATTGTGGTTTAGGAGATTATACTAATACTATGACATTTCTAAGAAATAATGCTCATTTATTTAAAAATTACAAATATAGCACCTTATAATAAGAAATCAGCTCGTGGCTGTGTGACATCATTTTGCTCACACCCTATTTCTCGTGGCTATTGTACACGGTACCCAATTCATTAAGATAATTTTCTCATTTCAGTGGGCTTCATGCAGATTCTCTGTTGAGTGCCATTCAGCCTCTGCTCTCAGAGATACCCCACTTTCTCAGGGCTCCTTCTCTTGGCCTCCTTGGGAACATTCTCATTTTGAAAGTACAGGGGAAATTATCTCATAAATGCAATTTAATAACATTAGAACTTCTGAGATTTTGAAAATACAGGCTTAAGTTATTGAACTATGGGAGAAGCTATAATTTATAACCAGCAAGTTAGAATGTTGTACACATCTGTGTACTGTTTCAGAAAAATAAAGGTTGTTACCATAGCAACTGCCACATAATATAGAACGTACGTTATTTGTGAGATGCCAGGCTTCGTGTTAAAAAAAATTTCTCCCTCCTCATAGCTGCTCCCTGATGTTTCAAGAATCCCCACCTCCTCCTTAGGAGAGTGTGGGGTTTCCTCCGTTAGCACTCTCATTTCTCCTCATTTTCATTTTTAATACTCTGTTAGCTCAGTCGATAAGTTTGCACAGCACGGCGATGATCTGCCAAGACACGTTCCTATTTCCTCGTGTTTGGCTAATTCTTAAGGCCATCCAGTTGAAATTTTAAGATATAGAGACATATATGGAGTAAAGGTATGCCTAATTACTGTGACTATGACAAATCAGTGTTGCCTGCTGACATCTTGTTTGTTTGGCCTGTTGAGCATTTCACAATTTTGAATTACATGATATGGGTATTTTACCACTTTAAAAGATATCACTTACAAGCATATATTTACTCTATAAATATAATTTTTCACTTAAAAATTTGTATGGAGTGTTCAATCTCATTTGAAATCAATCATAATTTAGGTAGTTTTGAATATTTTTATTGTATATTTTAAATTTTCTGAGACTTTCATACATGAGTATTTACATATTTACACTGTATTTACATATTTTCCACTGTCTAATTCCTCCCTCTCACTCCTCCTCAGCCCCCATTCAGAATCTCTTCTTTAACTTTCTTTGTCACACACACATATATGTGTGCACACGTGTATATAATGCAATCTGCTGAGTCCGTGCAGTGATGTTCATATGTAGATGTAAACACATGAACTCATGTAAACTCATGCTCACAACATGAGATTAGACAACCTATGGGGAGGGGGAGAAGAAGGTGACATTTTTGATGACAAAATTTATCTACTTAAAAATAGTAAAAATTAGATGTGATAGCTTATATCTATAACCCAAGCACCTGGGAAGCTGAGGCAAGGGGACCGCCATCCCTCAGCTTCAAGATATATTTGGGTTATAGAGTCAGATCTTCTCAGGAAGGAAGGAAGGAAGGAAGGAAGGAAGAAAGGAAGGAAGGAAGGAAGGAAGGAAGGAAGGAAGGAAGGAAGCAAATCAGCTCAATGGCTTTATTTGTGACATCATTTTGCTCACATCTTGTTCCTCGTGGCTATTGTACACAATACCTAACTCATTAAAATAATTCTCCTCATGTCAGTGGGCTGCCTGCAGGTTCTCTGTAGAGGGCCATTCAGCCTCTGCTCTCAGAGACGCCCCACTTTCTCAGTGCTCCTTCTCTTGGCCTGCTGGTGAACATTCATTTTGAAAGTTCAGGGGAAATTATCTCTTGAGAGAAATTTTATAACAACAGATTTCTAGTCTTTCCGAAGAATAGTACTAATTTCTTCTCTTATGACTGTGACTATACGCACGAGAGGAACAACTCAGGAGAGGACGTTCAGCTTATTTTATTTCACTTCTCACTTCCGAGGAATAAATCTCACCCTGGCAGTGAAGTCATGGCGACTGGAGTGTTCTGAACTTCTTCAGATCTTGTTAGAGCAGGAAGAAGCAAACTAGGATTGGAACTAGAGGTGGCAACTGCCTTCAAGGCTCGCCCCTAGTGCCGACTTCAGCTGGGAAGGCCACATTTCTTAAAGACTCCAGAACCCCATGAGGCATGACCACCAGCTGGGACCAAGTGTATGGGAGGCCAGACCCAGGACAGCTGGAAGTGCCGAAAAATAACAAAATTGACCAACAGTTCTGAAATCTTGATTGGGTTTTCATTTTTTTTTTTTTAAACTTGATGTGGGATCTCAAGTAGGCCAGGCTGACCTTGAAACTTACTATGTAGTCAAAGACTACATACCTAATCCTTGGTTCTTAACCCACCAAATTCTTGGATGACAGTCACGCTCTACCATGTACTCTCCATTTTCATTCCAATACAGATCCTATTGGTTTTATAGGTAGAATAGTGAATCAATAAATGGAAGGAGATTAACTATGGAATGTAGAGAACCATTCAGTATGGCTGGATATGGGATCAAATGTCCAACTGGTTCAAAAGAAAAGCCTGAAAAACAGCTGAACATTAGAAAGCTGGTGTTTGATGCTTGCTGGGGCCACAGTGTCACAAAGGTCTTTGAAGTGCAGACATATTTAGGGTGACGGACTTCTTATCTTTCATGGAAATTTTGCAGTTCAGAATCAAGGTGTCCTTGTCACCATTGACATATTTTATGAGGAGGATGCTTTCTGGACAGTATCATCACCTGCATTTTCTTTTACACAGGGAAGATACCAGGTACTGGCTGTCTTTAAAGCAGCTACCTCTGAATATCCACAGTGGTTCTATACCATAAAACTGTGTTTCATCTATCACAGAAGCAAATACTTCTGCTGAAAAAAAAATGACAGATTGAATTATACTCATCTATTCTTTAAGAAAAAAACCTTAATTGTTTAATCAATAAACATTTATTAAACATCTACCAGGTGCCAGACACAGTTCTTGGGATAAAAGATGGATAAGTGAATACCCCTGAGACCTGGCACAACTAACCGCAGTGGAACCACCGTGAGTCACATGCTGGGCGGGACCTGGTTTCTTCAGGCCTCACCAGCTAACCCGATATCAGTAACCAAGACCCACATCTGTGGAACATTTCCTCTCTGATGGGTCCTTCAGCAGTGCTTTGTAATGTACCTTACACAGCAGTATACCTCATGGGCTATACTGGCAAGAAACCGAGGCTGAGAGAGTTTGAAAAACTTGCTTGAGAGCGCAGGGTTCCCCAGCTTGTTCAATACCTGCCCTAGTGTATCCTCACTTACAGATGTGCTGCTACCATCCTTGGCGCCTCCCACTGGGCTCCCCGGCAGCTGCCTGACTGGCTCCCCAACCACCACTTTGCTCAGAGCTCCCATAATGCTCTCAAAGAACCAAAGTCAGACCATGGATTTCTTCTGCTTCGAACCTTCCTGTGGGTTACCATTCTCAGAATATAACCTATGGATCTAGGCTCTTTTCCAAGGCTCAAAAGGCCCCACAGAGCTTACTACCTTCTTCTGTCCTTAACCCCTTCCCCCAGTGCCATTATCGCCCCTGTCCTTCGTTTCCTATGTGTTAGACCAGATCGGCACACCTTTTCTAACAAGGGTTAGATGGAAACTTATTTTGGCTTTGTAGCCATACAGTCGTTAGTGTATGTGTGCATACACATGTGTGCATGTACATACAGATGAAAACCAGAGGACAAATTGCTGAGGGCCATGCAGGAGGAACGACAAATGGCTTTCAAACTCAGGGAATGCAGCCCACGGGTTACCCCAGCCACATGGGTGGGCCTTGATGTGTCATGGTCCCGAGGACTCTGTGTCCTGAGGACTTTATGCTGTTGCAGAGTTCTGCTCTGCTTGTTGTGCTCACATTCCCCATGATCCGAGAATTATATAAAAACATTAAGGGGGCTTCCAGTCCCTCACTGGACAGCGTCTCTGGCATCCAGTGTACTAACGCTTGGTCTCTGATAGGCATTGTTGCTGGAGCAGACTAGTGATTCTATCGTTCCCCTAGAGAAGAACTTGGAGATGCAGACTGTCAGCAATGACCACCGCCCTTAGAAAACATCTGGAAAATAAAATTGTTAGTGAAGTTAGGTTGAGATGTTTTTATTGCTGGCTCTGATGTAAAAATATCTTAAGGAACAATTTGGAGTTCAGAAAGGCACCCTCATATTAGTTAAGCTAGGGACCCTTTATGGTCAGGGAACAAGAACAAGGGCAGCACTGGCTGACGTGACTCCCACTGAGGCTGGACTGGTGATGATTGATTTCTTATACCCATTTTTGCTCTCAGTCTCTTGATATGATTTATTAAGAACTGCTGATGAGTAGTCATGAATTTTGAAGGTTTAAGGTAAATATGACTGTTTATGTAAAAGTTTAGATTTGCGATTCTTTTAAGATTTTTACAAGATTACTTTAAAAGATAAATAATAAAATAATTACTCCTTTCGTTGTAACTGCAGTTTGCTGCTTGCCAGTGAGAGAATCTGGTTGAGAAAACTGCCTTGCTTGCTTGCCTCTCTTTGTTAATCTATAACAAGTTGCTTAGCTACGAATGTACCGTGGGTTTTTTTTGGAATAATTTGCTTTCTTTATCTGTGCTATGCAATGTTATTTCTTTTAAAGGTATTGGGGAGCACGCTGTTTTTTTCATAATCATTCACGAGAAGAAAACTAAAATGTAACCACATTGCAATTGTATACTGCTTGAAAGGTTTTGCTGGGATATATCAGCTATGTTGGAAAGAATAAAGTATGAGAGTTGGGGCATCCATCAACTACGCGTATGTGTAAAGCCCTTGTGAGTGGAGGGCTGGAACCCTGTTCCTCCCATCCATCGGCTATGTGTATGTATGTATATATGTAAGGTTTGGAGCTTGCTCCATCCACCAGGTGTGTGTATTTATATATGTATATGTGGAATACTTAGAGCCTGCTTGTTGGAGCTTTGCTCTAACCATTCTATGTGTGAATTTGTATATGTTTGTCTGTATGTCTGTATACATGTATGTATATGTATGTAGGCATGTATATTTGTGTATATGAAGTTATTAGATTGTCTATTGTTTCATCCTCTCCCCCCCTGTATACATGTGAATTTTCTCTCTTTCTTCTTTTTCTTGCTGGCCCCAAGGATTTAAAAGTGTTCCTAGTTTTTCCGCTGTCCACAGAGAGTGCCAGCCCCAGTATATTAAGCTTTGCTCCCTCAGTTCAAAATCTGCTGAGTAACTTTGCTAACTGCTGGCTGCCTTTGGCAGCATCCCCTGTAGGTGTCTGGACCCACCCCAGTCAGTGGCTCTAAACACTGACCACCAATGGCTGCCTGCCTCAGTTTACCTACCACGTGGATGCCAAAGCTAGTCTTTGGCAACAAACTTAGTTGTTCCTTGGGTTCTGTGTCCTCTCCATCTCTCCCCAGAGATCTCTCATTTGGCCTGGCACTCACCAGGTAGGCCCTGGGGTTTCTGCCTGCCTTCGCTTTCACAGCAGCCCACCCCCAACATTGGGATTATAAGCATGCCTGGCTGTTTCTATGTGAGTTCTGGGATTAATCTCAGGTCCTGATGCTTGCACAGAAGCCACTCTATTGCCTGAACCACGTCTATGACTCCAGCACAGGCTGCTCTGCTGCCATGACACAAAAGCAGCCGTAAATACTAAATGAACAAATGACTGAAGCGAGTGAGAACCTCATTAACAAAGGTAGCAGGCTGCCTAGGTCTACAGACCACGATTTGTTGGCTCTGTCTTTAGATTTACTAGTCTCCCGTTGGTTCCTCCTGTCTGCTGAGCCTTCCCCACCTCAGGGTCCTGCACAGTCTACAGTTCATTTTGACTTTGTCCTGACATTGAACCTTCCCTGTGGATGATGGTTTTGTTTCTTTTTTGACTGTGATGTCTCAGTTGTTTTATTCTATTCCATTGCTACTTACCAGTACCTGTTTCTCTGGCAGCAGCAAACTCATTAACTCATTTGTTCGCTTATTCATGGTCTGTGCTGTCAGACTGATGTTATACACGATGTGAGGAAGAATCTTTTTCTTTCAGGTATTTCTAGTAGCCAGGGCAGAGTCAGTGGCATGGCTACTCAGGCCTCGAATCCCAACTGCACACTTTAAATGATTTCTCACCATTCCTTCCTTGTGGCTGAGGTCACAAGTGATGGTTTGAGGATGTTGTCATACTGCCCTGACAGAGGACCCTTGGTGGTGGCAAAGACTGTCTGCCACATATTTCTGCTGACTCAGGGAATTTCTCCCATGGGCCTGAGTTAGGCGGATGTCTTACCTGTGCTGCTCACTGTGCCCTGACCTCTGACCTCTATTTGTCTATCTGCCTTTGCTGACACCATTGCCATGTCTATAGGAGAGTAACAATTCCCTTAGACTCTTCTGATTCTTCTACCATCACTTCAGCACGCTACTATTCCTTGCATGTTTTATGATATCTGATACGGTATTATGATACGCTATCTGGGGGTCTCAGATACCACCCTCTGATGACTGTTGCTTCTGGTGGGCACCGCTACCTCTGCTAAGCACTGAGCCTACTGCTAGGATTGCTTTTGCTATGTCTAGTTCTTCTACATGTAACCCAAGTCTCATCCAAGCAACAAGAGAACGGGCAACAACACTCCCTTTGGGAGTTTCTCTTGATTCGAATGAGTGTGGCTCAAGTCACACTAATTGAAGAATTTTCAGTTTTTACTTATCACCATGACTTTCCAGATATAGTAGCCGCTGCTTACAGAATATTTACTGTATGCCAGGCACTGTTGGGGGAGTTTGGTGTACTTTAACGTGTGTCATCCTCTCAATAGGCTGATGAGGAAGAAATACCATTGTCCTCGTTTCCACAGAGGCCAGGGTAGTTAACTGTCTCACTCAAGGCCAGCACTAAGTGGCAGAGTTGAGCTCTGAACTCAGGTTTCTAGACCGTTCTAAGATCACACTGGGTTACGTACATCGTCATTCAGTGCCTTTCCTCTTTCAGAGCATCATGTGCAGAGGTTCCTCTGTGTGCATTAAATGGTATGCTCATAGATCTGAGCAGTTATTCCTGCCCTCAGGCTGACATGAGGATTGTTACCTCACCCCTGGGTGGGATGCTAAGATAGCTATGTCTCTGACGTGAAGGAACCCTTCAGGGAAGGAAGTGAGATTTAAATTGCAGCCTGAAAGATGAGTGGGATTTTGAGAGTAGGAGACGTTGGCAAGGGACAAACAAACCAAGTAGCCATTTCTGACTTCATGGCACCCAAAACAGGCACCTGGTCAAGGGAGGTGCAGCCCATTTCCCCTTTTCATCAAGGTGCCTTGTGACACATGACACTGGGATGGAGAATGTGTGAGACCCTGAGGAGTACTGGTCCTCACTCAACAATCTGGACTTGAGTAACCAAGAGAGGGTGGAAAGGTATGGAAACTATGACCAGTGAGTCATGAGAACTAAAGTCAGACTTCTTCACTACTCCTTTACAGCCAAAGTTTCAGTGCACAGCCCAAAGCCAACACAGTGCTTCATCTCTGGGGACTATATGCGTTCACCTTTCAGAATGTTAACTGGGATGGGACCTACTTTCATAGTTCTAATGTACGTTAATTATTTACACTTGTTCTTCTCAAAAACCACTTGCATTTTCTTCATTCCTTGTGATGAAGCACCCCTTCTCCATACCTGTGTCCACCCCATTCTCTAGCAGGCATGAGATTGGTTCTTGAGTATTGGTCCACTGGTACGAGTCTAAGAAATTCTAGAACTTCTTTCCTAGAGAACCCCCATGCTAATGATCCACATCTGATCCTCTTGAGTAGTTTCACCCTGGTTAATCGTTGCTCTGGAGCCCTTCTTTCAATGCCCCTTTGTTGTAACAGTGAAGAAATGAAAGCACAAACTCAGTCTGGGAAGCTGCCTGCTAAACACGTTCATCACCAGTGACCAGACTCCTCAGTGTCACGGAAAGCCAAGTAGGTAGTTATTTACATTCCAGTTAACTTAGGCTCAGTATGCTCTTCTGAGGGACACATTAAGGAAGTCCTGCTGCCGTGACATCACAAGGCATCAACTAAAGTGTGTGGTCCCTTTGGGTATCAAACGACCATTGGAAATAAATGGGTCTCTTTTACAGAAACTACCTTGGAATGTTGTCAGCTCTTCCCAAAATAAATATGTAGACTTATTTTACTCTTGTCTGAACAGCGTCTTATTCTTTTGCAGTTTATGTAAAACTCTGGAGGGACAGTGATCCAGCCAGTCTGTCCTATGTGTCTCCTGACTCTATACCTGTTCCCCTGCTTGCCCAGGGTGGGAGATAAGGAGAGGGGGGCTTAACTCCTCACAGGGTGATGAGTCCCACAGTAGGGCTGCATGTTGCTTAATGAGCCTTTGAGGGATTGTAAGGCATTAACTCATCTGAAGAAACATTTACCATCCTTATTGCTTCTTCCTTGATTTACCAAGAACACAAATCTTATTCTTAGGACTTTTCAAGTTTTCAAAAATGGTGTTTTTCTTAATGGAATTATGCAATGATTTTTGTGGCTGAAGGGGTTGGGGATCCTGGCAGTCATCTCATTTCATTGCCTGCTCTGAAAGGACCTGTAGATTCAGGAATGTCATGTGAAGAGGTAAAAAGAGCTATAAAGGCACACTCAAAGGATGATTGACTTTGTCTTACAGTGGATTATTTTAGCTTTCTTTGTGTTGCCCCTGGGATTGGCCTGAGTTCAGGATAGGGCAAAGAACATCAAATACAGAGTTTCTCAGACTCTCTAACTCCAGGGCCACCCCTTTTTTGGTACCCCCATGCTTCTTATGATCCTTACCCTTTCCACAGGATCCTGTTGCTTCAGCCATCACAATAGCTCTATTTTGGTTAGCAGTGAAGAGATACCTCTCTCAGGGCTCCATGAGAAGGAAACCCAGTTTATAACCATCTGTAACCTAAGCTTCCTAGGGAATCAGAAATACAAAGCTTCCGCCATTCACATCTAAAACCCAGAAAACAAAAATGTTATATAAAAAAGAGGTTGAATAGTGAAAAATAGATTTTTATACAGTTATATAGCAGCTCATCAGGTGAGACATGGGAGAAGAGGAAATAAAGGAAAGGGAAGGTAGAAGGACAGAACAGGAGAGTAAGAGAAGCATGCAGCTTGGGACCGAGGGGTGGCTAGTGAGTTCATGGATCATTGTTTGTTTCTGCCTACAGTACTTGCAGTATTTCTCGTGTGTGTGAGAAATCCTTACCTGATGGCCAGCCTCACTCCATCTTGCTTAGCCATGAGAAGCAGCCTACACCAATTTCAGAGCTAGCCTGGTTTGCATGTAGGCTCCTTGCTAGACCCTCGTATCTTCAAGAGGTTTTTTGCTTCAGGTCCTGCTGTATATCTAAGGAAAGTTCTATCGTGGTATTACTTTCAGCCTTTTTGAGAAACACAGTCTGTGAATCAAGGGAAAAAGTGAAAATTAAAAATAATTAGATATTTTTTGGCTTTCTTAGGATCTTAATTTTCTTCCATTTTTTTGAGAAGTACATTTTTTGTTTTTTGTTTTTGTTTTTTTTAAATTTAAACCTCAGCCTCTGATGAAGAATAACCTCTTAGGTTACTGTTCCCTCAGTGTAACTTATCTATACATCTCTTTCTTAGTCTTTGTGTACCATCTGTTCTAGTTTCCATCAATATTTTTCTTTACATTAATTCAAAATGATTTAATTTGGTCTGATTCTAAGTCATAAAATTGGGCTAGTCACAAACATGTCATTTAAAAAGAATGAGCAGACAAAAATTCAAATATTGGGGAAAATGGCAGCTCTATTTTACTGGTCCAGTAGAATGAGTAACTTTCATTGTCAACTTTATGGGATTTAGAATCAACATGGAAACACATCTCCGCATATGTGTATGGCTCTGTTTCTAGGAAGGTTTAACTGACCAGGGGAGACCCACCTTGAATGTGGGTGGCACCATCCCAATACAATAGAGTCCCAGGGTGACTAAAGAGATGAAAGTGAGCTGGGTACCAGCAATGATTTCTTTCTGTTTTCTGATGATGGATGCAGTGTGGCCAAGAACTACTTCATGTTCCTGCTGCTGTATCCTTCCAGAACCCTACAACACAATGCACCTCTTCTTAAACCGAAACCTCAGATGTGCTGTGTCATGTGTTTGGTGGCAGCCACAAGAAGAATAACTAATACACCAGGAAATGCCAGGCTTTTTTTCTGGCTTGCGACTTTGTACAGTTTGTGTTGCATGAGAGCTATCCAGTGTGCATAAAAGAGAATAGATACAGGACAGGTAGCATCCCGGGAGGCTGAAAGACCCTACCTATAGGGTCACAGAATGAAGTTTATTGAAAATACAGGATATTTTCTAAATGAATTATATTTACATGTATTTACACACACACACACACACACACACACACACACACACACACACACACACATCTTCTCTCTTCAGCATTTACATCCTGGATCCGAGTGATGGAGTTAGTGTGTTGGCCAGGTAGCCATCAGTTCCAGAGGTTCTTTTAAGTGGTGTTTCTTAATAGGATGTGGTGGTACTCTCACTTCTGTATTTGCTATTCCTTGAAAAAAAAACAAGGTTTCTGTAATTAAAGAAAGAATCATACCACTTTGTAATAATCTCAATCAACTGAGTACCTTTGTGGGTTTCTCAGAAAAAAGATAAATAAAATTATGTTATTATTTCATGGCTTTGTGTTTGCCATAGAGTTTCCTTTTTGAGGTACCAGGGTAAACCACAAAAGATCACTTCTCCATGTTTTTCCTGGAGTATCTTCCAGTGTCTTGTTATTTAAAGATTGTGGTAGAAAAAAGGGTTAACAAAATAGAGTGGTGTAGTTAATTGTGTAATTCACAGTAATAGCATTTATTTATTTATTTATTTTTGCTTGCCTTTTTGGATTCTTCTCCCCAGGGAAAGACTGATGGAATAATTTTTCCCCTTTCCTATCTATTTCAAAACTTGGTGATGTGTCAAATATATGTTCACAACAATCATAGTCACCATAACTTTGGAGGAATCAGGGCTTAAAGTAAATATGCTATGAAGAAGACTTCATGAAAAAAATTGATCTTCATGTTTGAAGATCTGTTCCAATAGAAAGATTCTTCTGCCCCGAATAACAATGAATAAATTCTCACTTGGGTCACAGACACTTGGGCAGATACTGTCTCTGGAAAGAATGTCATGCCTTCAGCATGAAGATGCTACAAGAAAAAGGCATGTAATTAGGGGATGGGGGAAAAAGAAGAAGCCAGAGTCATTAAAGAGACTGTGATATGAGGAAAACATTGTACAGAGGATGTGACCAAGGATCTTGAATGTGAGAGTGGAGGGGAGCGAGGCTGTTTAAAATTCCACTGCGCATTTGTTTCACGGGAAGAATAACATTCCTGTGTGGTGCCACTTGCCACTCCGTGTTTAGAAACAATTAAAAGATGCAAATATTTATGAATCACTGTGTCTGCTGTAATCCTATTTGGAAAACAAACATCGCCTTGTATGATAGGCTCCCGGAGCTGGTTGCTATTGGGATTCAGGGGTTAAAGCAAGCCCTTCAAAATGAGCTCGTGACTGCTACCCAGACAAAGGGATGCAACTCAAGAGAGACTGTGCTGTTTGCTTACAAGCTGTTGCCTATGCCAAATGAGCATTTTAAAAGCCATTCAAATTAAGTTGAAAATTTGTAATTATATTTTCCCTTTTAATTGTAACTTATGCAAATGTTAGATTCCAGCTGTACAAATAATTTTCATTTCAGACTACAACATTCACATGAAATCTAGCATGTAACACCCTAATGCAAGAGCCTTCCCGGGCGGCAGTTGTGGATTGAGACTGTTGGAGCAGGCTTGATTAGTGATGGCTTCTGTGGCTGGAAGCCTGCACTTAAGTATAGATCACAGAGTGGCGGTCCAAAAGAGAGACACCTTTGCTATAATTTGCTGGAGAAGATTTATGAATAGAACACAAAGAATGTCAAAACAGGCCAATCAAGGGAAGTACAAAGTCTTCCTAGATGTCTTCTGTGAGTGGACCTGCATCCATGACTGTGATATGGGTAGCATAAATTGGACTTAGTGAATCACTGAAAAAAAAAGAGAGAGAGAGAAAGAATATACAAAGTTGTGAGCGAGGAGTAAGAAAGAATGGATCTGGGAAGAGTTAGAGGGATGAGTGTGTGTGTGAGAATATGATTTAAACATGTTGTACAAAATCCTAAAACCATCAATAAAATATTAAATTTCAAACCCCTGGATGTTTGGTAAAGTAGATGCTGTAATTGGTGAAGTGAGGTTGCAGTGTATTCACTACAGGCAGAGAAGGTACGTGACTTCGTTTGTTAATTGTCATATCTTTTAAGCCACTTTGTAAACAGAAAGCAAGTAACTTCCACTTCTAGTGTAAATTTCATTCAGAGAAGTCACGTCCAAAAGCATTTGAAGCTTAACCAAGAGTGAAGGGTGCTTTGTATATGTGTGTGCATCTTATTGAGGATCTTGAATATACCTGGGATACAAAGCAAGCAAGAAAACACATGGGGGTACATGTAGCACACATCTTGTTCAGATTTTTGATAAATTTGGGAAAGTTTTCTCCTTTGCAGGGAAACACAGGGAACCTGGATCCACTTCAGTTCAGTTCTCTCTCTCTCTCTCTCTCTCTCTCTCTCTCTCTCTCTCTCTCTCTCTCTCTCTCTCATTTTTAATCCAAGAGAAAGATACCACAGCTCTGAAATTGACACAGGGTTCTGTCACTCCATGAGCTTCAGGTCTTGGACAGAATGATGGGCAACACAAGGAAAAGCTGACAGATAATGGCTAGAGACAAAAATTCACGAAAAACAAGGGGAAAAACCTCCCAGTGACTTGAACAGTGCTCTGAAGGAATGAAAAGAACAAATTTACGTAATCCACGACTCTCCTTATTAACCAGGCAGACTTGTCATGTAAAATGGACCGTAGTAAAATGATGCAAATGATCTGTACATATTTACAAAGCTATCAGAGACCAACTCTTCATTGTCAATGGACAAACAAATTAGTAAGGCATAAGTAAGTTTTAGGGTCACTCATTGAGTGAAGGTAGTGTGTTTGGAAGCTAAGGATGTCCACTTCTGCTTTCACCATTAAGCCAAGTATCCGTTGGAAACTGTATCCTCTTTCCTAACTGTGGGTACTTCCTATGCTTGACCACAAAGTGAACTTGGGTTCAGTTGGAAAATAATGTAGATTTTTCTATAGTTGGAAAATCATGTAGGTTTTCTGTTTTTTAAAATACCCGGATAGGAACCAGACAGAGATAGGAAAGTTTGTTGATCTATAATTGGCTCTGAATGGTTAGCATTGATCTATAGGAAACCTAAGCTCAAGCTGGACTCTGACAGTGTAAAACAGAAGGATTGCTCTGGATAGACAAAGCCTAGGCTCATCGTTCCTCGGAAACCGGTGAAATGGGTTACTGCTGCCCAGGAGGCGCTGTTATTTCCCGTATCTCCCTACCTCCAGCAAATGGCGCTCCTTTGGCCCCATTAGCAGTCCCTGTAACAGATATGATGCTCCCACAAGAGCTCCCAGGCTATTCCCACTTACACACCTTTCCAAACTCTGCAGCTACCTGCTTGCTTTTAAACCAGCATCTCCCCCGCTACACCTTTACTACTCACTCCTGAGAGGTAGCCATGGCAACTTTGAACTTCCCCCAAATAAACCTTCTTCCCACCTATGGAGTGGCTTACTTGGGTGGTGTCATTGTGCCCTCACTTACAATTATGTGTGACAATGGGAATACAGACTGGAAAAAGAAAAAAGCTGAGTTATACATTTGGTGACTATTGATCACATGAATGTAATTTACAGTCTAACGGAACCCGAGATTTTTGATTTCTGGTCTCAGACCACATTCAGGAGATAACTGTTGTGCTTGTGTCCAAAGTAAAATTTATTCATTGATCTTGCTTTATTGCAGGGCTGGGGGAGGTATAGCAGGTTCTCAAGTAGCTCAGGTTGGGCTTGAATTCAATATGTATCAAAGGATGAGATAACCTTGCTCTTCCTCTTTCCACCTTTTGAGTGACTGAAGGCACGAGCCACCCCACCCGGTTTGGGCAGTGCTCAGTATTGAACCCAGGTCCTTGTGAATGAATACCAGACAAGCATTCTACCAACTGAGCTATGTCCTCAACCCTTGTTGGACTGTCTCTCTTTCATCTAGCTGCATTCACCATAGACTTACAGGTGCAGATACTTGCTCTATGCATCTCACCAAAAGAGCAAACACAGCACAGAAAGGATTTGATGACTTTGAAGACGGCTGTGGTTAAAAGCACCGACTCGGAGTTAGAGTGAGTGGCTTTTATATTGGCTTTGTTATTCAGTAGTGCATTGTTAAATACCACACTTTCTTACCAATAGAATGAATACAATATAGAAAGTTTCCAATGAAGTTTAAATTTAAATGCAGAGACTTCTTCAGCTTCCAATTAAAGATGCATTTAATATACCCAATTTACTGAACATCATTGCTTGCTGAAACTATGTTACATAGCTGAACTATGTACATAGTGAACTATGTTACATAGCTGACTAGAAGTTGTAGCTGGTCCCAGCCTAGCATCTCAAGGGTGTCTGTTTCTTGCTACCAGAAGTGGGAGGGGTGTGTATGTATCACAATTCACAATTTGAACTAAGGGTTCTGTTAAATGCTATTGCTTTTGCACCTCTGTGAAGCTGAAAACAATTGCAACTCTAAAGACGTGGCTAAGGCAGGGAGAATCTGTAAAGGTTTTACACTTCACAGGGCCTGACAAATGGTGGTTATTAGCAGCATTTAGCTAAAATTCTCTGTTCTCAGTGAGTTCCTATTCACAAGCAAGGCCTCTTGCCTGCCTGGTTAGTGCTCATTACAGGATTGTGCTATTGAGGAGATTAGTGAAAGGGAATCTTCTATGTCTCCTCCAGTTTTTAGGTGCTGGCTTGGTTTGCTTCCAGATGGCAGCGGCTACTGAGCTCCTCTGTGGCAACACTTTTTTTAAAATAATTAATTAATTAATTAATTAATTAACATCCCAAACTTTGTTTCCTTTCTCACTCCCCCCTCCCAGAGTTCCTTTCCTCCGTTTCCTCCCCTTCTCCTTGAGAAGGTGGGGCCCCCTCGGGTATCTTCCCACTTTGGCCATCAAGTCTCTGTAAGATTAGGTATAAACTCTCACACTGTGGCCAGGGAAGTGGTGTGGCAGTCCTATGTGCTGTGTGTGTGTGTGTGTGTGTGTGTCCCTTGGTTCAGCCTGTGTATGCTCTTTGCTTTGCTTGGTGGCTCAGTCTCTGAGAACTGCCAAGGGTCTAGGTTAGTTGACTCTGTTGGTCTTCCTGTGGAGTTCTTATCCCTTCCAGGGTATTCAATCCTCCCTCCCCCCTCAACTCTTCCATAAGAGTCCCTTACCTCCTGAGGTCCAATGTTTGGTTGTGGTATCTGAATCTCTTTCAGTCAACTGTTGTGTAGAGCCTCTCAGAGGACAGTTATGCTAGGCTCCTGTCTTGAAGCATAACCAAGTATCACACTAACAGTGTCAGAAATTGGTGCTTGTCCATGGGATGGGTCTCAGGTTGGGCTAGTTATTGGTTGAGTATTCCTTAAGTCTCTGATCCATCTTTGTCCCTGTAATGCTTTTAGACAGGACAAATTTTGGATCTAAAGTTTTGTGGGTAGATTGGTTTCCTTATCTCTCCACTGGGAGTTCTGCCTGGGCTACAGGAGGTGGCCTTTTCGGTTTCATGTCCCCACTGTTAGGCATCTTGGCTAAGGTCACTCACATTGACTCCTGAGAGCCTCCCACATTCCAGGTCTCTGGGGTTTCCTAGAGATTACCTCATCCCCCCATCCTTAGCAGCTGCAGAGAATGGGTTGAGGACAGAATCAGGTGTGGAGAGAGACAGAAGAGAAGGCCAGAGAAATAGAAGAACAAATGGAAATTTGTGGGTAGTTCCATAGATTCATTTTAAATTATGTACAGAGGTGTGTGTTTACATGTGTACATGCGTACGTGAGTGCTGGGTCTTTTAGAGGCCAGAGGTATCAGATGCCCTAAAGCAGAAGTTGTAGATGGTTTTGAGCCAACTGATGCTGGTGCTGGCGACTGAGCTAGGTTCTCTGAAAGAGCAGCAAGTGCCGCTGACCACTGAGCTATCTCTCTAGCCCATGTGTGGCCAGTTTTGAGAGGGTACTATGGGTATTACCAGGAAGAACCCCAACTTTAGTAAACTCCTCACCCCAGGTCAGTAGTTCCCTCCTTGGACTCTTTTCTTGGTTGTCCTCTCATGACCCTTTATGTTCTGTTTCTTTCCCCTCTCCCTTCTTTCTCTCTGTCTACCCTGGAGACATTTATAAGTTTACATTAACTCTGTAGATCCCCATTAGGGCACTAACCTTTATTAGCTCTTGAAATTTTTTTGCATTATTGATCTTTCTATGGCTTTTCCAGTGCCCTAGGATGCAGAACACTCATTTATTTGCATAATCTTCTACACTGGTGAAATGCAGAGAAAAGGGGATGGGGGGAGGGAAATCTGCCCTAAATCAATATCTTGGAGATATCAGTAAGCAAGTAGATCTACAGCTAATTGTGTCTGTACCCCAAAGCATACTCTTATCAATGATCCTGTTGCTGTTTGCTCTTGGTAAATGTCTCAAAGTATCCAGTCTTAGGTTTTCGAAGTGAGAAGCCACTGGTGTGCAATGCTTGTGTCCCGAAGTGAGAAGCCACTGGTGTGCAATGCTTGTGTCCAAATGAGAGGGAACAGCAAGACTATGAAAGGAGGATGAGATCTGAAAAATAGGTTAAGAAGTAGAATAAATTCAAGCCTTGGTTTCACATTAGGTATTTGGGGTAAAGAACATGCTCACATAATATTACAGTACCTTTATAGAGTGGAATTGACACTGTAGTATTACTTTCCACATCTTGAATTCTCCTCCTCTCCTCCTTTTCCTCTGCTTTCTTCTCCCCTCTGTTTCTCTTCCTTCTTCATTTTATTTGTTGAGATAAATTTGTCTCGAACTCCTCATGCGCCTAAGGATGACCTTAAATTTCTAACCCCTTTCCTTCCACCTGAGCGGATTTCAAGCATTTGCTACCATGCCTGGTTTTCCAGGCTTGGAACTGAGCCCAGGACTTTATACATGCTAGAAAATTGCTCTCCTATGATATCACCCTTCAGCCTCAGCTTGCTGGTGTTCTTTCCCTGGAAGACAGGTCTCTATCCTGCTTCTTATTCTATAGGACAGTGGGTCGTGACCCTTTTGGGGGTTGAATGAAACAAGGGGCCCCCGAGACCATCCTGCAAATCAGACATTTATATTGCAATCCATAACTGTAGAAAAATGACATGAAGTAGCCGTGAAAATGTTTTTATGATTGGGGGGTCACCACAACATGAGGAAGTGTATTAAAGGACTGCAGTATTAGGAAGGTTCAGAGCCCCTGCTATAAGACATAGAAGAATCATTATTGAAATGCTAATTCCTGGGCTTCTCTATTCAGGCATTCTGAACAACTAGTGAGCTGGGGGTGGTGGTGGGAGGGGGGCTGGCACCTGAGTTTCCTGAAGACTAGAATTCAGACAGTTTGCCTCTTCCTTTGGCCTCTCCTCATGCTTCTGACTATTTATTTTTTTCTGGCTAAGGGAAGCTGGAATAAGAGGCAGTGCCTGGCAAGCAGATGCAACTATGTCAGAGCTGTTTAGTCAGAACTCACAGGACTGCCTAATATACAGTGCCATCAGGTTGCTGCTGAGGGAGACACCTATGATTCCATTAATTATTTAGGGATCCAACATAGCCACAATTAATGAATTTGAATGTATTACAATGATCTTAATCAGAGGAACAGATGCAAAATGACAATATGATACACACAATTTTCCCCCAGCGAATTGCACACTATTAAGGTCTGTTGCAGTCAGTGAATCCAGATGCTTCTATACACTTACTGACCATGAAAGATCCCGGTTTCATTACATGAAAGAAAATAAGTTCATCCTGTCATCTCTCAGAGTTAAAGTGGGATCCAATTCAGCAGCTGGCGAGGCGGCTAAGTTGGTTTGCAATAATCCCGCTTCTGCTTCAGGACTGGCTGAGTGGCGAAGTCTATCGCATCCGGGCTTAGCATTCACTTTACATTATCTTTATGCTTTCTCAGACGAGATGCTTTGCTCCTGCTCCAAAAGCCTCTGATGGACTAAACAAGTTTTATACACATATCACATGAGAAGAAATTGACCTACTTCCGTGGTGGGTAAATTCATTAAGATCAGGGTAATGAAAGTAAATCGCCATGATAAAATGGGATGCTCATAACTTCTCAAGAATATATACCAAAAAGATTGTCAGATTTCGGAGGCAAGCGAGGCTACATATCATAGCATCTTAACCTTCTTGTCCTAGGAATTGTATAAAAGAAATAATGGTGGAGGGGGAGTGGAGGAACCAGCTTGAAGAGTTTCTATAGTATAACAAATAACAGAAGTAAACTGGAGGCAAATACAAACCAAAGATGCTGTAACCCCTGTAGGGGCTGCTGAGGGATGCTGCAAATCATGTAGTAGTACCTGCACAGGGCAGACCAAAAGATGCATCAGAGAAAGGGGCCAGGAGTACATAGGGACCAGAGAAAACTCATTAAAGGTAAAGGGTTCTCTTGGAAGGTTAAAGTTCTTGAACTTGCTCAGAACTTGTCTCCCTGAGAAAGGAAACCAACAAGATGTAGAAAACAGTGGACCACGAATCCCAGTCTCAAGGCTGCCCCTGTATCATGTGGGAATGTCCTTTACCCTACTAGGGTTGCTGATGAAGGTTTGTCTCTGACAAACACAGGACAGGGCTGATCACAGTATGGGAAGATGAGCTGTGCTCAGAGGTAGAAGGTTACTTGCCCTTTCTCCAAAACAGATCTCTATCTCTCCATTGCTGTCTCTGTTTCTCTTTTTGACTACACATGATATGTTTACTCATGTGCCTGCCAATGCTAGTGAATGCCTGTGTACATGCTTTCAAGGTCTGAGGTCAGCTTGGGTGCTGGTTTGCACCTTTTACCTTTTTGAGATAGTGTCTCTTATAAGCTCCTGCCCGTCGATTATCTGGAGATTCTCTGATGTCTGCCTCCCATCAGTTAGGAAAAGCATGGGGATTACAGATGTGTGCTACTGTGTCTGGCTTTGTATGGGCTGTAGAGTTCTGAGCTGAGCTTCTTAGGGCTGAGTGGCAAGTACATCATTCATTGAGCTATTTCTTGAAAACAGCCTGTCTGGGAAAATGCAGCTCAGGTGGCAAAAGTATGTTTGAAAAAGGCATCCATAGGAAGATCATGTATAGAACACACAGGGCCAAGCAGCAGTGCTAACTAGCAGGTGGAGAGAACTCCTTAGCAGTGGAAGCCATGTCTTCTCAATTTGACTTGAGCAGAAACGAGCACATTCTTAATGGAGCAAGTGCCTTGATGAAGGGAGGCTCCTAAACAGAAGGCTAAGAGCCTGCGGGAGATGGAGAATTAATGGAAAATATGAAACATGGGCCATCTGGAGCACAGTGAATGAGGAATCATGGAACAGAGGTACAAGTGGATAAAACACAAAGTTGAGAGATGCCATAAAAACCTGGTGGGAGGGCCTGCAAGATGGCCTTTGCTGCTAAGCCTGGTATGTGGAGTTGTGTTCTGGGGGACAGGAGGAGGGAAGGGCTACATGGTAGAAGAAGAAAACAGATGTCAACAAGTTATCCTTGTATCTCCACATGTGCACTGTAGCATGTGTGTGCAAAACACACACACACACAGATTAATGTACATATACACAGAAGCACACATGCATACACACACAAACACACACATGTGCACACCTATGTACAAAAATACCCTAATGAAATCCATTGTCTCATATGCTAACCTAAAGAACTAAAACAAACATAAAAACCTTGTGGTATACATAATTAACATAATAGCAAGAAAAAAGAAATCTTGGATACATGCAGTTGGAGTTGTAGGAAAAAAAAAACTATGAAGATCAAAAGAAGGTCCAAATATTTAAAGGTACAAATCAGGATAAACTTCTGATAATAAACCATGCAACTCTACTCCCTGAAAGAGCAAAGTATACACAAGGAAAACCAATCAAACCATCACCAATAAGGAATATTGTAAAAGTAGTTATTCTGGCTTTGCCATATAAAAGACACAAGAACCTGGTATTGTATTCACAAGCTGTAAGCCTATATCTCACCTACATCCAAACCATATGCCCCTTGTTACTTGCTGTCTGAGTTTCACCAAGGATGCTTTGCTCTGTCAGTCTGTCCTCAGGGTGCATATCTCTTGGCCATGTGCTCCTGGTCCATCCTGTCTAAAGGAAACCTTCTGCTCGCTCAGTCTTCTTTTTCCTTCTTCCCCTGGTTTCTCCTGAGACCCGTTACTTGATCCTCAAAACCTTCCTTTTTCTCTCTACTGTCCAATCACAGGGTCTAGTCTTTTATTAACCAATTAACTTTAAGCTAGAGAACTAGGTTTACACAGCAAAGGCCAGTGTATATGAAAAGTTTTTCATCTGGACAGTAACCAGAACTTGGGGCTCAGAATTTAGCATTTATTTATATAGCACCAGACCAACTCCCAGCAAAAATGTATGTGTGGTGTAATAATCATTTACAGGAAAGAACAAATAGGTCAAAGTGACTTTATAAACAAATATCCACCATAAATTTTGGAAGTGACATGAAGTGGAATGGAATGGAAAGTCAATGGAAGTCAATGGGTCTGTTTGTCTTGTTGGGTATGCTTTTCTGAGTTCTTGATCAGTTGAAGTCAGGAAAGTTAAGTAAGTCCCTTGAAAACTCTGTTAACGATTTCTCAAAGTAGCATTCATTTCTTCCCCATCTGATGTTTTTTGTTCTGTTGAATAAAGAGAAACTAAATCCTTTGTTAGGGACAGAGCAGACAGACAGCATTTAAGGTGGTACAGATTTGGATTTATACAACAGACAGATTATAGACAGCCAGGAGGAAGTGCTTTGATTTTTTTTTTTGTTAAATAGATACCAGCACATTTTGGTGCCTCTGGGGTTTCTGTATTTTTTTTTTTAAGGAATTACATTGTATTTATGTATTATAAATGTGAATGTATTACATTGGTGCAAAAATACCATGATCAAAAGAACTAAAAGGAGAAAGGGCTCATTTTGGCTTACAGTGCAATGGGGAGAACATCCATGATGACAGGGAAGATACTGCGCGAGAGAGGAAAGGCCAGGAAGCTGGCTGATCACATTGCAGTGATTCTCAGGAAGCAATCTGAGAGAACAAGAGAACAGGTCAGCCTGTAAAACCTGAAAGTCTGCCCCCTTAATGATGTGCTTTCTCTTGAATGGCCCTGCTTCTTAGAGGTTTCAAAACCTTCCCAAATAGCACCATCAGGTAGGGTGCAAGTGAATGCTTACTGAATTCTCAAGGGATGGAGAAAGTGTGAGCTAAAGACTCTACATCCACCTAAGGATGATCATGGATGATCTCAGAGCACACCTTGCCACGGATTGGTTGTGAAGAAACAAAGGGAGGCGATCTTCCAATTTGTGATAGGTTGGCTAACTGGCCGGAGAGCTCACAGCAACCTTTTTTTTTTTTTTTCTAGGAAAGAACCTTTTGATCAGGAAGGTTTTCTAGGTTTAGAACATTGTGATAACAGGATAAAGAACTCATGTACCTACTGCCCAGCCTTAGGGGTCATCATGGCCAGTCTTACTTCATTAACCCTCCTTTGTCTCATCCATCCTCCAGCTATGTGACAATTATATCACTGCATTCACAAATATGTTGCTATGCATCTCTGGTATCATTATCATACCTAAAAATAAGCAGTACTAGTTTCTTTACTACTATCAAATATCCCAGTCAACGTTTAGTCTACTGTGATTGTCTCGAGCATTTTTTGGTAGTTTATGAGTTACAAAGAAAGACATTCATAAACATAAACGTAAACTAAATAAATCTGAAAGAAATCAAAGCTCCAGATGAAATCATGAAGGTGAAGTAGTGATTTAGCAATGAGGGAGTACTATTAATATATTATCAGACAGGAAAGGAGGATGGAGAAAGAAAGGAGGGATACAAGGAGAGAGAGGAAGAATGAAGAAGAAGAAGGAGGAGGAGGAGGAGGAGGAGGAGGAGGAGAAGGAGGAGGAGGAGGAGGAGGGGAGGAGGAGGAGGAGGAGAAAAAGAAGAAAATAAGGAAATAATTAGTAAATGTCACTTTAAGAGGATTTAATCAATTAGTATATGTATGAGTGTATTGCCTGGTCCCATGGAGGTCAGAAAAGGGTGTCAGATCCCCTGGAAAAGGAGTTACTGGTAGCTGTTAGCTACCATGTGTGTGCTGGGAACTGAACCCAGGACCTCTATAAGAGAAGTGAATCTTCTTAACCACTGGGCCATCGTTGTAGCCCCCTTAAATGCTTTTTAAGAATAGAAGCCTGAGAGTGTTTTTGTAAGATAACCAGCAGAATAAAAGCACAGACTTTGAGGAGAGTAGAATTACCATGCGCATAGAAGCACACACATAGTCCTCTCTTTTCTTTTCCTCAAAGTTGAGAAACTCAACCTAAAAAGAAGACATAACATAGCATAAAAGAATATAAGCCAGTCACATTAAAATATTTGTTATATTAAACATTATAAAACCATTACATGAATAGGCTTTTTGAACTGGACCTTAAAGAGAATCTTAACTCTGTGCCACAGTAAAAGGAGAGATGGACATAAAATGACTCAGAAAAGTTGAGTTCAATAAAATGAGCAAAAGAGGCAAAAATCAAACAAAAGACATCAAGAGCTGCTAATCAAGATGTTGTAAAAAGTTAATTCAGGCTGGAAGGCATTCAATGAGACAAATACAGATATTTTATAGTATTTGTTCTGCTTCACTATTGATTTAAACTTAGTGGAGTTACAATACAACCACTGTATGAAATTCCCAGGTTCTGCTTGAATGCCAACATTGCCTGCCTGTGTTGGTATTTGTTACTCCAGTGCCCGTACTCTTTGGGCTCAATTTTCTCTTCACCTGCTCAAAGCAAAGTCAAACCAAACCAAACCAAACCAAACCAAACCAAACCAAACCAAACCAAACCAAACCAAACCAAACCAAACCAAACCAACCTAAACCAAGCCAAGTCAAGCCAAGCCAAGCCAAGCCAAGCCAAGCCAGGCCAGGCCAGGCCAGGCCAGGCCAGGCCAGGCCAGGCCAGGCCAGGCCAGGCCAGGCCAGGCCAGGCCAAGCCAAGCCAAGCCAAGCCAAGCCAAGCCAAGCCAAGCCAAGCCAAACCAAACCAAATCAAACCAAAACAGCCAAGCCAAGCCAAGCCAAGCCAAGCCAAGCCAAGCCAAGCCAAGCCAAGCCAAGCCAAGCCAAGCCAAACCAAACCAAACCCCAAAACCCAAAACAAAACACACCAACACCATAAATTAGGTGACTTAGAAATAGTAGAAATGTGTCTGGAGTCTGAGACTTTCTAGCTGGGTTGACAGAACTCATAGCTGTCTAGCAGGGATTACTTTTTAACCCACAGATGCTGCCTCCTTGCTGAGTCCTCAGGAGGTAGGAGTGGCTTTCTGGCCCTCTTGCTCCTTTTTTAATTTAAGTACCAGTCTCATTTATGAAATAATCACCCACAACTCTTCTTTGCTGCTTCAAAGCCCCTATCCTAGTACTGACTTAAAGGGTCCATTTTAACATCCAACTCTGGGAGAGAGACAACATTCAGACCACCAGAGATCAGCGTGCCTTGAGTCACCTGTGGCACTGCTGTTATGTGCTGAGAGAGACCACAGTTCCACCACAATACGGGAGAGGCAGAGAGAGAATCTATCATTCTGGGGGAAGTGTGACAAGGCATTAATGGTCTTGTCTCAAATCAGTCACAATGTCAAAGGATTAAATTATAGCCTAAAACACAGTTATAAATATCTAGGTATTCAAAAAAAATGAGACTAAATGAACATTTCCTTCATATATATATATAAAATTCTCAGAAAAGCAGGGATGAAATTTGATGGCAAGAATGTATGTGTTCTTTTTCAGGACACAAAGGTGTTAGGGGCATCTAGAATCACCGAAAGAATCTGACATTATTTGAAAGGTATTAGCAAAAACAGTCACCCGAGAAAGGGTGAATTTAATGTTCTTGCTCCTAGTGTAGTATTTTTAAGAGAAGTAGTTGAGCAAAAACACTACAATTAAATGATTTTGGAATTAGTGAGAAAATATAAAGGAGTTAATAGTTTTCATATACCTTCCTTAAAGGCATGAAAGAAGAAAATGACTTAGCAAGATGGCTCAGCAAGTTAAGGCAGTTGCCACCGAGCCTGAAGACCTAAGTTCCATCCCTGTAACCCTCATGGTAGAAGTAGTGAGTGGATTTTCTTAAGTGATCCTCTGACCCTTGCATGTGTGCCATGCCATGCCCCCTCAAACAAAGTATAAGTGCATCACAAATAAAAAAAAAAAAAAGAAGAGGAAGAGGAGAAAGATCAAGAGAAATAAGAAGATAACAAAATGCCCTAGGCATAGTAGCAATTCAGAATATTAAAAACCTAAAAGCACATGCTAGAGTAACTGTGAAAAACCTATTAGAAAGAACAAAATAACACAACAAACTTTAAGGTCTGTTCAGAGAACATAAAGGGATATTGTAAATCTGAAATATGAATAAGATACTTACCATGAAGATGTCAAGTTTTTCAGAAGTAAATCTAATAAAAAAATTAAAAGTTATGAAATTAGACATTTCTGATGTCCACACTGAAAAATAAAAATAAGTGGCAAAATAAAAGGAATAGTACAACATTGATGGTGGTGGTAGAGAAATGAGACCAGTGCTCTTATATATCAAAGCACATTTTAAAATATAAGTAGGTGAAGCAGTGTGGTAAGTGACCAGACAATAAAATAGAAAAAAATCCAGATCAATTAAATAGAAAAAAATTAGATATAAAAAGTTACACAGAAATGGTCCTGCATAAACATGGTGATTTAGTGGAAAAGAGGATTATTTAAAAGTCAGTGTTGGGTATGGAGAGATGGCTCAGTAGTTAATAGCACTTGCTGCTTGCCTTAGTTAGGGTTTTACTGCTATAAAAGACACCATGACCAAGACAACTCTCATAAGGACAGCACTTAATTGGGGCTGGCTTACAGGTTCAGAGTTCAGTTCATTATCATCAAGGCAGGAGCACGGCAGTGTCCAGGCAGGCATGGTACAGGAGGACAATTTTATATCTTCATCTGAAGACCACTAGGAGAAGACTAGCTCCCATGTGGTTAGAAGGAGGGTCTCAAAGCCCACCTCCACAGTGACACACTTCTTCCAACAAGGCCACACCTACTCCAAAAAAGCCACAGCTCCCAAAGTGCCACTCTCTGGGTTAAACGCATTCCAACCACCATACTATTCTTGACGAGGACCCAGGTTTAATTCACAGCGCCTACATGGTGATAGTTCCTAGTCATCCTTAACTCTGGGGAATTTGATGCCTTTCCTGACTTCTTGGACACCAGGGATTCTTGTGGTATATATGTGTATGTTGGCAATAAAATAAAACATGTAAAAAAAAATTCTTGGTTTAAAAGTGTTGAGTCATCCAAGTATTTATCTCACAAGAAATGAAACAAAACAACAAAGTGGTTCTTTTAACCATTTTGATGAACTATGTTCCAAATGGATTGAAAATGTACACTGAAGAAGGGAGAAGCCATGAAAATATTGAATACAGGAGGACTTAGTAAACAAAGCTTTACTAAGCAGTATTGTTTCCCTTTCCCAGGGAGATCCATGCATTTTCCCCTAGCCTCTCTCCTTTACCTAACTTCTCTGGGTCTGAGGATTGTAGTGTGATTGTCCTTTGCTTAACAGCTAATATCCACTCATAGGTGAGTATATAACATGTTTGTCTTTCTGGGTCTGGGTTGCCTTGATCAGGATGATTTTTTTTCTAGTTCTCTCCATTTGCCTGCAAATTTCATGATGTAATTTTTTCTAACAGTCAGGTAATACTCCCCTGAGTAAATGTACCATATTTTCCTTATCCATTCTTGCGTCGAGGGATATCTAGGTTGTTTCTAGTCTCTGACTATATGAATACAGGTGCTCATAGCTAGGCAAATGTCCTTGTGGTAGGATGGAGAGTCGTTTGGTATATGGCAAGAATGGTATAGATGGGTCTTCAGGTAGATCGATTTCCAATTTTCTGAGGAACCACCATTTTGAATTCCTTAGTGGATATGTATGTTTGCACTCCCACCAGTAATGGAGGAGTGTTCCTCTTGTTCCACATCTTCACCAGCATAAGCTGTCATTTGTATTATTGATTTCCATCATTTTGACAGATGTAAGATGGAGTCTATTTTGTGGGTGAACTGGGGACAGATGAGGATGGGAACAGGAGGGATCAGGTTGGGGAGAGAGGGACAGAAGCAGAGAGTACAAGGAGAGATGACTGGAATAGGTGGGCATTTAGGGGGTGGTGTGGAAACCTAGCGTAGTGGAAACTTCCTGGAACCTATGAGGATGACCCTATTGAGGACTCCTAGCAACGGCAGATATAAAGTTCGAATCAGCCATCTTCTGAACCAGGCTAGGCTCTGAGTTGGTGTGATTGGGACCAAAAACCCAACCACAAAACCTGTCATGCCTGAAAGATTGCTGGGGTACTGGTGACTCAGAACTTGTGGGAGTGGCCTACCAATGACTAGTCTAACATGAGGCCCAGGACATGAGAAGGGACCCATGTTCAACACTGTTTGGATGGTCAGGATCCAGAAACTGGATGGCTCAGATATCTAGGGTAGAACTAAATATGTAACTGATCCCTCTAAAAGTCAGTGAAATGATTCCTATTGACATTCTGCTATATTAATAGATTGGTGCCTAGCCCCGTTGTCATCAGAGAGATTTTCTCCAGCAGCTGATGGGAGCAGATGCAGAGATTCACAGCCAAATATTAGGTGGAGTTCAGGGAATCCTGCAGAAGTTGGTGATAAAGGATTATAGCAGCCAGAGGGTCTAGGACACCAGGATACCTCAGTTCACAGAATCAACTAAGCAGGGCTCATAGAGGCTCACAGAGATTGAAGTAGTAACCATAGAGCCTGAGTGGGTCTGTACCATGCTCTCTGCATACATGCTGTGGAAGTTTATGCTGAACTCATAACAATGGGAGTGGGGGTGTGTCTGACTGTTTTGCCTGCTCATGGACCTGTTCCCTCCTATTGGGTCACCTTTTCCAGCCTTGATATGATGGTTTGTGCCTAGTCTTGTTGCATCTTGTTATGTCATGTTTGTTTGATATCTCTAGGAAGCTTGCTCTTTTCTGAAGGGAAACAGAGGAACAGTGGATCTTGGGGAGAGGGGAGGTGGTGGTGGGAACTAGAAAGAGGAAAGAAAAAGGAAGTTGCAGTTGGGATGTAGCATATGAGAGAAAAAGAGAAAGAAAAGGCAATATTAGTGATACTGTATGTGGAACATGATACAACTGTTTTGATACAATTTCAGTACCATGCCTCTGGTTTGGAGGTAGCATCTCTATGTAGTTTGGTTCTTTTATACTGCTGTGGGACACTTAGTATTATGTATAATAACTCACTGAGCCTCCTCACTTTTCCTATAATGGGCTCATTTCTATTGCTGTGATAAAAAGGCTCCAATGAAAGTAACTTAGGGGACCAAGTTAAATTAAGCCAAGGGGTTTAACTCCATTTTATGGTCTAACATAGCAGGGAAGTCAGGTGTGAACTTGAAATAGCTGGTAACATTTCATATATAGTCAAGAGCTGAGAAAAATAGATGCACATATGCTTGTTTGCTTGCTCAGATGAATCTCTCCCCTCTCATATAGTTCAAGATCTTCTGCCTAGGGAATGGTTTCACCCACAGTGGACTGGGTTTTCTCACATCAATTAATAAAGTCAATTCTTGCAGACATGCTCATAGTCCATCTCAAGATCTACAACTCTTCATTAAGACTCTCCTGTCAGATGATGGTAGATTATGTCAAGTTGATAATCACATCATACATGGTAAACTGATTCGTATTTACATATTTTGTGATCAAATTAAATTGAATAAGACAATATACATAAATTTCCAGATATATTTCTTGCAACAGTGAGGAATCATGAACACAAAGGAGCCAGACCTTCATTTTGCTTGTGAAGATATCTGTTGCCATGACTGCAAGAGTTGTTTTTAAGAAAGATACACATTCCATCTCCCTGACCTGTCTTTGCTTTCATGGCTTTTAGATCTCTCATATGTTCATAAGGCACATTCTTCTATTCAGACTCACACTGAAAGCTCCGCATCAGCACTTGCCTTCTCCTTCCACTAGAATACCATGTGATGAGGCTGGAAACCTGCCATGCATTTGGGAGATAATTTCTTCTTATGATGTTAGGCTGTTTTCTCAGCCTTCTTTTCGATTGAGTGACTTGTTATGAAAAATGTCCTTGCCTATATACTCATTTCAAAATATCAGTTCCTCTGGCCTGTTTTTACAATGGCCCACTGCCTTATCTTGCGGAGTTTAAATCTAGGGCTCCCTAGATTTCTAACAGTGCTCTCTACATGTTTATTCATGGGTAGGTCTGTAACACTCTTAGCTCCAGTGATAGTCTTTACCCCACCCCCATCTCTCTGGACAACTTCTAATAGGTTCAGCTCTTTGTTCGAAAAGCACTTCCTTTGGGTGCTTCTTATTCTGAGCTCCCATGTAATTTCTTCATTTCCTCAAGTTAATACTTTTCAGTCGATCATGAAATACATGTTTAATTGCCTTTTAGGGTAAAAGTTACACCGATGTGTTGCTTATCTCTGTGTTTATCTTTTTAAAAAGAACATTCTGGTGTATTTCCTTGAGCAGATGTTATTGATAAGAATGTACACATGCACCAGACAACTGATATACCTGAATCAAGCAAACTTAATGGGATTTGGAGAAGGCAGCTGGTCAGTTCCACTAGGCAGCTACCAGTTAGGAACAGAAGAAAATGTGGACAGCACAGCCACTGACTGCTAAAGCTTCTCACATTTTCACTTTGTGTCTGTGCATTGGCTTGTGTGTGTGAACATGTGTGTATGTGTGTGTGTGTGTGTGTGTGTGTGCATGTTATATTGCATGAGCTGTTCATTTTTTCTTTAGAGATGAGATTTCTCATTGGCCTGGGGCTCACCACTTTAGCTATTCTGACTGGCCAGAGAACGCTAGACATCTGCCTTTTTATGCACCCTGAGAGTTAGGATTTAGTGGTTATGTCCAGCATCTATAAATTGATCTATCTGCTGTGTATCTCTCTGCCTGATCTATCTATCTATCTATCTATCTATCTATCTATCTATCTATCTATC
>NW_021620706.1:3146959-3160954 GCF_004785775.1 Grammomys surdaster | reverse complement strand
ATCTATCTATCTATCTATCTATCTATCTATCTATCTATCTATCTATCTATCTATCTATCACATGGGTTCTAGAATTAAAAGTCTTCATGCTTGTTTAACAAGCATTTTATGAACAATATCAACTCCCTAGCCTTGACATTTTTATGTTTCCAACCTCCCAGATTTCAAATGTGAACAAACAATGTCTTTTAATAATAATAACAACAACAACAATAATAATAATCACAAACAAAAAAACACTCCTCTAACCTGATAGTTATCAATCTTTAGATTACATATAGTAGATTTTGTGCTGGGCAGTTGTTGTGTATGCCTTTAATTGCAGCACTTGCGGGGCAGAGGCAGGTAGGTCTCTGAGATTGAGGCCAGCCTGGTCTACAGAATGAGTACCAGGACAGTCAGGGCTACACAGAGAAAGAGAGAAATCCTATCTGAAACAAAACAAACAAACAAAAAAATCCTAACACCCAAACCAAAGCACAAACCAAAAAGGTGTATGCAATTTTTCCCATTTAATTGAGAGTCTCTTTTTCACGCTCAATTTTAGATATGTATTTAGCAGTCTCTCACAGAAGTATCATGAGGATTAAAAAAACTGAGCATCTGGAGCCTAGAGAACCAATCAAGGTTGATCCCTCTTTCTTTCTCTTGTGAACCTGCATGACACAGAACTGGGAAATCAGTACCCGAGACATGGCTAAAGAAGACATGCTCCATACAATGCTTTATGAGGTATCAGAAGATATTGGGGTGAGGGATATTCTAAAGACAAAGAGATTCAAGAATATGACCTAAATTAATGCATGCATACGTCTCCACACAGAGCTGCTTGAGAGATAGACACGCTTGTATGCTGTGTACATTTTTTGAAAGGGGACAGCTATACATTATTCCCAGGTTTCATTGACTGAATAAATGTCTCATGAAGTCTGTTTTGTAAATTGCTGAGTCTTCATGCCAGGTTCCCCTGGGACAAAAGTGCTTGGTCACTTTGGAAACACTGGTCAGTGTTTATGAGATAAGATCCAAACCTGAGGCTCAGATTACCCAACCACTTACCTCACTGAGGCCACCCAGGATCAGCGCTAGCAGTTTTACAGAAATCCAGGCCCCAAACAACTTCATCGATCCTGCAGTGCTTTAGTAGCAAACCCATAAACAAACGCACCCACTGAACAGCACTAAGTTGACGCTGGCTAATGAAGCCACCTCTCTTGCTAGCATTGATTTTATCTTTAGCTAGCTATTTTCCCAGAAGAACCAAAGGAGGCGATTTTATGTCTGTTGATTCCATTCTGGAGATCGTTATGTTGATTATGTGTATTCTCTTTCCTCATGTAGACGTTTGAAAATTTCCCTAGGAAACATTTTCTTCTGCCTGAGACTGTACAGAGCATAATTTTTAACACGTAGTAAATGTTGCTGAGTGGAAAGATGCATGCGTTACTATGGAGTTTTGCAAAGTAAGAGGTTTATGGCTTTGTAATTATTTTCAATGTGCTTATTGATTTTTATAATACAGGGATATTAACTTGAAAGAGAACAAATTACGTACAACAAATTAAGCACTTGCACGGATTAGAAAATCGAGGTAGCACACTCGAGGCCTGACTAATACAAGAGTGTTGCTCGATAGAAGAACTGCATGCTACATACCACATCTGGGCAGGTTTCATCTAGCACGTGTCTGGAAGGCTCTTGAAAAGAAATACAGGTGCAGGTTGGCAGGGACCTATAGGATTAGAGAATTTTAGGATCAAAAAGGAGGAAACTTATGTAAGGAAATCGGAGGACAGAAATATGAAAGATTGCATTCAAGGTCACAAACGGCTGGTGGCATGGTTGGAGCCTCAGCAGAAGTTTCTTTAATGGGTCCTGCAATGACCCAGTGACTTCCCCGGGCACAGTGTCTCCTGAGTGCCTGATGTCAGCATTTGTCAACTCAGAGCATGGGCATAGCATTCTTTTCTCATCCCTTAGGTATGGATGACACCAGACTGGTGATCTCATGGTGTGGCATTAAATTGAGTCTGAATCAACGCCACTGAAAACTAAATATAACCTCATTCCCCCATTTCTTTCTCTCTCTCTTTCACACACAGCCACACACACACACACACACACACACACACACACACAATGCATGTATATTTAGTTCATACTAAGTTTTAGAACCTAATTTAAGAAAATACTTGTGAATACATTTTTCCCCATTTTGTGATCGTTGGCTTTTATTGTTAACTTGGTACAACATAGTATCACAAAAAAAAAAAAAAAGAAAAAAAGAGTCTTGACGAGGGATTATCGATACAAAATTAGCCTGTGGGCGTGTCCTTGAGGGAATTGTTTTTATTATGTTAATTGATATGGGAAGACCTTGCCTAGTGTGGGTGGCACCATTCCCCACACAGGGGATCTTGAACTGTATAATGGTGGAAAAATCTAGCTGAGTACAAGCAAGCAAATGGTATGTATGCATTTATTTCTCTATGCTCTTGACTGTGATGTGATGGAACTAGCTGTTTGATGGTCCTGCCTTCACTTCTCCATAGTGATAGACAGTAACCCAGAATTGCAGGAAAACAGACCCCTATACATTGCCCTTTCTTGAGGTATTTTGTCAGAGAAAACTAGAACAACTTACAGCACAGATATTTGCTGTGAACATTTAACATGAGGTATATGGCACATATATTTAATTTTTATAATACATATTTATTGTGTGGGTATTCTGCTATATATGGTGTCTTTACACAGGTATACTCTGTATATCAAACATATTCTCTCCTGTACTCTTCCTCATTCTTTCTCCTATCCTTCCTGTGTTAGGTTTTTTTTTTTTTAACCTAGAAAATTTTGCTTCTGCCCGTGCCGCATAGACACATTTGATTTTGTGTATCTACCCAAAATTTACAGACCACATGTGAGAGAAAACAAGATATTTGCCTTTCGTAGACTGACTTACTTCTTTCATCTTATTATATCCAATAGCTTCCATTTCCTGTAAATGACATAATTTCCTTTTTTAATAGATGAGAAAAACTCCAGTGTGTTATGTATAACACATTTTCTTTGCTATATGGTACAGTTTTAAGTATGTTGGCCAAAAACTCACATTTGAACGAAAAACAAAAAACCCACAGAAGATAGATTTAGTAATTTCCAGATTCTGAAACCTGCAAACTTGTTCTGAGCTCTAGAACTTACTAAGTTTTCTATATCAAATAACTTAATGCTATTAAGTTTTTAGAAAAGGCAATGACAGGTGATTTGCACTGTGCTTCTTTCTGGTCTCAACCCCATCTAATTTTATTCTGTCAGTTCAGTTAGCTTGTCTGAAGCTTATATGATGGTTTGAGGTAGGATTATTTCAAAAAAGGGTTAAAAATTCATCCAAATGCCAAAAGACTCAGTTGAGAACTGCAGGAACAGAAAATGTAGTGAACATATCTTGAACTACTGTTGACCAATACTGGGCATCCTTCCTGAGCTTACTTTTGATCTGTAGATGGCTTTGTAGAACTTGATGGTTGGAAGCACAGCATGAAGATTCTTGTGCACACACATCTCCAGAGAAACCAGGAATGGTAAACATGCAGGAGTGTTTTTCCAATGAGGAAGATGTAAAAACTCTTCTTCCATTCAGAAGTCTGGGAACTGGAGGTTATTAATAGCCTGGGGACTTGTGTTATCTACTGGGCCAGGCCATATCAAGCTCTTATAATCAGGTTCCCAGGTGGCTAATCACTATCTGTATGACTGAGCCCAGGCTAGATCCTTTCTTTGGCCCTTGAGTTAGTAAGGCAGCCTATCTCCAGAATCAATTTTCTTGGAAGAAATGACAGATACCCAGAGTTGAGTTCTGATGTAATTATGCTTTTATTTGTACACCAGGGATTGTATTATATACTCTTCCAAATAATACTGTGTTTAAATTTGTTGAGAATGAACTGCCTGAAATCAGACTTCCCAAAATCTTGATCCAGGTTGTTGAAGTCAACCTAAACTGAGTTTTTACTTTCACCTCTTTTCGATTCACTTCCCTACCTGACACCTGCAGAAAGCACCCCCTCAAGGGGAAGGGCAGAATGTGGGAAACAGTGATGGAGTTATTTGAATAGCCTCTTCTGCAGGACCTGATGTACACTTTAGTTTTTAATGAGAGGCTGATTCAACGACTTGCTTATCTTGGCTAGTTTTGGGCAGGAGAAAGTCTGAAAGAGATTGAAGTTTAAGGAGATTATTTCAGTTACAGAGTGAGAACTGGTGTGTGTGTGTGTGTGTGTGTGTGTGCATGTCTTTGTGTGATTGTGTTTTTCTTTTAAGGGAGGGTTATCTTTAGATCTCTGTGGGTTGTTTCTTATACATTTCCTTGTGGTTGATGGTCATTCTTAGTTCTAAATGTTATAGGCAGTGTTGAGTGGACTAGAGAGATAGAACAGTGGTTACAACCCTTACTGACAGGTGTAAGAACCTATACAAATACCAGGTGGACATGCCAACCTACCTGTAATCCAGCCATCAGGGAGTGAAGAGAGGTGATCCCTGGAGCAAGTTAGCTAGCATGATTAGCCATATTGATACACTTGTGGCTCAGAAAGAGATTCTATCTCCTTGAGTAAGGTAGAGAATGATACAGGAAGAGTCTGTAAGTTAACCTTAGCCTCCACACACAGGTATCCACAGGTACATGCATATTCTTACACACTCTAATGACACACATACTCACACATATACACATACACATGAGAGCAACAAAAAGAAGAAATGATGTTGACTCTAGAATATACTTAGTATATACCATCTTCAGCCCATTTTAATGTTTTCTTTTGGATTGGATAGTTTTATTCTTCAATTAATATTTGGAAATCTTGATGTTACAACAAAATTTTCCACTTTCACAGGGAATCAGTAATTACATATAGTGGCTGACTGTCTTCTGACCCTTGCATATGTCTTTTTCTGCTTTATTAGGTTTGGAAATGCTTTCTAAATTTAATTATACTGCTTCGACTCTCAAATGGTCATTGATGAATGTGATGCTTTGTAAACGTAGTCACAAAACTTACAGATCATTTATTTTCTCTAAGTATATAGCTTTAAAATTGTTTATTTGGAGCCCAGAAAGCTCCTTTCACAAAAAAATGGTATAAATAAGGTTAGATTCCCACTCACTCTTCTCATCCCAATGCTCTGGAAATGTGGCACATTTATACTGAGAAGTAGAAATGAAAGCAGTTGGTAAAATAGCAAAAATGAGAAAAATGTGAAGACTGGGGATGAAGCACATATTTTTATAATAAAATCTAGGGGGCAATGAGATGGATCAGCAGCTAAAGGCACCTGCTGCCAAGGCTGATGACCAGAGTTCAATCCCTGGGACTCACGCAGTAGAAGAAGAGAACCAACTTTCCCAAGTTGTCCTTTGACCACTCACTACACATTTCCCTCCTGCCACAGTAAATAAATAAATATAATATAATCTTAAAAAGGTAGATGCTTATGAAAACAATTTTAATTAGCAAAGAATTTTCAGAGCTTTATAGGAATTACCTTAAAAAGGTTTTGGGTGTCATTAAGATGTTTTATTGTATGGATTCTTTACAATATTGGTTGCTGCTTTTGTATTCTTTCCTGCAGATGTATTCTGAGTGGCATTTTTGCATAAGCCTAGACACCACTAGGACAATTCTGTCTTCAAGAGATGGAGATGACTGGCATGAATAAAATAATTGCTTAGCACTCTGTAAGTGCTTTCCAGGTTGTACATGACGAATTAGGTATGGACCCGCTAGGGGCTGAGAGTCCTTCCAAAATTGAAGTGTAGAAGTCCTACCTCTAGTGTGGCAGTATTTGGAGAGCCTTGGGAGACAATTAGGTGTCACTGAGGTCACGAGGTCAGAACCCAGGGATTGGTGCTCTAGCAGAAAAGGAAGGGAAATCAGAGATTTTTTTCTTTGCATACGAGGACACATTGAGAAGTCAGTCATCTGCAAGCTGGAGACAGAGGCCTCTTCAGGACCCGAGACCCCCAGTCAGAACAATGAGAAACACGTCAATGCTATTGAAGAAACACAGTTTTGTGTTGGAGAAGAACAATCAAATACCTGGTCTGAGTAATGGGTTCCTGTGTTTTCAGTGGTAAATATGTGGATTATGCATAACTTCAGGAATGAATTTTTACCCAATAGCAAAGTAGAAGAGTAGAAGAATTCAACCGGGAAGGGAGGGTGGTGGGAGCTGTAGCATCACTGTTGGGAGCACATTACTGGGACAGTGCCATGGGTACCAGCTGGCTTCACTGTGATATTCAGGCTTTGACTTTGAATCCCACCCCCTGCCACTAAATTAAAACCCATGGCTTTAAATGGTTTCCATTAAGACCTTGTGAAATATCTTAATACTCCCATAATAGGACATTGTATGGTGAAGCGTTTGCTGTATTTCTAATGATATTTGCTAGTTTTAGTTCCTCTATCTGTATTATCTTCACATTAGGTGTTTATATAAAGCTTCATAAAGTCTTGTGCAATTACTAGACAAACAAGTTCTGCTCCTGTATTAAAGAGAAAACCTCAAAGGCCCAGAATGTTTGCTGCTGTCTGATGTGAATATGCTGAGTGTAAGGCCAGGCACCACGGAAAGTATCATCGCAGGATGGCCTCAATTCGGAAATGATTTGGGCGTGGGTTGCAGTTCTGGATATTTTCTTCCACTTCCTTCCACATATGTTACTGAAGGTGTTTCTGGGATAGTAACACATAAATGCTTTCCCCTATTTGTCTTCTGAGGTTCCTTTGAAGATCAAGCTAGATAATGCCTGGTGCAAGCATCTTAAAGATGCTTAAGATAAATATGCACGTGTTAATTCTTCTCTGTGCTGTTACAGACACACAGTGTCTGTCCTCAAACAAATGCATGGAGGGCAGTTTCCTGGACCAAAAGCTACAGCGCGGCACTCTTCCCAGCTACACTCCTGGGCTTACTTCTTAGTGAATGCTAAATGCATGTGGCAGGATCCTGACCCCAAATCATTACAATGGATAGACTGTGCACTCAGAGCTTAAACTATACGTGCGCTCGCTGCGACATGACGGATATAACTGCTTGCTGAGAATTTGATTTATTTTCCAATAGTTTAGCATCCCTCTGCTTTTATCTGATATGACTATTTTACAAGCGTGTGTACCAAGCATGGCTTCAAAATTGCAGGTTATGAAATACAGAAAATGGAACAATTGCTGTGCGGAGCAGAATTCTCCCTGTTTGGTCTGCGTGCTGTATATTTTAAAGGAAGATGGACTGCTGAATGGTGATGGGTTTGCCTTCGGCTTCATCAGTGTTTATCCTATAGGTGAAAAGAAAGGCAAGACTTTCCCCTTCATTTTCAACTCCATATTGTCAGTTGGTTTTTCACAGGCTGGTGTGTGCTGATGGGTTTCTGCCTTATGATCTGTTGGCACAATAAAAATGACATAAGGATGGAGAAGAGCACAGATCCCTTTGGGATGGACTTGGGCAGCCCATGCTGGGGATAAGAATACAGCAGGCTGATGGGGATGCCTTCCCACTTCCTACTTCACTGTGACCCAAACCTCGATTTTTTTTAAAAAAGAGAATAACACATTTCCTTGCTGTACATTGCTTGTCACAGACTCAGTGCTTTTGGGGCTAGGCACACATTTATGTGCAGAGCGACCCAACTCTAGCACTGGACATTGTTTTTAGAAGGTCAGTCCGCTTCACTGGAGGCTGTTCTTCACGTTCCTCACTCATACCTGAAGTGCTACACCTCCTTCCGCCTTTGTCATGGACCCAGGGCTGTGTGCAGTTGGTGTTGTCGGTGTCCAACAACAGGGCCATTTGAGGACCGATTGAATCACACCACTCTGTTGAGGTTTCCTTAGCCTAGCTGGGCAGAAGGGATTGCCAGGCAGCGTGGCAATGATTATTGTCCCGAGAACACCTCAGCCGAAGGCAGTGTGACAGTTTCAGGAATGGAGCAGAACAGGCATGTTAGTATCCAGTGCAAAGGTGCTGTGGTGGCTCCTATTTGATGCTCGGTGTGGGAGGCTACATAGGGGGCCTTCTCCTCAGACTAAATGCTCATCAAGGCAGTAAAATACTGGCTAAAAATGCAGACTTAGTCTGTAACTACTCTGCTTTCATTTATAGGTCACTTCTTGTCAATATATGTTTCTTCTATGCATTGATGTTTCTGGAATTTTCCAGGTTGAGGACACAGTTTTTTTTTTCTCTGTGTTACATAGTTTACTTGGGATGACTGACCACTTGATTAATTTAAGTGGGTCAATTCAATAACAAGCAGAATCTCACAACTGCCTCAGAGGACCACATGGTTGCCCATGTCTACTGAGGAGTGGTACCTTCCTTGGTTTTCCATACTGGATAAATGTCTGAAATTTATTGAGCATTGTTTCAAGCCCTGTGCCAAGCATGTCACATGATACTTGTGAGATTTCTAGGAAATACACACAGTAATTATTTTTTGTAATAACAAAACTATGATATGGAAAAATAACTTCTTTTATTCCCTCCCTCCCTCCCTCCTTTCCTCCCTCCTTCCTTCCCTTCCTCCCTTCCTTATTCTCTGCCCCTCCCTCTCTCCCTCCTTCCCTTCCTCCCTTCCTTATTCTCTGCTCCCTCTCTCCCTCCCTTCCTTCTGTAACTTGGCAAGACAGCCCAGAGGTTCCACTATTTTGTAGTATTGCTGAGACAATTCTAGGTTTAAATAGAATTTGATATCCTTGTTGGAATATCCCACGGGAAACTATCCAGCTTTACTCTAGAATCAAAAGTCAGTATGTCCTAACTAACTTATTTTCATTTCTGGTAAAACTGCTTACTTCTGCAGAGGGCCCTGCAGCTGCCGAGTGAGATGCCTGGATGTAGTTTCTGCCTTTAAGAACTTATGTTCTCGATACCCAGTGCCACCCACATCCTGCCCCTGCCTGCAACACTTTGGGAATAGTCCAAGCTGGCTGAAATAAAGACTTTCAATTGACTAAACACTGTGCCTGAGTGGATATCTTTGATGAGTTCCTGTAACACCTTATTTTTCCCTCCCTCCCTCCCTCCCTCCCCCTTCTCTTTCTCCCTCCCTCATTCTTTTCTTCTTTCTCTTCTTCCTCCTTGTCTATGTAGTCCCATTCCCCCACCCCCATATCTCTTTCTTGAGTAACAGTGACACAATGACACAATTCATTCAGATCATTGCCTTCCTCATTTGTATGCACCCTTGGTTGGATATTCAATCAAGGTGTCCCTTCCCACATAGGACCACCCCTGACATCAAACGGCAGCACATGCACCACTCTGGGTCAATCCATTTCTTTTCTGGGTCTCTACACTTTGAGCAGAGTGACTGATGGATGCAAGTGCAGCTAGAAAAGATTGATCTATACTGTACCCTGTTAGGATATTAATGTGCTCTGCTGCCTCGATCCCTGGAGACACCTTTATTCCTAACCCCTTCTGCATCCATTTGTTAGCTATTATTTCAGGTCTTAGAGCCACATTATTTATACGTGTGTGTGCTCGTGTGTCTCTCTGTGTGTGACTTTAAATTCCTTTTCTTTTGGTCATACTAGCCAACCTGAAGTTCAATGGTTAGTAACCAAAGAATTTTATCATATGGAGTCGACCACACTGACTTTCATCCCATGCTTTTATTTTCTTGAACCTACTGTGAGCATCCTATAATATCCTTCTGTCCTTTATCTGCCTCTGGCATCTAGAATCTTCCCCACAACCCCAAGTCAATTTTCTCTCATGCAAGTTTTTGACCTCTTAATAATCATTCAACAAATATAAACAGGCATCATGCCTTTGGTTCATCTCAGTGGTAAACTATTGGGCCCATTCTACCAGGAGTGCACAGGTTACTGTTAGAGTCATGGCATCTGAGGCAAATTGCAAGATTTCTTTTCTGAGTCCTCCATGTTTATAAGGTTAGAATCTGTCTTATCACAATGATTTCTGGTCCCCAGTTTTGTTTTTTTTTGTTTTGTGCTGCTGTTCATACCCTTCCTTCCTTCCTTCCTTCCTTCCTTCCTTCCTTCCTTCCTTCCTTCCTTCCTTCCTTCCTTCCTCCTTCCTTCCTTCCTTCCTTCCTTCCTTCCTTCCTTCCTTCCTTCCTTCCTTCTTCCTTCTTTCCTTCCTCTCCCCCTTTCTCTCTCTCTCTTCCTCTCTCTCTCCCCCCTCCCCTCCCCTCCCCCCCCCTCTCCCTTCCTCCCTCCCACCCTCCCTCCATCCATCTTCCTTTCTTTCTTCCTTTCTTTCTTTCTTTCTTTCTTTCTTTCTTTCTTTCTTTCTTTCTTTCTTTCTCTCTCTTTCTTCCTACCTACCTTCCTTCCTCCCCTTCTCTTTCTTTTTTTCCCTCTTTTCTTTAGATGTTGTTGTGTGTAGCTTTTGCTACCCCACCTAAGCTCTGGACACTACCAACACCTGCCCAGGTTCCCTTTGATCCAGGGATAAAAACATAGACACACCCAGTTGTTCAATTTCAACCTCCCTTTTTGGCACAATTGCTGAGCCCTACTTATCTCCCTCCTGGAGAAGCATGACCTTATCAATACTCTTAGCTCCTCATGCCCTAAACTTTAGTTGCTCAGTTACATCTAGTCCCAGCTAAACACCTCCATCCACCCACTTGTAGGAGCGTCCTATGGCCACTCTGTCTGAGATCTCATATGGCTGGTCACCTTTTCTCCCTCAGAATCACGGCAAACTGTTTCTCTCCTCTCCTTGCATCTGTCTGCCTGCGGGGACTTGGAAGTCCTACCTATTCTTTCCACCCAGCAATTGGTCCATGGCTTCTTTACTGATAGATCAAGAACCAGTTGGGGAATAGGACCTTAACATCAGAACCATCCCTACAGATGTTTATTGTCCCTATTAGCACAGATGAACTTATAGTTACAACACAAAGGAAAAGTACTTTGAAAGAATGTGAGACTTAGATTATCAAGGATAACTTGGAAGAGAAAAGGAAACTACAACCAGCATCATCTTTAGAGTGAGGAAGGATGAGCTGGAGGTGGGGCAGGGTGGAGGGCAGAGCAGATACCGGTGACCAGAGGGGTTGGGCATGTACTGATTGATGCATTTCCTTTACAGGGTTGTCCACTCTTCTCTAGCATGGTGTACAGTGTAGTTTTCTTATTTTCCTTCCAGCTATCTGGTCATGTGGATCTATAGGATCAAATCTGCACATGGACATTTGATAAACTCTGAGGTTAGATTCCAGCGTAGAAAGGCTTGCTGGTTGGCCTGTTTTCTACCTGTACTCATATCTGCTCACTTATTTTCTGGCAACAACAACTGACCCTATGTGGGGACTCTCTCTTTGGTATGGTTGATGCAGTTCAGTGTATGACCAAACTCTTACCTCCTAGGTGACATATGTTCTAGTCATCTCCCCCCCCCCCAATCATGACAATGAAGTTCAACTCTAAGATTTTTCTCTGCAACTTCAGGAGAGATAATCTTTTCCCATTTTCTTTGTAAGGCAACAGAAAATGGATGTGGAACTACTGGCAGCCTTCTTGCTACCCAGTAACGAAACAGGACTAGCATGAGGCAGATTTCTATTGGCATTGTTGGAGCATCTGAATCCATCCTTGGCAATCTAGAACTACTTCAGGGTTTTCATTGTCATGAACAAGGTATTTCCTTAAGCAGAACCCCCTGCCCCAGGGCAGGGTTTTCTGTGTAGCCCTGGAACTAGTTATGTATACTAGATTGGTCTTAAATTCAGAGATCTGCCTGCCTCTGCTTCCCAACTGCTAGGATTAAAGGCATGCACCACGATGCTTGGCTAGCAGTTTCCTTCTTAAATTAACCATTTCCTGCAAATTCTGATAAACTCAAGGGTCTCTGCAGTTCACAAAGGGAACAGCTTCTGTAGGCCTCTCTCAGTCTCCAAAGTGCTACTGTGTTTTTCACTATGCAACTCCTTGGTGAGTGAATGCATGTGCATGTGTATGCCTCTGTGTGTGTGTGTGTGTGTGTGTGTGTGTGTGTGTGTGTGTTGCAGGGCAGAGGACAACCTATGGTGTTCTTTCTCAGGTGTTTTCTGGTTTTTTGAGACATGGTCTCCCACTGGGCTGAAACTTGCTAAGTTGTCTAGGTTGGCTGAATAGGAAGCTCAGGAATATACCTGTTTCTACTTCCTTAAAGCTCAGACCATAAGCAGTGCACCAGGCTGGTTTTTGTATATGCATTTTGGGGATTGAACACAGAGGTTCTCGTGGTTACAAGGCAAGCATTTTGCCCACTGAGCCATCTTTCTGGATTATTATGCAAGTTCTTTAAGAGGCGAGTGGAGAGCACAGTGGGAGAAGGGAAGAAATGACTCTGCTTTGAACTTAAACTAAAATAACAAAGGTCTGTACAGATGGCCAAGGTTCCTAAGGAAATGCCACCATGCTACAGGAGGGGTTCACAGCTTGAATTATTATAGTAGAGAAATAACTAACGTATCTGTGACATCTGAAACAACAATAACAACATAAAATCCTCCCACTTTTCTTCTTTATTTCCCTTTTATGTCATAAATTTTAGTCCGAGAAACTTGACCTGTATAAGATAGTTCTTTTCTTGGAAAATGGGCATCAGGGTTTATGCATGATCTGGGAGCTCATCTGAGTGACTAAGAATTCTGTGCACCAAGGAGGATGGAGATAGATGTTTCCTTTCAGTGACAAACAAACGCTTATATTTTTCTTTAACGAAGATTCTTCTAGATCACAAGTAAAGGCAGGGTAGCCTTCACTGGATCTTCTGTTACAGAATCCATCAGAGTCAGCACTCTGGAACATGGTGGCACTTGTTTATCAAATCAGCTTGTCACTTCCTCTGTTAACTAGCATTGTGAGCCATGAAACACTTGTCTGTAGCTCCTCCCTTTACACTGGACTTACAGCATCAAGAAGCAGAGCACTGTCTGTCCTGAGTGGAGCTGAGTCACACTGAGAGGGGTCTCGGGACTGAATGGAAATAAAGACATAAATGTGAAAATGGAAATGTATAGAAGGATGAAGGTGGTGGTTCACAGTGCCGGCTGTGAGCGGAATGAAAGCTATCATTATTGGTGAGAGAAGAAGATGACAGACGAGGCGGGAAAGCTCCAGGAAAATAAGACTTCATTTGCTTCCAGGACTCCTCTTGTGCTGAGAGTTGATTGGGTACGATCAGTGGAAAAACCTTAGGGATATTTTAAGTGGGTTGCATTTATAACTCTCATAAGGGAAAGGGAAGTAGGCACGTGCCCTTATCTTTTGGAGTTTTCTTAGAAAGCTACAGTATATATCTGATATGCTTAGATTTTTTAAAGTAAGACAGGAACAAAGTGGAATGTTTTATGTACAACATTTTTTCCTCTGTTTTTAAACCAGTTCACATTCCTGGCTATTTTTGTTTGTTTGTTTGGCTTTTACTAGTTAGGGCAGTGCAAAAGTTCAAGTGCCATGCTGGAAAATGACTAGATTTGAGGTCCTTTAAAGTATCTGAGTTCTCATTCCTAAAATTTAGCTAGTGGAATAGAGTTCAGAAGAGAAGGCCCAGCACCGTCTATGTGACAGCTGCTGGCATCCATGACTTCCTAGAGGGAGATGATGAATGGAACTAGTGTGACTTGGGGATTGGAATGAATTAAATCTCAACACTGATTATTAGAAATTTAATTATGTGGATACAAGATTCATCTTTAAGATAAGAAAAACAATGTCTTTCATCTTAGATGTTGTGAAGGGTAAATTAAATAATGTACCTGAGATTTGAATGTCCTATATAGGGTCGTGTGTGTGTGTGTGTGTGTGTGTGTGTTTGTGTGTGTATGTGTGTGTTATAGGCATGTGCATGACCTGTGGAAGCTAACTAGAGGTAGAGGTCTTCCTCGATTGCTCTTCTTCTTCTTCTTCTTCTTCTTCTTCTTCTTCTTCTTCTTCTTCTTCTTCCTCTTCCTCTTCCTCC
>NW_021620706.1:3134496-3146859 GCF_004785775.1 Grammomys surdaster | reverse complement strand
CCCTCTTCTTCTTCTTCTTCTTCTTCTTCTTCTTCTTCTTCTTCTTCTTCTTCTTCTTCTTCTTTTGTTTTTTGAGACAGTCTTTTTACTGATTGGGCAAGTCTAGCTGACTAGCAAGCTCCACAAAGCCTCCTTTCTCCACCCTCCAATGTCATGGTTTTCTGGACACATCATCACACTTTGACACCATCACTGGCTTTTAAAGTGATGGTTAGAATCTGATTTTAGGTCTTTGTACCCCCCACACCAAGCACTTCACTGATTGACTTATCTTCTCAATCTACTTGGTCATCTTCTTGGACCTAGGCTATCGTCTTATACCCAAATGTCCCTGCTGGAGTTGTTTGGTGAGGCAATATTATATTCACATCCTCTGGTTATCTTCACTTTAAAGCAAACAAAATAACATAGACTCCCAGGGATTCTCTGGCCTGAAGTTGAGGCTGTTAAGGACTCACACACGCTTAGTTATCTCTTCTTTCCAGCTCTGGATCTGCCAGAAACTTGTTTTCTACCTTGTCTTCTGTAGCTCCTAGTGAAGATCTGGTTCCATTTCCATCACTCTCCAAGACAGCACAAGGTGTTATAAACAACAGACTTTGCTGATGGTTTAAACAATGGAGACATAAAATAGAATATACATTTTAAACAAAATCTGAGTTTTTATTATATTCAACCCCATTCTCCATTCTGTCTTCAGGGAATTTCCACTACATCTTGTTCCTTGAACTCAGGCAGGCAGGCTTCTTTTGGAGCTCACTCTCATAGTCCCTTTAGAACCTTCTGTTTCCAGGTTACTTAACTGCTAATCTCTCCCTCCCTCCCTCCCTCCCTCCCTCCCTCCCTCCCTTCCTCCCTCCCTTCCTCCCTCCCTCTCTTTCTCTCTCCCTCTCTCCCTCTCTCTCTCTCTCTCTCTCTCTCTCTCTATATATATATATATATATATATATATGTGTGTGTGTGTGTGTGTGTGTGTGTGTGTATGTATATGTTCATGTATATACACATGTATGTACACATACATACATATATATGCATATATGTGTGAGTCTGTGTGTGTATGCATGTGTATGCACATGTATCTCTCTCTATATATAGGTATACATATGTCTATATCTCTATCTATCTATCTATCTATCTATCTATCTATCTATCTACCTATCTGTCACTGGAAAATAAAAACATCTCTCACTTGGTCATGTAGCTATTGTAGCACTTCCATTTCCCATTAGGCTCTGGAATTCATCTCTGTAGAAATCGAACTCCACTCCAAGATCCATATGTCCTGCCTTATGACCTTCCCATACAGTGTGGGAGTGCTGTAGTCGTTTATTTTGTAAGACAGTATTTATTCTTCTTGCATCTTCACAACTCAGCTGCCTGGTGTAGTGGAGCAAACCTGTAATCTCAGCACTGGGAGGTCTAGTAAGAGGGTCCCACAAGTTAGAAGCTAGCTTAGAGTCATAATGAGTTCAAATATAGTTGTAGCTGGGTGATGTAACTTAGTGGTTACAAGCCCATGGTCCCAGCTTCAATTTCCAGCACTGAAAAACACAAGAACTAAGCAGCCCTCATTGGTTCTATAGTATGTGGTTGGCCAATGGAAGCCAATGATAAAATCAGTGCAATAGTGCTGAGTCGTGCTGACAAGAACAGGGAACATGTGGGGGTTGTCTCAAGTCTGAAGAGTGTGTGGTCTTGAACCTTGCATTCTGGAAAAGTTATTGGACTCTAGGGTTGGCAGAAGAATCCATTCAGCCATGAACTCTCTAGACACTACGAAACTTGATTTGAGTTTGTGCTCCTGTATGAGTTAGCCAAAGCATGATGACTAACAGTGATCCCCACAGTGGCACAAAGTGACAGAGACAAGGAAGTCTGCAGCAATTCCGGGCTAAATATCTGGGACTGGTCAGATCATGGGCATGGACATGGGACACTACAACTCTCTCGGGTATTTGGGTGGGTACACCTTCCTCTCTGGCTGTCTTTCAGGACACTGCTCAACAGTTCACCTCATGTTTTCTTTTTTATTCTTCAAAGCACTTACCACCGCTGGGCAATATGTATGTATTATTCATTTATTCATCCTGTCTGCCCCCTTTTTTCCCTACTGGAATATATATTGCTTGGAATGTAATTCTGTCTTGTGGTTTACACTTACGTACTAGCCTGGTTTGGAGCCAGATTCACTGTGGGCTTGGTAAATATTTCTTGACTCTTTAGTGACCGACAGAGAAACTGGGATTTTATAACAATGTCTTGGTCCCCTCTATGTGTTTTATTGTTAAAGAAGATTTATATCTATCATCTTAGTTAACCTCCTACCAACGTGGGTGCTGGATAGAGACAGGCTTGGGGTAGTGATGTGAGATCTTGGGTTGTTATGTGTAAGAAATAAACTTGGGGACTTTAATTCTCCTCTTTTGATTCCAAACCCAACTAACTGCTTATTCTGAGTCACAGCAATGAAGTATTGCTTTGTATTAAGCATAACAAATACTTTGGAGCAGAAAGAATGATAGAAGTGTTCTGAGCTAAGTATCACAACTCCCTCTGTTGGCCTATTATCCAAGTCTGAAATGCTTAGTGGAGAGGGTCTTGTCTGCCAAAATGAGGACAGGTACCATATATACCTCGGCAGCACCACACCAGCTGCAGTCTCAGATGCTGAGGCTCTGTGCCAAATGTAACAAAACCAGCCCAGACTCATGGTGAGCTTTTCATGTGCACGTCTTAATGAGCCCAATCACACTGGGGGAGAAACATACACATCTCTGAGGGTGATGGGCTTGGGGCTCATGCTCCTGGTAGTAAAAACTCATATCTGTCAAGATATTGGCAGTCACATTTTTCTAGTATTTACTATCAGGTCTTATTTTATTTATACTTCTGAGATAGGGTCTCACTCTGTAAACTAACTTGTCTTGGAGCTTACTTTATAGGCAGGGCTGGCCCCACATTTATAGCAATTCTCCTGCCCCAGCCTTCCAAGCGCTGGGAATATAGGATGAGTCACTCCACACAGCTCCAGATTTTATTTTTCAATGTTTACCAGCAGCAGTCTTGGTGAAAAGGAGCAGAGCCGGATTTACCCACCTTACACATGCGGAAACTGAAGCTTGGGCAGATGGAGCAATGAACTCAGTATTAGACTATTCGCAAGAGGAAAGATTGAATTTTCAGCTCAAATATTTTGCAGCTAAAACTGATCACATGAGCATCTTTATAACTCGGGACATTTCTGTTTACTTCCTGTGAATGTAAAAGTACAAATCACACAGACATAGAACCCCCTTTCCTATTCTGTCTCAGGAGGTTGGTGATGGGGTCCCAGGATCTGCACTTCCAGCCAGGTGAAGCCGACGCTGCTGATGTGGTGACTGCACTTGGATTCCTGCAGAGGTCAGGGCCGATCACTGGAACTCCCTGAGCAGCCATGCTTACCGCAGGGCTCCTCTCCATGGCACAGTGCTGACCTGTCTTTCTGTCATTTGCCCTGTGTCATGTTCTCTAGCCCACTGCCCCCCCCCCATCCTCTTTTCGGAGCACTCTCTACGTGCTCCCACCCAGGCGTGTCTGCACCTGCCTTTCCTTTTGCCTACAAGGTGTTGATCCCTAGATAATCTATATAGCCCACACTGTTCCTTCCTTCCACGTGCCGGATGAAGCAAGCTCCAAGCTCCCCTTTGCCTGCTGCTACGTTTGACAGTCCTCATCCCCTTAGAAAACAGCAGTTAATAACACATTTAAATTTGGTCCTTTGCCTGTTTCCTTCCTGTGAGTATATAAAGCCCAAGGACAGATCTTCATCTTGTGTTAACCATCACATCCAGGATGCTCGTCACCAGGTCCAGGAGGGTCTTCAATACTCCATTCTGTTGGATGAACCCAGGCTCACGCTTGCTATTTTGTAAACAAAGACTTTCCTGCTTTATATGAAGGAGTTTTTATTTCTCAAGAGAACACTCTTGTTTAGATTTTTATTCACTTTTTAAAAGAAATAAATTCATACTGGGAATGATGGCAGACACTTTAACCCCAGCACATTGAATGCAGAGGCGGGAGGATTAACTCAAGCTCAAGGACAGCCTGATTGACAGGGTAAGTTCTATGCTACGCTACCCAGGGTTATAGAGTGAGACCTTGTTTCAAAATACCTTAAAAATGTATTTCTTAACTGAAAATACAATAAGCGTACAATTTTATGGGAGACTATGTGATATTATACTACATGTTCCAACATTGTCAATTCTTTGTGGTGAAAATATCCAAGATGCAAGAGGCTTGCCTGCTGCCCCATGGCATGGGCAGGCAGAAGACACCCAGGAGTCCACGTGGGTACCACTATGATGTGCCAGTATATGGTGGAGATGGGAGAGAAAGAGAAACAGAATGGTCTGAGAATTATGAAGAGAGATGGAACTGGAGACCTGAGGGTGGTGAGGAACAGCCTGATGGGAGGAGCCTGGGCTGCCACCTGAGGCCATGGTGAAGTCTGTCTGACCTGTGGCTGCTGAGGGCCATGTCTAGGCCTGTGGCCATGCAGCATCAGGGGTTTCTGTTGATGTCCTAGGTCCATGTTACCACAAAAGGCCATGTGGATGTCCCTGGTCTCAGCTGCTGTCTAGAACTCATGCTAATGTCCAAGGGACTCTCAGAGTTGTCTCCACCCATCACTGGCTGCAGCACTTGGGAGAGTGGGCCCAGCATTTCATCAGAGCTGGACCTGATGGCAGGGACTTCTATGAGCTGGCCCCATCCTTCTTCTGCTGTGTGGTGGGTGGTATGGGCACAGGAGAAATACCCTCCCTCTCCTGTGGCAGGTGGTAGGATTGACCTCAGGTCATGAAAGTGGGAAGAGGGGGCGTATCGGCTCACTTGGACACCGTAGTAGAGCTGGCCTTGGTGATAAGGGTGTGGATGAACCAGCTCAGAGGGTATGAGAGCAGGAGAGCTGGCCCTACCCATTGTCATCGGAGGCACTTGAGTGAGCTAGCCAGGGCAGTGCAGGAGAGCTGGCCCTGGTGGTGTGGGTGCAGGAGAGCTGGCGACCTGACCAATTTAACTACTATCCAGGCCTAGATCCAGAGCTTTGTGTTGTAGTGATTACTTAACCTCAAATTGGGGGTTTCTACCCCGCCTTTTATCATTCAGTTCCCAGATAAAAGACACACAATCTTGTACCTTAATCAGTACTAGAACTGGGCAGATATCTACCCTCTAAGCTGTTAGAACCCCACCAATAACCCCAAAGCATAATTTTCTATGTTTCATCTAGGCAGCTCTTAACTCCAATTGGGCAGTCCTCATGGCCATGTCTCTCTTTTTTAAACTTGGTTTTTGAAGTCTAGGGTTGCCTCCTTATTGACTATAGTCACCCTACTGTGTCATTCAACTATGATTTTTTCTTTATATATCACCTTCTCCTAACACCTACTGATCTAATGGGAGGGGTCTTATTCAAGGTAGGTTGTCTATCAAGAGCCCACACACTAAAAATCCCTGAATGATTCCAGCAAATGCACAGCCACAGCTTGGAGTTTCAGAAAATGTCTTCTCTTCCTAGATGTCATCGATGATGTAATGTGGATGAAAGAATGCCACAGAGCCCCCTTAGGGGTTTCAAGACTCATATTAGTGACTTCCCTGAACACTGTGACAAAATATGGCAGTGCCATCTCCCTCATGGTTTGGTCCTGAAACCCTGACTAGAGATGGTAAGGGAATGAAGGACAGACAGTAAAGGAATGACAGACATGTGGATGCAAAGGAACTGGGGCTAGCTGGACAGTGTACATGCTGATGGAGCCACACCAACTTTGCCAGCAACCCAGACCCTTAGCACATACCTGATCTCAGTAACCCACTTCCTCCTAGCTAGGGCCCACCTCCAAAGTTTTCAGGGAGAGAAGTTAGCTAGTCCTAGTATGAGGTGTCTGCATTAGAGCAGTCTCAGGGTATATGTATCTTGGAGGAGGGGCTGCACACAAAATGGCTAGCTTTTGCACACACTGGTCAATCATTGGTAAATGCCCATAATTGGATCAAAGGAAGACATAGCCAGTTTCCTATGGATCTGATTCTCTGGTCATTGCCATGGACACAGCTATGTGAATGATGCACATTTACTTAGGACTTGATCTGCTCAGGACTTCACTCCCTACAAGGAAGAAACATCTTAGAGGAGGCAAGACTTATTTTGGCTCATGACTTCTAAAGGTTTTAGTCAATGGTCACATAGTCCATGTTCTTGGGTATATATCTTGACAATGGAAGCATGTGTGGAAATGTCTTTACCTATTGCATGTTGGACAGGAGAGAGGAAGGGAGACCAAGGATATCTTAGGGATCTGATCTCAGTCTTCCTCTTTTTCCAGCTAGGACCCATTTCCAACGTTTCAGAACTCCCTCCATAGGGCAGAGACCTTAGCATATGAGACCCTATGGACTCTTCATATCTGAGGCATCACAAGATTATAATTCAGGCCCTTGTTCATGCACCACAGCCAACAGGCCTATGAGGTTATATAAGGGAGTATGCCTGGCCAGATCCTTGGAAGACAGCAAGGTGAAGAGGAGATACCAGCAACCAGCTGCATTCCTTTCTAGGGCCTTCATATATATATATATATACACAATAGAGAAAGTTTTGTTTATTTAAATGAAAAAGTATTATAATTTCAAACAGTTAATCTCTAGAAATTTCCAAATTATTAAAAATCACAAGTAAATGAATCATCTGTAACTCACTATTGCTGTCACTATGCCATAATTACTTTAATAGTGAAACAAATAGAACTTTATAAAATTCACACATTTTTCTCATTCCTGGTCTGATTTCCTGTCCTCTAGCATGAGTGTTAAAAGTTTTCTTCCGGTCAGTGGAAACAGGTGGAGGGATCTTTGGCAAAATACATCTCAATAATTAGTTTGATAGGAAGAAGAAAGTTACAGAATCAGTTTTACAACGTGACACTTGGGCTTAGTGGTTTTCAGTCTATGTGTTGTGACCCCTTTGAGGATTGAATGATCCTTTCACAGAGGTCACACAAGACCCTCAGAAAACATAGATGTTTACATTGTGATTCATATCAGTAGCAAAATAGTAGTTATGAGGTAAAATAATTTTATGGTTGGGGTCAGCACAACATGAGGAACAGCATTAAAGGGTCACAGCATCAGGAAGGTTGGGAACCACCACTTTAGCTGGTGTGCATACCCACATGGTACTATTGCATGGTTATCCTGTAAGTAAAACTGTTTTCAAGCAGAAGGCATCAGGGAAATCACTGTTGTTTAAGAACAGCTCTCCACTGGGAAAATGTTTATACAAGAGGAAGGAATAACAATCTAATCTCAGTTCGAGATAATGTCAATTTAATTTTACATATTCTCTTTAGTATCCAAAGATTTTTTTTTTTAAAGAAACTTAACGGTGCTAAGAGCTAGAGAAATACACATGCAGGTGGATTCAATTTTACTCATCGAATAACTGTGTAGCTGAAAGAAGCCCTTGAAATGAATTAGGCTCGTGATTGATTAATGATTAGTTTCATTCGTTCTTGGTTCAAGGTACTTAGGCAGAAAGCTTTCCATACTGGGCTTGTTTGCAGAGCTCCATGTGACTAATCCTTGGTGTTGGGGACTCTATAAATTGGCAATTACATGCACTTTAAACAGAGGAATATTATGTAGAATTAAATTGTACAGTGGTTCAGATTGAACCTAGTTCAGTGTAGCAAGCCTTTTGCTTATTAAAACTGCAATGGCTATAAAATCTTTATATTACCTGAAGAGCTATACTCTTTTACAAAACAATCACATTCTCGAAGTGTGAAAAGAATGAGGTATTAAAATGTATCTTGAGTGATACTGGCTGGCACAGCTCTTTCCTTTTGTATCTTTCACACATAGCACTTAATTCCGGGTGGAACATCAGAGCTATCTATCAATGGCCTCTCCTGTCAGAGGAGGGGCCAGGCAGTTTATGACTCCATGGCTTTGTTGCAATTATTTCCCATAAGAAGATGAGTTTATATTTTCCTCTGGATTCCTTTCAATTTTATATTCTACTCTCAGACACTTCCATCTGGAATATAAATATATTGCTTATGTTATTTCATGATTATTTAGTTACAATTTTTCTTTTTTTGATATTATAATATACCATTTTCTCCTTTTCTTTCCGTCCTCCAGCTCTCCCATATACCCCTTCTTACTACCTTTCAAGTTCATGGTGTTTTTTCTCAATTGTTGTTACATGAATATATGTATATGCATATGCATTTCTAAATATAACTTGCTCAGTTTGCATAATGCTACTTGCATATATGTTTCCAGGGCTGACCATTTGGTATCAGATAGTCAGTTGCTGTGCTCTTCCTGGAAGACTATATTTCCCATTTACAGCTCCCCTTAGTTGCCTGCAGTTCTTTGTGTAGGGTTCAGGTCTCGTGTGTCATTCTCTACCCGCTTCAACTTTAGCATGTTTATTGATCTTGTCCCTGTTCAGCTCATGAATAGGCAGTCATTTTGGTGAGACTTTATGACGGTAACTTCTGATGTTGCTAGTAACTACAATTTCACAGCAAATTCCTCGATCTTTTGGTTCTTAAAATCTTTCCAACTCCTATTTCCTGTGTTATTTTACAGATATATCCATCAGAACTGGGTCCATAACTCTGCATTTCAACTTGTGATTTTTCTGTAATGGACACCATTGGTTGCAAAGAGGAGTTTCCTTGATGAAGTGTGAGGTCTGCACTCACCTATGGGTGTAGGGATGGACATTTAGAATATAGTTAGGGAATGTGCTGGTTTTGTCAAGTGGTGGTTGTAGGTCTTCTCCAAGAACCATGATTTTTCTAGCTCTAGGCAATTGGCCAGGCTTCCAGGCATGATTTCCCTCTTGTTGAATGGGTCTTAAGTCCAACTAGAGAGTTATTGGTTATTGCCAAGGTATGTGTGCCACTATTTCAGGGTTATGGTGTCATGCCGGTCATTGTGGTTCATAGACATCATAGCTGAGTAGGACTGTTGGCTGCTTCCCATGCACATTGCCTTTTTGTTTCATGAAAGCTAGGCCTCAGGGAGGAGGCATTCAGGTCAGTTTCAACTCAGAGGCCTCTAGATTCTGTGTCTGAAGTGTGTGGTGATGGCTTCAGCAGTAGTCACTTGCCTTTTACCTCTGGGCAACAACCGAGGGCAATAGCAGTAGCCTGTAATGTTTTGGAAGTCTCTTGGAGAACCCTGGCCAACGTCTCATGCCTAATGTGGGGTTTCCATCAGAGCTCTTTGGCTCTTTAAATTCCCAAATCATGAAGCACAGTTGGTTCTCCAGAGAAGATGGGTCCTGCTGATTCTCACAGTGCATCACTTTCTCTTTGATGATAAACATGAGTATACAGTGCTGTGTTAAATGTGTGGAAAAACTATATTTTATTACGTGTGACTTTCATTGCCTTAGTATTTTCTGATGGTTAGTTCACTGATGTTATATTTAGGTGCATTAAATAAGCTCTTTTTTCTTTGTACTTTCCCCCCTATTTTTAAAATAGAATGAGAAAGATACTAGACTTACAAGTTAAGGAAATCAGAGACAAAATTATATGAGTAGCAGCCCTTACTTACAGAGGGTTGACCAGATAACAGGTACCATTCTAGATGCACTCTGGGAGTCACATGGTAGGCATGCCTATATAGTTGTGTTCAGATTAAGAGTCTGCAGTGCTAGGAGATCATGAGACCACTCTACTGACTGGACAGAATTTCCCAGAAATTTTTATAATTATAGCCAAGTAAATTTGGAAATGCCACATATAATACAATATTAGAAAATTACTGTGGTAATACAATATAGACTCTGAAAATTGACACAGTGAAAACAAATTCCCAAGTAGTCTTCCTATTAAAGGATCATTCTCAGTAGTCCCTAGAACTCATGGAACACGTCTGGAGAATCTGATGGTAGAATCCCATGACTCTGGGAAGAGAGACTACATGGGTGTGCGTGTTGGGGAGATGCTCATAATTCTGATAGTCTGTCTGAGGAAGCAGTTTGTAATGTTCCCAGCACTGCTCTGGAAAAGGGCTACAGTTAACATAGATTAGCCTCTCACCAAAGAATAACAACAGCTTCAAATTGGTAGAGAGCTTGGCACTGAACACAACAGCAAGCACATGGATCTAGACGTTTAAGATCCAACTGTGAGTGAAATAGACACCTATCCCTGTCCCATGAAAGATAAACACAGTACATGAAAAAAGTTAATGAGAGACCATATGATAAAGATCATGATTTCAAATAAAATTTTTTAGTTTCTTGAAAAGATGTTTCAGGTGCATTCGGTGAAGTCACCGATGAGATAGATCAGACAGTAGGACAGCCGAAGCCTGTCTGGGTGCAAGCATGGAAGGCTGCATGGTCTGAAGAGGAACCATAAAGTAGCCAGTGGCAAGCAGTCTTGTATGATTTCCACCAAATGCTAGCCCTTTGAAGGGATTACATTAAAACAAAACAAAACAAAACAAAAACGCTTTCTTAAGAAAATCTTTTGTTGAGCTAAGTTTGAGCTAAGTTTTACAGTTACTACTGAGTTTTTACATATGCATAAGCTTCACATTAGCATATTTTAATATTTATTCTTAAACAAACATTGTGTTCCACATGGAAATTAAGTCAGATAATCCTTAGTTATGGCCCCTCTGCCAGTGAATAAACCAAAAGACGCTTCTTGAGGAACAGAGCCTATCTCTAATCTCAGGGTCAATTATTCTCTAACAGGTTTGACGTGACATGTAACAGAGTGGTGGCAGAGACAGAAGTTGAAACAAGCTAAACAAATTTTATCATTCCCCATGGCATCTTTGTGATCGCCAGTCTTTTATTCGTTCACTTCTGTTTTTAATGTACAATAACAAGACAGAGTTAGGACTATAAAATACCACATTTTTGTTTGGCAAGTGAACATCGTGGTCCACACATGAAATATTTATTCAACTTAGAATGATATTTTTAGAATAGAAATTTTACTTATTTTTGTTGGCATTTAATACTTTAATAATTAGACATTTAATTAACATTAAATTGAAATTCTATTCTTTCTGAGGCAAACAGTACGTAGGTATATTTCACCTCTTTTAAAACAAAACTTGAAAATTAATGCATTAATTGAAAATTAAAAACAAAATCCATTAAAGGAAAATTAGTCCATCGCTGTCATTCTTTTTCTGTGTTATAATGCTTTTTTACTTCTTTTTTCAGTGTGAAATTGTATTGCTGGCATGCAATGAACATCAAGTCAATTAAAGAAAAATTTCACTGTTTCTGAGTCATTTTTAGCTATCATTATTATTAATTATATAACTATTCCTAAAACTAATCCTATTGTAAGAAGGGGAGAGAGAGAAAAATGGCCTGCTCCAAGTGTCAAATGCAACAGTTATGTCTTTGGCCTTGAATGAGATTGAGATCCCCATTTGGGAAGTTAGATTTATCTGCCCATACGGTTGTCTGTCTTGTGAGAAGCCTAATAACTTCCAGACATTCCTTTATTGTCTGTCTTCTAACAATGTTATCTAACCCTTCCTTCTAGAAACACCTCGAACAAGAAAGAGATCTTGGAATCAGTTTTCTCTCAGGAGAGTTTTCCCTTGTGGTAAATTTGAAATAAAACGTGGGCTTAACAATTAATTAGTCTGAAAAGTTGCATATGATAGATACATGTTGTTATTAAAAAATAGGGTAGCTCAGTGGTAGTGCCCTTGCCTAGTATGTGTGAGACCTTGGGCTTGATTCCCTGAATAGCTGTCTCTTTCCCTCCCTCTCCCCCTCCCTCTCTGTCCCTCTCCCCCTCCCTCTCTGTCCCTCTCCCCCTCCCTCTCTTTCCCTCTCCCCTTCCCTCTCTCTTCCTCTCCTTTTCCTCCTCCCCCTCCCCCCTATCCTTTCCCTCTCCTTCTCCCCACCTCCTTCCTTCCCTGCCTCTAACAAACAGATAAAGCCCCAGAGTGGAATAGGAGCAGTATACAGCACTACCACTGGCAGCAGTTTTACATGAGAAGGTTGCAGCCACTACTGCAGGGAGCATTTAGGCAAAGATGTGATGGATGAGAGGGAGATCATTATATATAAATGCCTACAAGCAGACATCAGAGGTGAGTTTGGGATTATAGCTGGTAGCTGGGGTGGTGGTGGTACATGCCTTTAAGCCCACCATTAGGAAGGCAGAGGTAGGCTTATCTCTGTGAATTCAAGACTAGCTTAGTCTACATAGACATCCAGGGCTATGTAGAGAGATCACTCAGAGAGAAAGAGAGAGAGAGAGAGAGAGAGAGAGAGAGAGAGAGAGAGAGAGAGAGAGA
>NW_021620706.1:3110629-3134486 GCF_004785775.1 Grammomys surdaster | reverse complement strand
AGAGAGAGAGAGAGAGAGAGAGAGAGAGAGAGAGAGAGAGAGAGAGACAGAGAGAGAGAGAGACAGAGAGAGAGACAGAGAGAGAGAGAGACAGAGAGAGAGAGACAGAGAGACAGAGAGAGAGAGAGAGAGACAGAGAGACAGAGACAGAGACAGAGAGACAGAGAGAGACAGAGAGAGAAAGTGAACTGGTGTGGAGGAATAAGTCTGATAGGACCCAAGTCCAGAGGGGCTGTGTGGGTTGCTAGAGGGACTGGAGAGGTCTTGATTCTTAGGTATTACTTCCTATGTAAGACTTCATTTAAAATATTTTCTTTCTCCCTAATTTCTAAAGTGGTCTCCTCATTTAAATTCCTGGAGAGTTTTCCCACACCTCTCTGTATCCTGCTTTGTCTTAAGTCTTTGCTTTCTAGTTTTATCCCCCATTGGGTTATCAGTGATTTTTAATGGCTTGGCTGCTCCCCCTTCCCTTTGAAATCTCCCTCATTTGCTTATTCATTAGAAATTTATTGAGCACTTAGTGTGTGCTAGGAACTTCGCTGGGCCCTTATTAAAACTTTCATGCTCTCTTGCCTCGAGGAACTCATTTTCTACCAGGAAGATAGACATATATAACTCAATGTGAAAGACACATTGTGCAGTCTAGAAGAAGGCATCCCATGGCTGACACTGGAAATGGATAGATATGGTGCGGAAGATGGGGGAGGACATTACATGTTGCTATATACAACTGCGCCTTGTGTCTCTTTCCTAGAGGAGACACTCTGAGGCCACTCTTTCCTGTAGAATAGACTGGTTATTGAGGGAAGAAGGATGCAACCCTTTTCCAGCTACAGCATCCCTGAGGTTCAAGGTCATGAACCTTAGTCTTTTCTTGGCTTAGCTCCATCTCTCCTGACTGACACGTGCTGTTCTACTTTAGCAAGTGCTTCCCAGTATCCTGCCATGCACTGTAAATTCCTTAGAAGGTGCTCCCTCTTCCCTCTTGCCTTCAGGAGGACAGAGGAGAAGCTCTGGCTACTGTCCTTTCTGTGCTCAGCAGTTGCCTGGGAGCAGGTGATGGAACCTTGACCTCTGTGGGAATGCAATGATGCATTTCTGAGAATAGCCAACGGGACTGAGCCTTAACCATACACCTTGCCGACAGAGATCTGAAGGGTTCACTATTACACCAGGTGTTCTTAGTGACAAAAATCCACTTGAAACTTGTTCTATGTGTAGGTCACATGAGCTGCCTAGTTCACAGCCTGTGTTTAGAGTGGCAGAAAAGAAAATGAGGATATACACATTCTATTGTGGGGAACAGGACTGAGTAGTGGAAAGAGGTCAGCAGATCGGCATTCAGTTCAGCTTTGAACTCTGCTACTTACAGGCTACAAGACCTAGGGCAGGTGCCCTGGGTATGCGAGCCCCAGCAACCTGATTCGCTGTGAAGAGTGCAATGTGAAGATGATACCCCAAATCTCCCTGTACAATGTGTACCACCAGTACACCTTCTATAAGGGCAAGCCATGTGGAAGTATCTTTTAAAGTTGTCTAGCTGTTCGGCTTGCATGCTACAGCATGCTTAAATGTGCTCTTAAGACAATAAATGTATTTTTTATTTTATTTTTAGAAAGCATAAGCATTTTAATGTAACTTAATTTAATTTTAGAAAAAAAAAAAGATCCCAAACATGACTCTGTTTGTGAGGTCTGGCCTGTCCGAGAGTGCTAACATGTGACCAATTATCATAGTATTCTAAGGCCAATTCAGTTTGGGACCACAGCTAAAATTTAGCAAAAGCCATTGTATTTGGTGGCTGCTCTCTTGGCACAAATGTTCATGGTGCCTTTTAACCTTCGAGATTGATTAAGCTGTCTCTGGGAAAGGAGTGTCATAAGTTGGCATAGAAGAACACTAGACCAGGAATCAAAAAGTGTCAAGTCATTTGAATAAAGTGCTTTCCAGTTTCTAGGGTATTTCTTAGAAGATCTGGGCTTCATGGTATGGTGGGTATTAGCATATCATTTCACACCTATGGAGGTACCAGGAATCTAAGTGCACAGGCCAGTGACTGCTTAGTATACTGCGGAGGGCACAGGAAGGGATTAGAAGCACGCTATGGACACTCTTCCAGGACAGTCAATGTCTATTGGTACATGCCAAAATGAATCAACGACTCACTCCTGGTAGAAATGGAAGATCCCCATTTTGTGGAGGATAGTTGCTGGACCCCAAATTTAAACTTGTGTCTTCTTCCAATTTACTTAAAAGGAGGTTAAAATGAGTGGCAGTGCGAGCATGCAATCTGGTAAGACTTCTACAAACAGGGAGTTCAAAAAAGTTTTCCTTCAGGAAGCGATACTAATGGCTTCCTTAATCACTTGCCCACTCATTCTGAATACCATTCTTGTTCTTTGTACCCTGCTCTATAGGGCAGAGAACTATATTTCCCAGGCTCCTTTGCCTTTTGATCTTGAGAAGAGGTTTGGCCAGTGAGTAACACCAGCAAATGAAAGGATGGTGGGAAGATGAGGAAGTCAGGGCTTCCCTTCTGTCTGGGAAATTTCTGTGGTAGCTCTTCTATGGCTCCAGCTTTTAGATTCTGCAAGGCAATCCTGTCTTGATGCCTGTCCTGATGCCTCTTTAGATCAGAAGCGGTAGGAGGCCTAGAGTGGCTTTTTTCTTCCTGACTAGATTTTGTCAACATAGCACTAACTATTTATTAAGCTCTTAGCATGTTCCACACATTGCTGTCAATTATTTTTATATTACTTTAGTCCTATAACTCATGTAACCTTGTAAATAGGCATGTTGATTACATGTGCCAATTTATAGTTGAGAAATGAGCAATCTGAATTATTATGACAGGATGTAAGCAGCCAGCATCAAATCAAATGAGTAGGGATGGGGGCTTCAGTCCATGGCACTTAGGTTCACCACTCTACCTTGCTGCCTCAGAAGGTCACAAAAAAATGTTGAAAGGCTCCCCACTTGCCCCTTCAGGGCTCTGACTTGCCTTCTGGAAGTGACAAAGACAGTGGAATCCTATTTGCATCCTTAGATTTTAACTCTCCTGGTAAAATAGTAGTCTGAACACCTGAGCAGAAAAGTCAGAAAGACTAGAAAACAGAAGTGTAAAGAATCGCGTGTGTACATATTAAAGTAGTTATCATCAGAAAAAGTTATTTCACAAGACCTGTATGGAATCAAGCTGACAACAGGCGGCACTAACTCAAGTTGGTGAGTTACAAAACACAAGAAAGGGGCAAGAAGGGGAAAAGGAACATTGAGAGTTCCTAGAGGAAGGGATACATGGTTGGGAGTGACATGATCAAAATATTGTTCATATGGAGGAAATTGTCAAAGATTAATAAAATAGATTTTATTAAAAAACATGGTCAATTTTTTCTTTCAATCATTTTTCTAATGTAAAAGTATGTTGGAAATTATTTTTGCACAATCCGATTGTAAAAGCAAAGGCTGGATGTGACCAGGGATCCTATTTTGTGAACTCAAGCATCTGACGAGGGAAAGTAATAAATAAAAAGTCATGTGCTCCATTGAATACACCACTAGAATGTTCGCCAGCGTGAGGCACTGTGGATATCTGACCAGGTAGACCTCAGGTTAAAGAGGAAGTGCGGAATCAGCAAAACACAGGCTCTGTGCATACTCTGGAAATGTGCTACTAAATCTTATTCAGTGTGTGTCAGACTCCTTACATTTTGGTTTCCCCGGAAGATGACTTTGGGATGAAATATCGGAGCTCTTTCGACTGGAACAAAACACTCTCTATTTGTTATACCAATAATGCTTAACTTCTTGCATTTTACTGGTGCTTCACCTGAATTCTCCCTATCCACCCAAGAAAGCAAAACCCAGCGATAATTTAAACCCTCTGAGAGACATTATGGAAAACACAGGGAGCAGAATGGCTGCATGCCGAGATAGGCACCAGGGATGGAGTCCTGAGTGACATTACCTGAGCTCTCTCTGCAGCTGTGTCACATGACTAGTGCTTCACTCCACCTGTATTGTGCTTCAGTGTTTCCAATCAGGAGAGGCCAGTGGATAGTGTGCCTTTAGAGAGGCATTGTGGGGAATGGGAGAAAGGATAGGAGAGAGAAGAGAGAAGGCAGAGAGAAGGGTAGAGTGGGAGACATGGGAAAGAGAGGAGAAAGGGATAGAGGGATACATACACAGAATTATACACTAGAGAGGGGAGAAAAAGAGAGACACACACAGGAGAGAGAGATACACACACACATACATACAGGGAAAGAGAGAGAGAGAGAGAGAGAGAGAGAGAGAGAGAGAGAGAGAGATATGTTTCGTAGCCTTTTGTCTTGTTTCTTTTCCAGTCTTTCTTATTGTTCAGCTGTGATGTTCCCTAAGGTAATTTTGTTCCCTTAAGGTAATTTTGATCAGTTTCTGAAAATTTTGAATAAAAGAATAGTGACCAATTCATGTCAGAGGAGACTGTGCATGAGATTATAATAGCATGTTGAAACAAATAGAAACACATAATCAGTGGGATTTGAGGCTCAAGAATTTCTGACCTAGCTTAGGAAATGAATACACGCTGTATAAACCAGTGTGAGACTCCATGGTACCCCATGAAGACTACATAGAGAATGTTAGAGATTTGGCATAGAGACGGTGGCAAACACAATTACATTAAGGAAAATGAAAGAGAACCCACTAGAATCACTAGAAAAATGATTAGTAAAATCCAATTTTACAAAAGGCTGAAAGTACTGTGTTCTCTGCAAATGCCATGGCGGGAAGAGTAACAACCCACATGAGGCAAGAAGGAAATCCTGTTTAACATGACTCAGTAGCTGGTGTTGGTTCAAACTTTAGAGACTGACCCTGGGCAGTTTATTTTAGGCATATTTAAACATAACACAATTTAGGATAAATTACCTGATGATAATGAACTCAACCCCATGTGTACCGTGAAGCTTAACACAGATAAACAAAAGTCTGTGAGAGTCAGGTGTGGCCTGGCATGGCGGAGAGCAGAGGTCAGCAGGCTATCAGTTATATCCATTCCCAGTTCTCCAGGTGGAAGACAGGTATTTATCTCTTCTGTCAAAGAGACAATCCTGTGTGTTTAAAACTCCCAGTTTCCCTAATGCTTATCTGTGCACGAGCACAATGACCCCGTGTTCCCTACATGAAAATATATAAAACATTTAAAAATGATTCAGCCAAGAGAACCATGCTGGGGTTCTTAGAAAAGAACCAGGTTTCAATTCCATCACCCCTTGCCTTGATCTTTAAGCTGCAGAAATATCGAGCTACTGAGACTCCCCTGTCCTAGACTCAACTACACCAGACCATGGCACTGACCTCTGTTGTTATGAAGTCATCATGCGCACAATGGAGTCCGTGAACTACAGCTGACTAAGCCAGACGTGATTATCTGATACAGGCTGAATTAATTCCTTCCTGTGATAGCTTGAACCCTGAGCCTTGGAGGTCTATGGAATTAGGGCTAATGCTGTTTCCAAGATCATGGACGTTAGAAGCATGAGAATGGTCAGGAAGAGGAAGTTGATCTCCAGAGACAACAAGCAGATGTTTTAAAGGACATAGACCTGAGAGACAACAGTTCTGGGCTTTACAGCCTGAAAATTCATTTCCTCAGATGCCTTTGAACACCGATAATCATCTTCAATCCACCAGAGCTTCCTAGAGATGATGTCTGCGGTTCATAAACACCCCAGTTTTGTTTCCTGGGTATGCATCCTTCCTGCATGTGGTGACTGTACATCATGTTCCTTTCCTCAGCTCACCTCTGAAACTCCAGCTCAGCCTTGAGTCTCCTCCTTAGGAAGGTTTCCAGCTTAAGAGCGGCTGGGGGGCAATGGAGGAACAGAAGGACTTTCAGACAAGGGGTAGCAAGGGAGAGGGCGTACATAAGAATAGATACTGCAAGTGCTCAGCAAAGCGGACGCTTGGTTATGTTGAAGCACAGGGAAGGGTGAAGGGTGACCTAACCTATTGTTGCAGTCCAGGCCTTTGTGACGACACACACTTCGTCTGAAGGCAAAGAACTCAGCATGTGTTGGATACCATAGAGAGGTCATACGGTAATTTATCATGGCCAAGAGGGAGGCTGGAGCTGTCCCCGGGTATCTGTAATAACCCATTTCTACAGCACTGCAAGGTTCAGCTGGGGACAGAGGACCACCCAGATGGACCTCAAATGTTTCTGCTAGAATTCAAATAAACCACATTTGCAGACACCAGAGTGCTTCACACCAGGGGTGAGAAGGGCCTGCATGGAAACAGTGTAAGCAGAGAGGGGCAGGCAGGAGCAACTCAGCACACAGTGAGGAGGGCTGTAATGAAGTCTGCCTTCCTGCTGAGAAGCCCCAGAACTCCCTTATTGATTGGAGGTGAATGCAGTGAATGTCAAGTTGGGGAGTTTTGCAGTTTAATCCGACATCTGTCATTCCTGGAAGAATGAACAGTTCAAAGCAAAGCTTCATCCATATTGATGTGTGAGAAGAATTCTAGGCTGGGAATGTGGGGCCTCAGAGATGGGGAAAGAGAGGTCATTATTTTCAGGAACTGTACCGAACAGACCCACCACACTGACCACCTTGCTGAAAGAGTTTACAAGATCACTTCCTGAAAGCAGCGCATATACTGTGTGACTTTAAAACATGGAGACTGGGAAAGAAGAGGTAGTTCCCTTTCAGAACAGGGAGAGGAGGGAAGCTTTGAAAGTACATGAGAGAAAGAAAGGTAAAGGGAAAGACCCGGATGTGCAGTGGTCACATTTTCTATTTTAAGGAAAGTTTATTTTTAATTAAAAAATTTTTGGGGTTGGGGTGGGGAAGAGGAGAGAGAAAGGCTGTGTTATTTTTCTAATCCATCAGCTTTGAAGGTATGAGGGACAGGAATTGCCAGCTCCAGCCTTCCCCGCTCCCCACACACCATCATCACGTACCTCTGTAATTGTGTGGCAAGGTCACTCATGAACCCAGCAGGCAGCATCCCTGAGCCTTCGTGTCCAGGCTCTGTAACGTGCAGCTGGTCGCCGGACCTGTCTCAGGTAAGTAATGGGCACTTTGGGCTGCAATTTCTATCCCTGAATAGGCCTCCTATCTCAGAGTCATGCTTCAACAAACACTCAATTAAAAGGAAAAAAAAAAAACTTCTGAGTGATGGAAGGCACCCTATTACCGAGAAGCAGGGGTGTTTACTGAAGAAAACGACTTCCCCCTAGTTACTAGTACCCCACTGAAGATTTACGAGCCTGGTTGTCCCCCAGCCATCAAACCTGAAATATGAAGTTTAAACTGGTACATGTTTTGTTTTGTTTTTAATCAACAAAACAAACTAGGATGTGGTGTTTGCTTAGAATTAGGAATTAGGCAAAGCAATGGGCTGTTAAAGGGCTAGCTATCAAGGAGGTAGGCCTGGGGTGGTTATGTTCTGTTAGCAAAAATATGCTAATGGTCTCAGACACAGCTGCAGGTGAACCTTCAGCATTACTTTTTATTAAATGCTCCCTCACAGCTCGTGACCATGATCTAAGAAGAAAAAAAAACCACATTCTTCTCAGCAGAATGCAGAAGTAATCAAAATTTATTCACTTGGATTGACTCTGAGAGTTTTGACATCAGAGGGCAATCCGTCTGATTGATACCACTCAGAGGGCAATATTGTTTGGAGAAATACAGTTAAAGAGATACTTCTTAAAGGCTGCAGAAGTTACAGGCAAAATGAGTGTAGCATTCCATACTGATTTCTGACGTATGATTCTACATGGCATGGAATTCCAGCGCCTTGTCAACTTGGTTCCGGATTCAGTATCTGAATGGAGGAGGGGGAGGCGGGAGACGCGCTGTGGTTTTCAGCTGCATGAAACATACATCAGTGGGCTCAGGGGATGGCTCTGTTGGTGCAGTGCTTACCATACACACTTTGAATTTGAGCTCCAGAGCCTACATCGGAAAGCTGGGCCTGGTGAGGTGCTTGAAGTGCTAGAAATGGGGAAGTAAAGACAAGAGGATTCTGGGAGTTGCTGGCCAGGCTATCCTCCCAGTGAGAGACCCTGTCTCCACCACAAGGTGATGACTCCTGAGGAAAGTTACTTGAGGTTGCCCTCTGGCAACAAGATTTTATCAATAGTGATTTTAAGCCAATCTTTGTGTTTGATCCCAGAGAAGGTTTCTGAGTGTTCCCAGGCTTGCTTCTGATCAAGGTACCACTCTTCACTCCTCTGTCCCAAAACACGCATTGTCATGATTATTATTTTATTATGTATATATATGTATGCATATGTGTGTATATGTATGTATATGTATATAGTATCTGTTTTCTAATGAGAAAGACAGAGGCAGAGAGAGAGAGAGAGAGACAGACAGACACACACACACACACACACACACAGAGAGAAAGAGGGGGTGTGTGGATTTGGGAAGGAGGATCTGGGAGGAGTTGGTGGAGGGAAAACAAGGAACAGAATATACAATATATATTAAAAAAAAACCTAACTTCAATGAAAAATAAATACATTGTTGTCTGTTTAATGGAAAGTTGTCTGTGTGTGTGTGTGTGTGTGTGTAGTGGTGGTGGTGGTAGAGGTTGGTATTTCCAAGCATTCTGAAAATCATGGAGGGAAGGTATTAAAACTAGTAATACTCACTCTAAAATGCCCATCACATTTTCCTCACTGACCGAACACAACACAAAGTAACAAATGGCTCAGTGTCTATGGTAAAAACTAGTGGGTGCGGACCCTATGATGGTGAAGCAAGCAGGTCACACCATGGACTTGTCAAGGTGTACAGCCTGGGAGGCTCAGGAGGGGCCCTGTGGGGGTGGGCAGTAAGCAGCAGCATGAGCTAGAGACAGAGAACTCCAAGGTGACGTTGCCGAGGAAACCAGTCTTCCAGACCATGGAGGTCATGGCAGGGAAGTTACTGAGAGGTGGACTGTCTCCAGCCCATTTGTCTCTTTTCTTCCATTAATTTACTTGTTGGTGTTATGCTAGGTGTTGGCTTCCAGGAGCACCATGGGGAAGGTTATATACACAACTGTGGTTTTCAAAAGCCTTACACTTTAACAGGAAAGAGAGGCCAACTATCTCAACACTAAACCAAAAAGCTATCTTGAATTGCAACCAAATACTATGAAGCAAAAAGACATAAAGCTGGATGTGGTGGGATATGCCTGTATACCTAGGACTCAGGAAGCTGAAGCAGGAGGGTCAGGGACTCAAGTCTATTTCTGAGCTACCTAGTGTAGTCCAGGACTATATAGTGAGACACCATTACAAACAAACAAACAAATTAACAAAGAAACAAAGTTTTGAGTTAGAAGACAACATAAAGATCAAAACCTTGCAAAACAAAGTGGAAACAAAGTGGTTTTCAGAGACTCATGTGGAGCTCTGACATGTGGACCTGAGATGACCTTGGAGTCCAAAAGTGGTAAATTTGTGAACTTTCATGAAACCTGTCAGGGTGGAAAAGAGGGTTTCAGGTCCAGATCCTGCTCAAATCATCTTAGCCCTACACCCTAAGTGTGCAATAGGGGCCCACCTCAACTCTGAGCGCCAACAAAAGGCACAGAGGTGATAAGAGGTGGGAAATGGAATAGTGGGGAGAGGATTCCAACTGGAAAAGAGCAAGTGAAGTCAATACAGACCAAAAAGAAGGGTCAAGGAACAAATAACACTAGATTACTTGATAATGTCTCAAGAAACCATATGGTTATATATTTACCTGAAATTATACTACACACAAACACACACGCGCACACACACACACAAACACACATACACACATACACACAAACACACATACACACAAACACACACACACACAAACACACACACACAAACACACATACACACAAACACATACACACAAACACACACACACACAAACACACACACAAACACACATACACACAAACACACACACAAGCACACACACACAAGGACACACACACACACAAACACACACACACACACACACACACACACACCCTTTAAGGAAGATACACCACTTGGGAGACAATCCTCCTCCCATGAACCAAAGGCTAAAGAACCTCCAGTGTCTGGCATGAGAAGCCCTCCTTTGGCATGGGTAATTAGTGTAGTCAGTCCAAGAGACTCACTCCCTCAGTTTTGTGTGCCGATTTCAGAAGAATGAACCAGGACATCATTTTCCCGTAGAAGAAAATCTGTCTCAGTCATAAGGCAATGAAAATGCTTTGCTTTGGTATTCAAAGAGTATTCTCATTCTGGATGTTTTTAGCGGCTTATATTTAACCAGTTATAATTTTTCTTAAGCACCATTTTGCTCAATCTTTTGAAACTGAAGATTAGTCTTTCAATGAGAAATCTGCCTTTCATTGTGAAGACGGAAAACAATGCCCTCGGCTCACTTAGTCTGCGGAGGAGCAAGCTTATTCCGGCAATATATCTTTAGCGTGTTGTAAAAACCGTGATTGCAGCAAATTTATTCTTGACAAGACAGATGAGATATGCACATGTGTGCTCGAGGGCATGTATGATACAGTCTGTGTTTCCCATACTTCACGTCCTGAGAAATTCAGAGGTGATGTCAGATATCTTTCATTTCTATTTGAGGATCTGTGATGAAAGAATCTGTCTATGCATGTGTGGGAGGGCGGGGACTGTGTATGTGCGGGAGGGCGGGGACTGTGTATGTGCAGGAGGGCGGGGACTGTGTATGTGCGGGAGGGCAGGGACTGTGTATGTGCGGGAGGGCGGGGACTGTGTATGTGCGGGAGGGCGGGGACTGTGTATGTGTGGGAGGGCGGGGACTGTGTATGTGTGGGAGCGTGAGGACTATGTAAGTGTGGGAGGACAGGGATTATATATATTTGTGGGAGGATGGGAACTGCATATGTATGGGAATGTGAGGACCATGTATGTGTGGGAGGATCTGGACTATGTATATGTGGGAGGATGGGGACTGCATATGGGTGGCGACGTGAGGACTATGTATGTATGTGCAGTGTGGGGAGGCAATTTCAGAATGAGGGATCCCATTAAGTAGAGGCTGCATCTGGTCTCTGCATTGTGGGGATGCTTCTTTATTCTGTCCCACATCCTTTGGCTCTTAAGTAGAGGATCTTAAGACTTTAGACTAATGCTTAACTACTGCTTTACGTGCTAAACATTCTGGCTGGTAGGAAAATTGAGGAAAGCTTCATGTTTCCTTTGTAGCCTTGGCCTCACCTCCAAGTGCTTTTCAGACAGGACACACCCTGAACATCAGTCACCGTAGCCACTGATCCCTGACTGCTTGAGCAGTTCTGTAAATTCCAAGTCTAGTGTCTTGTGTGCTATTTCCACCCACTTCATTCAGACCGCTAAGCTGTGCAATGGGAACAGGTCATGAAGAAGATGAGTGTGATGTCATCCAGGGTAGGAGTGTCAGTGGAAATCTAGACTGGAATGGAACACTGCATATGATGTTGGTTGGCTAGCAGAACAAATACTGTCTCGACCTATTAATGATCAGCTAATGTGCCCTGGTCAGTGTGGTAGAAAGAGATCCCCAAGTCTTTACAGCACTGCCTCGACACACCTGTAGCAAAACTTTGGTATATTTCTGTTATAAGAGATTTTTGCTGTAAATGTAATCACCATAGAAACATCTGGCCTGATGACTGGCTCCGTTTTGATGCAATGAAATGTATCATGATATAACAAAACAAAATGAAACAAGACAACTCCAAGTCTTTCTTAGCAGCAGTGGGACTTCCTAAAAAGTTCCAATTTTGCCAAGTAAGTATTAGAACAAAGCAATCTCTCTGCACAGACTTGATGCTGTTGAAGGAGTTTGTATCGTAATACAGCCCACGACACACTCAAAGTGCAGACATTTAAAAATCCACCTTCAGTGTACAAAGTTTCTTCCTAAAAAAAAAAAATGGTTGACCCAGGAACTCTTCTGAATGGATGACTATGGAATATTCTGGCCTTGGGAATCAATACTTACAATATTTTCTTGACATAAATTCCCGTGGAGCAGACTTCTGACATGACTCCATGGACAAAGGTGTTTGCTGCCAAGCCTGGTGATTGGCGTTTGATTTCCCAGGATGACTCATATGGTACAAGTAGGAAACCAACTCCTGCAAGATGTCCTCTGCATGTGTGCCATGCCATGTGCGACTTACATATACACCCATGCAAACACACAGAGTACATTAGTTGTTGAAATAAATTATATTAACAAGTGTTTATACTATGTTTTTAAAAAGTGACTGTCACAGAGTATGATTATGTGATAGAAGCCAAGCAGAGTAGAACTCTGCCACTTTCTTCTGACTTTTAAGAGTCTTGTGACAAGATGAAGGATAATTTCATGAAAGAATCTATAAAACAAGTAGATTCTATACATAATTCTGACAAAACTACCCCAATGAAGGTGGAAGTATCACAGTTACCAGCAAAGGCAGGACATTAACTAATACTCCCGTGCTCTGTGTTCATGGGAGAGTAGGAATTCTATTTATCAGAAGCTTAATTTGCTTTAAAAATGGAAGTGTGCATTGCACTTCTGTATTGTACTGATACTTGCTGTCACTCATGTCCCATATCCTATGATATTGGCAGTGTGAAATCATATGCCTATTGTTTTAGAGTGTCTAACCATGGGTGGAGACTAAATCAGAAAGAATATCTATCTATCTATCTATCTATCTATCTATCTATCTATCTATCTATCTATCATCTATCTATCTACTCTCTCTCGCTCTCTCTCTCTCTGCCTCTGTCTCTCTGTTTCTCTGTCTCTCTGTCTCTCTCTCAGGAAAGTATAAATATATATATATATATGTATATATATATACACACATTTTATATATATGTGTGTGTTTGTTATATATAACATATATAGTACATTATATTATGTATGTTAAATATATGTGATATATAGTACATTATATTACATAACACACATATATTATATGAAATATATCCATATATATGTGTATATATATTCACAAATATAATATTAACAGCTACAAGGGTTTGGAGCTTATGGATCTCACTCTAAAGTTACAATCTACACAAACAGAACCAGATTTGTACATGAAGAGTCACGTTGCAGGTAGAAATCCTGCAGTGCTCTCCAGGACTGTGATATTAGGACAATATCCAGAAAAGTCAAAGGGTTGTGCAAAAAGGTCTGGTCTGACAGGAGGGTTAACAGAGGCTCCTCTTTAGCAGGCTCAACAGGAACCTACCACAGCAAGATTGAAAGAGAAAAGACAAAAAGGCCTACATTGGGAATATTTTCTCCCTTCAGTGTTTGGGAGTGCCAACTACCAATGCCTGCCAGCATATTGGAAACTGGCATTGTTTTTCTCAAATTAAATACACACACACACACACACAGACACACAGACACACACACAGACACACACACAGACACACATAATTGAAACTACATCGTCAGAGAAGGTAGGCTGGAATTCTTCTCATGGGAGAGCGTGTTCTTGTTCAAGTGAGGGTTAGGGCTTGGATTACAGGTTGAAGGCACAAAATGAGAATAAAGCCGTATCTGGTGGTTTCTTTATATCTCCTCCAGTGAATTCTGACTTTCGATCAGAAAAAGAGGGTGGACTTTCTAGCCTTACAGCTTCCGGGGAGACATGCTGTGGGAGTCTCACAGCTTCGAAATAATTCGTGGATGTTTTGTGAAACCTTTTGACCTGGCTGGGAGCCTGGGGCTTTTGAGCATTCAAGAATAATAGGCAGTATTGAAAAGGAGTGGATAGAATGTTTTATTAACTATAGCTATTTTTATTAACTAGAGTCAAGGGAATATCAGAAGGCATCAAAATTTAGGAATTCTTTGAAAAATCCATTATTTTATGTTGGTTTTATTTTTACATTGCTTCGACTCTTTACCCTGTTGTATAACAGACACTGTATTTTCTGCCCTAACAAATGAGAGGACCAAGATGAAACTTTGAAATTTGTGTCTGTAGTTAAATAAGAGAGAAATTGGAAAGAGAAGAGAGAGGGGATGAGAAAGCAGCAAGTTCTTTAAGAATTGCTTTCTTCCTCCAAAGTTATTCTTTTTAGAACAATGTTTTACCATCATCTATTTTTTTCTATTTTATAGTATTTTATCCATGCTTCAATTAATTTGGCCAATTTTAAATACTGACTATTCATGAAGCATTTGCCTAACCATAATAATCAATACAGTTTTGGTTCAAGATCTCATGGTTGAACTTAGCTAATAGTTAATTCTGAGTATATTATTCTTGCCTCTCTCTTTCAGCCTGAAGGCTTTAGCCCTTTGTTCTCAGAAGATGAAACTATTAGGATATGTTGTTGTTATTCTAATCTATAGAAACAAATGCTGATTAATTTGAGGGAAAAAGGTATTTGTGCAAAGATAGTATAGTTATTTGTGTTGTCAAAGAACCAGATTTGAGACAAACAGGAATTAGGCAGATTTAGAAAGTCCAAAAGTACCCAGCTGTCTTGCCAAGGTCACAGTTCACTCTAGTAATAAGGAATTCTCATGATCAGAGAATTTATCTTTCTGAGGTTAACTGCTCAGTTGTGATTCCTGGGGTGACTGTAAGCCATGCTACAAGGCTTGTCCTACTAGGGTCCCCACAAAAGCATCTTGTATGGAAGTTAATGGCCCTGGCTACCTTACAGAGCATGTATGGTGGGTTACTAGTGCCTATCATGATGTGGGTCTTTTTTTTTTTAAATGAGAAATATCCTTCATAAGCTCTGATATTTGAGTACTTGATTTCTAGTGATGGTGCTGTTTTAGGCAGTTATGGAGACTTTGAGAGGTGGAACCCTTGGTGAAGAAAGTGTGTCATGGGGACTGGACTTTGAGTGGACATTGTTCTATCCCACTTCCTGCTTGCTTTCTCAGTTTCATGCTTGGGCTTGAAGATGTCGATTCTCAAATTCTGCTCTTGCCATTACATCTGCTGCTTGTCACCGAGCTTTCCCACTGTGGTGGGTACTCATGCTCCAGAGCCTAAGTCAAAATAAACTCTTCCTTCCCTAAGTTGTCTTGGCTATGGTGCTTTATCATACTAATAGAAAATTAACCATCACAAAAGGACACTAGAATCAGTATAATTGACTTGATTGTATGTATCAGTTGAGTTGATTGAATGCTACTTTCATGTGTACATATAATGAACAAGCCGATAATGAATGTCTCAAAGATGCAAAATGGATTAAAGGGAGTAGGAAGCAGAGAATAAGGGACATAGGAAGAAGTGGGTAAAAAGGCTTCCGTATTTTCTTGTAAAGAAAAACCATGGGCAAAAAATGTGTGTGTGTGTGTGTGTGTGTATGTGTGTTTGATGTATGAGCTTATGCGACATGTCATGGCATGCTGGGAAGAGCTATGCTTCAGAGGGAAATGTATAAGCATTGTGGAGGTAGGATCTCATCTGTAGTGTGATAGCTGTTTATAACAGGGGGTGAGAGACTGCATAAATGATGTGTTTGCAAGTTAGTATAGCAAACAGCAGTGTTTATAGAAGTATTTCTTATTATAATTCACACACACATACATTCTGGGCTGCATATAACCTTCCATACCTCATATATACAATACCTGGAACAAAAATTTAATAACTTATCTTTTCTGTGTGAGACACACTCACTTTAGGGATTATCTATTCTGACCTATACTGTCATATCTAACTTTGTCTGTGGTGCTCTATTCTGTTTGTCTGCTCTGTGTGTTTTGCAATTGGTCCATCTGCTAGATTGAATTCAGACCCCTCTAATGGACCATGATCTGCGTTGGATAAATATTGTATAAAGGTTCTGGAATTTGTTAACCAACATTCAATTCCTGACACTTTCATTTGCTAATTGCCTCAGACAATTGCTGTGTAAATTTTCTTGGACTTCCATAACAAAATATCCTAGACTGTGTGGTTCATGGATTAGAGATTTTTGTTTCTCGGTGTTCTGAAGGCAGCAAATCTGATGTCAGGGTTGTTGGTATGGTCAAAGGGTCTCCTGTTTTTCAGTGACCTCACTCACAGCTGAGTGTTTACAGACTTTCTAGCTATATGCGATTTCGTCTCCCTCTCTGCCTTTCTTCAACTCCAACCATTGACTAAAGGTTTTAGCGTATTATTATATTTCATTCAGATACTCATTCAGCATTCTTTTCTCCCTATAAATCCAAAATGTTGTAATTCCAGGGGTTAGGGCTATAACATGTATTCTTTAGGGAGTCACAGTTCAGCTTACAGAATATATATATATATATATATATATATATATATATATATATATATACATACATACATACATATATGCTAGCTAACTTCCCCACCTCCTAGGCTTTTTTTTTAGCTGTAGAAATAATGATGTAACACTTATACTGTCTGTTCAGAAACTATATTTATTATTCATCCAATATGTGCTGAATCCTAGATAGTGAGCAAAAGAGAAGAGAGAGAAATCTTTCCCCATATCCTTTCAAAGATAAAAATGAAATAAAGAAGGGAAAGTACTTAGCAGGATGTAGTACACAACCAAATTAGTTCTTGTCATAGGTAATTGGTAGGAGATACACCTGGTTAAAACTGGGTCCAACTTTGGCATGATGAGCACACGCTTTGTCCTCTCAAGTTGTGGGTGAAAGTCTGTTGTTAATGGAACTACAATTAGTCTATCCGCATGACCCAAAGGTGCCCTTCTGTGAATGAACTACCCAGTCCAGAGAGTCAGTCTCAACACAGCAGGGGACTATGCTACATCAAGATAAATGGCATGATCTCGTAACAGAGATGAATAGGAATGACAGGAACTCATAAGTGAGACAGATAGAGAGCTATAAACACAGTGCTAATGTGCCAGATCGCTGCCATGGTAGTCACGAACCAAGAGCTGTGGGGGAGCAGAAGAGGGACAGGTGGGAAAACCATCTCAGAAAGTCAGCTTTGAGTTTCCTGCATTAATTTAGAGGTAAAAAAAAATCAAGGTGGTGGTAGGAGGAAGAGGAGACTGCTCAGTTACAGACACATACGGGAGAAGAGGCTCAGCACGGAGAGAGCCAGAATAGTGACCTGCACAAGGCTGGAGGAGGATTTGAAGGCGTGTGTGGTGAGGGCAAGTCCCCAGAGTTGGGATCATCTTTCCAGAGAAACAGACACGCCCAGGAGCTTTAAACCGCAGTGTTCAGCAGTTGAGAAAAAGGGTCCAGTAAACATTTTGGCCTGGAGCTTGTTGGGATTCAGGTGAGGGGTGATGAGGACTTGGAGAGACACTGATGAAGGTGGGATTGCGGGGTTGGGTGAAGGATAAGAAATTTACGAATAGCCAAAATGTCTGTACAGCTTTCCACTTTGGCAACTAGGGGGTCATTCTCCGAGCACCACCAGGCGGCGAATGTATTAGAGAGCTTTACATCATTTGTGTTAGCAAAAACCATGTGACAGAAAGTATCTGCAAACTGATCAAGACCGTCACATCCCAGCCCCACTATGCTGCCGATGAACCGGGAAGCCAGCTTCTGCAGACGATCATATTCAAGAAAGTTGAGTTCGAAAACTAATTTGAATGTCTGACTGTAACTGAGTTGCCAACAAACTGGGAGGATGGAGGCTGACGTGTTGCTTGTTTCTGATGGTGCACACACTGTTTCTTTATTTAGAATCTCTTACCAGTATCAATTAAACCCCAGTTAAAGTTGACATCTCTTAACCTTGCATTGGATCAAATTCATCGCTATAGCAGACCCCATATGGCACAGAAACAGTTGCAGGCATCCATTGGTAGCTTATGGAGAGCTACTGGCCCAACGCCAACCAGTAATCACTGCTTTTTGTTAATAGACATGTTTGCTTTGCAGTCATTCTGTACACAGGGCTCTGGATTAATTAGATTGAAATCTGTCATCCATCTAAGAAACTGTAAGAACCACGCTCTCTATACTTCAGAGGGAAAGTGAACAACAGATTTGGGCAAATACAGGAAAAAGTGCTTGCTTATTTCTGTAAGAGCTCAACAGACGACTTAAACAAGGAGTGCATTAGTGAGTTTTGATAATTAGGAAGGAGAATAGACTGGGAAGAGAAACTGAATAGGTTAGTTCTCAGAGAAGCCCGGTTAAGATTTTTCTTGTGATATGAAATAGAAGGTTTTCTTAAGAAGCACAAGTTTTTCAATGTTTTTTTTTTTCAACTCCTCTGGAAAATTGGAAGTAGGTTTTGCTTGGGTGTGGGGATTTTCAGAGAGCCCCTCTGGCCATCAGGTCAAAGGTTTGCTCAAACTCAAGAAACTGACACTGGCCCTCTGCACACAGGCAAGTGGACAGAGAGATGACCTTTCAGTGGGTCTGCAGCACAGCCTGGCTGGAACTCTGCCTTTGGGGTCTGTGGCACTGAGCTGCCTAACACAGAGACTTCTCTACTATGACACTTTCCACTGCATCATTAGTAAGACCTCTTTGGCTATGACTTCTCTGCTGTCAATATTTCCGAGGTTTCTCTCACTGAATGTAACATGGATACCACTCATTCTTTCTTATATTGGAAACACACAGATATTTAAATGGTATTAGACTTGCCACCAAGTCTATATGTGTTTTTCATTCTGGTTCTTGATGCTTAAAGCATAGTTATGGAGTTAATGGAGGGTTTGGGTAGAAAGCAGAGGAACTAACGACACTTCTGTGTGGCTTAGAAAGCACTCTGTAATGAAGACTCCATTTGAAATCTTCATTAATGAGATGAGACTGCCATCCATGGCTACTAAAATGATCGATTAGCATATTTATTTAAATCATCTAGGTGGATAGAAACATAACCTTACTTTCTAAAATTTCTATTTATGGTTTTCTAATTTTTGTGCTTTTAATTGACTAATGATAATTGGGTAAGCCTACAAGGCTCAGATGGGATGTTTTGATACATTGTAATCAACCCATCTAGCTCCTTCTTGGCTATTTAGCAGTGCTTGTGGTGAGAACATTTTGATTTCTTTTTTGCTATTTTGTAACATGCAGTGTAGTTTTTGTTGGCTACAATCACCATTACACGCAGTAGGTTGACAGAACTTTGTATAGTCTAGCTGAAATTATAGATCTTTTGACCATCATTGTCCCTTTCCCTCACACCCACCCTACATAAGGAAGCCTCCATTCTGCTTTCTTCTTCTGTGTTGGATGTCTTAGGTTTTTGTATGTAAGGGGTCATGCAGTCTAGGTGTCTCTGTAGCCTGGCTTATTTACTTTAGCATGGCACCATCACAATATCATGCTCTCTTAAACCATTTGTTTCACACCACAGCCTTACACAGATGTATCACTGTAGTTTGATCGTATCTACCTCCCCATTCGCCTCCCTTTTTGCTTTCCACACATCGTCATCTTTTCCTTCCTCCTGCCGCCATGTGTGCACAACTAGATTTTACATATGAGAGGAAACATGAGTTTCTGACAGTCTCGAGTTCTATCCTTTCTTTCTTTGTCTATTGTTTTAAAAGTTTCACTGTAGAATCTTCCTCCTCCTTGCTAAGGCTTGTTCTTGCTATTATCTTTGAGGCACTCTAAGTATGACTTTTTAAAATGTCTATCCCATCAAGTTTATTATTGATATGAAAAAAGTTACCGATTTGTGCATGTTGACTTTGTATCCCATTCTTTGCTCTAAGTGTGTATCAGTTCTTAGTTTTTTTTTTTTTTGATAGAGTCTTGAGGATATTTTTTAATACAAGGTCATTTACAAATAGCTACACTTTGATCTCCTCCTTTCCTACTTGTATCTCTATTTATTCTTTATCTTCTCTTATTGCTTTTGATAGTACCTCAAGCACTATATTGAGCACAAGCTGAGAGAATAGATATCTTACTTCTGACATTCAGAAAAAAGTTTCTGGATTCCTCATTTAGTATGCTGGTCATAGGTCTGATGTGAACAACCTGCATTGTGCTGACATGTATTTTTCCATTCTTTGTTTGTGAAGAGCCATTTTCATAAAAAGACGGTGGACCTTGTGAAAAGCCTTGTGTGTGTCTATTGCGATGATCACATGATTTAATGTGGTTGAGTCTATTTACATACTAGTTACACTTATTGATTCATGTGTGTTGAACTATCCTTACATCCCAGGAATGAAACCAAATTGCTCATGGCTGTAGAATCTTTTGACTATGACACTGAATTTGATATTTATTTTTGTAGGAGGATCTAAGGTGGGAGGAGTAAGGAGAGGAAGAGAAAAAGGAAGTGGAGGAGCTAGGGAGAGCAGAGATGTAGGAGCGATGGAGAGCCACACAGGTATGGAGAGCAGTCGTGGGGAACAACTTTTATTTGGATTAGCTAATTGGGAAACAACTTTCTTTGTATGGGCATATTGTTATTGAGCATTACTAAACATATAAAGCCCTTGATTAATCTTCAAGCATTAGAGTTTCATTTTATTACTTGACCCGCATGGATGGCAGGATGGTCTGGGCAATGCCCAGCCTTGCTGAGACAGCGTGGAAGATTGGCAGAGCCATCTCCCATGCTGGCGTCTCATGGGTGGCAGGGCTGGTGTTTCTGGCTGGTTGTTTTTAGCTGCAGCATGCACGTGGCCTCTGGCCACAGAACATGGTGGCTGAGCTCGGCAGAGCCACCACAGCTTAGATAGTTGGCATGACTGGCAGTCATTATTTAAATAATTACTCAACATATTTTGTTCAGAAATTTGCATGTATTGATCATACAAACTGGTGTATATCTTTCCTCTCATGAAGTTTGTTCTCTCCCATGCTCTCAGGATTGAGACTTTTCTCTTCTTGGTGTAGCATTCCTGTAAATGCCTTCTGTAATCCTGGTTTTGCTAGTCATGAATGGCTTTAGATGTCCTTGTCTTTAAATATATCCTTTTATTTCATATGTATGTGTGCCTGTATGAGAGTATAGATTTGTGTGTGGATATCTGTGGAGTCCAGAAGTAGACATTGTATTATACTGGAGGCACAAGTAGTTATGAGCTGCTCAATATGGGTGCTGTGAACTGTGTGTGGACATCCCATGTTGGACTACCTAGTTCATACTGTATAATCCAGTCTAATAATTCCTTTTTAAAATTTAATCAATTAATTAGATAACTTTATATCCCTACTGCAGTTTCTCCTCCCTCCTCTCCTCCTAGTCCTTCCCCTATACCTCCTCCAACCCCATCCACTCCTCTTCCCTTTCTCTTCAGAAAGGAGGAGCCCTCCCATGGATATCAACCAGCCTTGGCTTATCAAATTGGAATAGGACTAGGTGCATCTTCTCCTGTGGAGGATAGACGAGGAAGCCCAGTAGGGTGAAAGGGTCCCAAAGCCAGGCAATAGAGTCAGAGACATCCCCTGCTCCCATTGTTATGAGTCTCACATAAAGACCAAGCTGCACAACTGTTACATATGTGCAGAGGGCCTATGTCGATCCCATACATGCTCTCTGGTTGGAGGTTCAGTCTCTGTGAGACGCTAAGGGCAGAGGTTAGTTGATTCTGTAGGTTTTCTTGTGATGTCCTTGACTCCTCTGGCTCTTACAATCCTTCCTCCCCATTTTCCACAGGATTCTTCAAACTCTGCGTAATGTTTGGCATGGGTCTCTCTGAATCTGTTTCTACCAGTTGCTGGGTGAAGCCTCTATGGTGACATTTATATGCTAGGCTCCTGTCTATAAATATAGCAGAATACCCCTTATAGTGTCAAGGGTGGGCTCCCTTTCATGGCATGGTTCTCAGGCTGGATCAGTCATTGTTTGGCTAGTTCTTCAATTTCTGCCCCATATTTACTCATGAGCATCTTATAGGTAGGACAAACTGTAGGTCAAAGTTCTAAGGCTGGGTTAGTGCCCCATTCCCTCCACTGGAAGGAAGTCCTGCCTGGTTACAGGAGATGTCTAGTTCAGGTTCCATATCCCCCATGATTAGGAGTCTTAGCTAGGATCACCCTTATAGATTTCTGGAAGTTTCTGCTGCCACAGCTTTCTAGCCCATTACAGAGAGGCATCCTCCAATTACAGTTGTCTCTCCCAGTCCTTTCTCCCTTCTTCCCCCAATAATTCCCATTTAAAAGCATGCATTCATTTGTCTGTTCTGTTCCTGTAAAAGACTAGTATGGAGCCCCTTTTCTGCTGCTGACCCATCTGCCAGAGGACTCATTACTTCATAGAAGTTGTCAATCATCTTTGATGTTCGTAGGAACTGCAGGCTCATCCTTTGGGTATAACTAATGGTCTGTTTTCATCAGACCATTGTTTAATTTGGGCCTGAGATCATGGAGTTCACTTCCATTTCTACTTTCCCTCTGGGCACATGGCTAGAGCCATGAGATACTTGCTCCCGTTGGCTCTGCAACTTCCTTTCTCCACGTTTTTCAGCATCTGGCCACCCCTTTGTGGTTGATGTTCTTTCTTCTTCTTTTTCCTGCTGTTTGAATAACTCAGTCTTTTGCTATCTCAGTTTTCCCATTCACTGTACTACAGCTTCTAGCCACCTATTCTACTTTGGATGTAAATTCATTTTTCAATGTTGAGTGGTATTCTATCTCACATAGCACATGTTTACTACCTTTCCTTTCTGTACTCCTTGGTAGATATTTCAGTTGCTTTTATGTCCTGGCAGTTGTGAGCAATGTTTCAATAAACAGGGGTAGACATACATATTTCAGTTCCTTTGGTTTGATTATTGGACTCTCTTCTGGTCCTATTCCCATGTTTTTAAAAATAGATTCCATATTCTTTCCTCAAATGGCTATATTAATCTACATTTTTACCAACAGTGTACAAGGTGCTCTGTGACAACATTGGCCACATGTTACCTTGTCTCTTTTCTGTAGTACTTTGTCTAACACAGGTGAGATGCAATCTTACTGTGGTTTTAATTGACCATCCAGAGATGGTTAAACTTGAAGACTTTTTGAAAGTATATTTGTTGGCTATTTGCATATCTTCTCTTGAGAACCGCTCAGATCCTTCCCTCATTTAAATGAATGTCTTGTTTTCTTTTAATTGAGTTAGTTTGAGTTTCTTGAGTATTTTGGACATAATTTCCTTGTTCAATGGGTGATTTAAAATTATTTTTTCCCCAATTTGTGGGTTGTCCTTTGTTTCCTTCACTCTGCAGAGAGTTTTATTTTGATGGATTCTTACTGTTTTTATGCCTATGCTTTTGGAGTCTTACTGAAGAAGCCTCTGTCTGGACTGTCATGACATTAGTCATAATTTCTATATAATTTTTAGAAGACACCACCTATGTATTTATTGATTACTTTCTAATTGATACACCGTAACTACAACTCGTGCTTAGGCACTTTAGGTTGAGGTTAGCAGATCTTCCTCAGAAAGCTAAGTTGTAATTATACAACCCACGGTCACCAGTGTCCAAGATCCTTTTTTAGGGAGCACAGTCCCTTTATCTGCTTTGAGCCTCACTTTCCAGCTTCCATGGGGAATCAAGGCGTCTGTTCTTTGGCCATTGTCAAGTGAAATTGAGTTTTAGCGTGAAGTTTAAGTGTGTGTGGCAAGTGAAAAGCAGTAGTGTGTGCAGGGGAGATGAGAGCCTGCAGAGCAGGTGTGTGTGTGCGTGCACGTGTGTGTGTGTGTGTGTGTAGGTCAGAGGATAACTTCGTGCAGTTGGTCTTCTCCTTCCACCTTTGTGTGGGTCCCAGGGCTTGAACTCAGGTCATCAGGCCTGTATGCCAGGGGCTTTTACCCATGGAACGATCTTTGCCAGTCCTGCTTGCTCAACTTTAGCAAATACTTTTTTTATAGTGCATTAGGCTTTGCATTAGTACTTTCTGATGTGAATAGCCTGCTTTGTAACTCATCCATCGGGTTTTAACATTTGGGGACAATGGCTTTCATC
>NW_021620706.1:3104079-3110619 GCF_004785775.1 Grammomys surdaster | reverse complement strand
GTAACTCATCCATCGGGTTTTAACATTTGGGGACAATGGCTTTCATCTTTTTCCAAATTTCATTTAATACTTGTTTATGTGAAGATCTTTTAAAATTAACTGACTTTTAAATCACCACGTTCTCTGCGGCGCGCAGCCTCGCCTGAGGATTATATGGCAAGCCAGTTATATGACAGACACCAAGCCTCAGACAAAACTGTTGAAAAGTTTTAGACGTATAGGCTGGTGCATTATCAGTCTTCAGCTGAAGGGGCTTGCCCCAAGCAGCCCAGGCTTCAAGACAGTGACTAATAACATGTGACACTTATTCTCCCGCAAGGGGGGTAGCATGGAGGATGCCAGAGCATGTATCCACAGATACATGAATAAACTTTTGTTTTCCAAATGCATTGTAATGTGTGACATCCATTTGCCAGACATGAAGAGGTTGCAGACCTCTGGGATTGACCCCTTAGATGGAGAGGGTCTGAATTCTGCACAGGAGGTACATTTCAGAACAATATCTAGCGCTTCTGCACGAGTTAAATGAAACTTTAATCTCAGGGTATTAGCTGGTACATGATAGAGTTTATGGAAATCAACTGCAGCTTCTAATGGCGAACTTACCCAATATAGGTTTTTAGTGGCTTTATCAGCAATAGCATTAGCCTGAGACATTGGTCCAGGAAGTAGTGAATGTGCTCTCATGTGTTGAATAAAAAATGGATGACACCTACTACGGATATGGTTTTGAATGTCTTTAAATATCTCAGCAACCATGCTTTTAGGGTGAATAAAATCAGCCATTTCTAATTGTTTAACAGCTCCTACAACATAATGAGAATCTGAAATTATGTTTATAGGCTCTGAAAATCTTTGCAACACTATCGCTACAATAGCACATTCTACTAATTGGGGAGATGTATAATCAAACTGAATTCGAGTAGGGACATTATTAACCACATAACAACCAATGCCTGTCTTAGAACCATCGGTATAAATATCCAATGCTTGATGAATAGGATGTGTCTTAGTAACTTTGGGAAATATTAATGAGTTAGAAAGAGTAAATTGTAACAAGGGATGTTTAGGATAATGATTATCAATATTTCCAGGGAATGAGCATTTTAAAATTGCCCAAGCATCTTGAGATGCACATAAAACTTGAATTTGATACATAGTATAAGGACATACAATTGTATTAGGATATTGTCCAAAATGCATCACGGACAGTTGAAGCCCCTTTAAAGCCAATTCTGCAACTAAGGCAGGATAATAGCCTAAGGTCTTCCTGGGGGAGCTATGTGGATGAATCCATAGCAAGGGTCCCTCTTGCCACAGTACTGCAGTTGGTTGTTGAGGAGAGGGAAGAATACATAACTGAAAAGATAATTCGGGGTTAAGTCTATCTAATTGAGCATGTTGTATGGCAATCTCTATTTTATCCAATACTTTAGACGATTCAGGGGTCAAAGTTCTCAATGAAGTAATGTTAGAATCTCCCTCAAGTATTTTAAACAAGGGTTGAAGTTCAGTTGTAGTTAATTTCAAATAGGGGCGAATCCAATTGATATCTCCTAGTAACTTTTGAAAATCATTTAATGTTTTTAATTTATCTCTTCTAATAGTAACCTTCTGTGGTTTAATATACTCAGGAGTAATTATCGCTCCTGAGAAATTTCCTATCTCTCCTTCCTGAACCTTTTCAGGCGCTATAGATAGTCCTTTCTGTTTTAAGGTAGAAACTAACAGAGAGAACGCTTGGTGTAAAACTTCTTTGTTATTGGTACACAAGAGTATATCATCCATAAAATGACAAATTCTAACCTTAGGAAACTGTTTTCTAACTGGTTCAATGGCAGAAGAGACATATATTTGACACATATTGGGACTATTGGCCATGCCTTGTGGCGGGACCCTCCATTGATATCGGTGGTCTGGTTCCTCATGATTAATACTTGGGAGAGTGAAAGCAAATCTAATTTTGTCCTTAGGATGTAAAGGTATAGAGAAAAAACAATCTTTAATATCTACTATTATAATCTCCCAATGTCTAGGCAAGGCTGTCAGCAGTGGCAGACCCTTTTGAATTGATCCTAATAATTGCATCTGATTATTAATAGCTCTAAGATCATGTATTAACCTCCATTTACCTGATTTTTTCTTAATCACAAATATAGGCGTATTCCATGCCGACTGAGAATTTTCCAAATGTCCTAATTTTAGTTGTTCTTTAACTAGAGCTTTTGCAGCTGCTAATTTTTCAGCGGTTAACGGCCATTGAGGAACCCATACAGGTTCCTCTGACAACCAAGGTATAGGCAATGCATCCTCAATGGCCCCTAGGAAAAACCCAGCCCTTTCCTGTCTTGTTTTTCTGTAATAGAAACAGGGCTGATCCTGCCTTGTAAGGCCTTCCCCAATCCTTTTCCAGGGACACGCCCCATTTCTTTCATCATTTTTTGACTCTGTGTAGAATAATCATTGGTGAGCCTAAATTCCAATTGTTTAAGAATATCTCTTCCCCATAAATTAACTGGAAGTGGCAAGACATAAGGAACAACTGTCCCTCGTCTGCCTTCAGAATCTTCCCAATGCAATGTTCTTGCACTAACATCAGGAGCAGACTCATATCCAAGACCTTGTAAAGTTTGTGAAGAGCTATTGACAGGCCAGTTCTTTGGCCACCAATTGGTAGAGATAATGGTAGTATCTGCTCCTGTGTCTAGGAGGCCTGTAAAAAGCCTTCCTTGAATTTTCAACTCTAATGTGGGGCGTTTATCTAAATCTAATGAAATGAATACATTCTGTCCTCCAGAGGAACCAAATCCCTTCATGCCTCTAGTTAAACCTTTACTAGGAAAGAATGAATGTAAACTAGGGAGGACTAATAGCTGTGCAATTCTATCACCAGGAGCTATAGAGCTAATCCCCCTTGGTGATGAGCACATGATCTTTATTTGTCCCTCATAATCTTGATCTATGACTCCGGGGTGAACAATTAATCCTCTTAGAGTTGTAGACGATCTTCCTAGCACTAGTCCTACTGTATTCTCAGGTAAGGGTCCTGAAAAATCAGAAGGTATAGGCTGACACCCCATGGTGGGTGTTAGTACTGCTCTGGTGGTGGCACAGAGGTCCAGTCCTGCTGAGCCTGACGTGGCTCTCCTGATTGTCTTATCCTTTGATGTTGCTGAGGGTTGTTCTGCAGGTTCTCTATTGCCCCATATATTTGCGGGCCCTGGGGATGTGGGCCCCGTTGCCTGTTTTTTGGCAGAGGAGAAATTGTACGTCCTCTGTCGTCTTTAACTGATCTACATTCATTTGCCCGATGTTTTCCTGTATTACACCTAGGACACATTCCAGGCACCTTTGGACGATTGTTACTACTAGTGTTAGGTGCTCTACATTGTCTTTGTATGTGTCCCAGCTTTCCACACCTGAAACATTTAACATTAGAGGCCCTCTGAGCCACTAAAACAGCAGCTGACAATCCAGCATTAGATAGAGGTCCTCCTATTTCTCTACAAGCCTTCATCCATGCATTTAGTCCTTTTCCTTTCCAAGGTGTAATAGCATTTCTGCATTCTCTAGTACACTGTTCAAAAATTAGTTGTTCTATGAGAGGCATGGCCGTCTCAGGATCTCCAAAAATCCTTCCTGCCACCTCCGTCATCCTTGCCACAAAGTCTGAGAATGGCTCATTGTTTCCTTGAATAATTCTTGTCAAGTTTCCTGAAACCTGTCCTTTGTTAGGGAGACTTTTCCATGCTTTTACAGCTGCCTTATTAATTTGCTCATATACCTCTACAGGGTAGGCCGTTTGATTGATAGCCCATTGTCCCTGCCCTGTAAGCATGTCAAAGTTCCATTGTGGATGCCCCTGAGCTAAATTTTGTCTTGGCTGTGAAGCACAGAGTTCTTGAAAAATAGATTTCCAATTTAGATATTGTCCCATTCAGGCAAGCCTTAACAGTATTATACCAGTCATCTGGTGTCATGGCACTGACCATAAGTCTTTCTATTAATGCCTGAGTAAAAGCGGCATTGATTCCATAAGTCTGTACTGATTCGGCCAGCGCTTTTAATTGTTTTAAATCTAGCTGTGAATGTTGCCTAGCTTGGTTAGCATCTTCCCATACGGGAAAGGCTACTCTTATCTTTTTTCTTTCCTTAGCTGTAATAAGAGAATTGGACGGCAGTCTTTCCTGTCTCTCTTTTGGTTTTTTCTTTTTAACTCTAACTACTTCCTCCAATGGTGGGGCAGATGGGGCATACCCCGGTGCATAAGGTGAATCCGGCCCGTATCTTTCAAACTCATAACGGGCTGCTTCTTTATCTAACTCTGCCTGTTCCTCAAGATCTAACACACTATCAGAGGATGAGGTGTCGGTATCCTCTGTATCTTCTTCATCCCCAGAGGACGTCTCCTCAGAGGCGGAATCATTAACTCTTAGATTTTGAAACTCAGTTAACACAGGATATAGTTTTCTCTTAGGCTCTTCCTGTTTTTTATGTTCCTTTTTTGTAGATACTTCTTTTTTAATTTCCTCTTTTTTCTTTTCCTTTTTCTTTATTTTATTTTTAGCGCTCTTATCCTTTTCTGCTTCTGATAGGCTATCCTGGTGTTCTGCTAAAGCTCTTTGTCCCTCTCTTACCTTATCTTGGCATTTTTCATCCTCTATACAGGCTCTAACCATTTTGTACAGCGGCCATGTGCCTGGTCTTAACTTTCCCTTCTCCTTTTCATTAATCAAATCGCCGCCGAGCTTGCCCCAGGAGCCCTTTGACAAGGACCCCGTGGAAACAAACCAGGGAACTACTCGATCCACATCTCGCAGAAAATTACACAACACTTTCTTGGGAACCTTTAAACCGCACTCGCGCAGCAACGCCTGCATCGCTGAGAGAAGCGGCTTCATTTGGTGGTTACCCATACTGCTTAGAGGGAACGAACTTGCACAGTTATCTACCTGTGACTTACAGCTCCTGAATACACGGAGGGCAAGTACACTCCTTTCCTTGTGTATGGCAGTTAAAACAGAAGCAGAGCACAAGAACTACCACGGCCCAAACGGGGATAGCAATAGCAAAATAGACAGGATCCACCTTACCTTGCAGAAAAGCGTCTAGACTTCTCGCGCCATCAGTTCTGAACCCTCTGTTGAGCCAACAGTTTCCCTCGAAACTGGATAAAACACCGAGACGTTCGGCTTCGTCCCCTGGTTTCCGGCACCAGTTGCGGCGCGCAGCCTCGCCGATAAGGAGAACGCCACACTCAGGATTCTTCTGACAGCAGTTTATTGTTACAGCTCTTTTAGATGGCAGTGAGGCGAGGGACCCCAAGCCCCAAAATCCTGTGGCTTATATAGAGCCTTACGAGACGTGCCACACATTCATTGGCTCTTATGATATTGCCAAATTAGCATACTGGTTTTCGCGCCTTGCGCAGGTGCACAATCAAGCAAAGCTCCCAAGAAGAACCAGGAAACAGGAAACTGGGGCCATCTTGCAATGGCAAACGCGGCTCCTGACAGTTCTCCATTATTTTGATGATTCTTTTTATAGCTTTACTTGAGGTTTAATTCATCTGTCATAAAACTGCACACATATAAACCATTTTAGTAAAATTTGATGGATATATACACCCAGCAAACAGTTGCTGTACTTGAGAGAAGTGATACATTCATTGTCTTCAAAAGTGTCCTTAACTCTTTGTAATTCTTTCCTTTCTCCCTCATCTCCCCTCACATCCCTCTTTCATCTATAAGGAGGTGTACCAATTTGTGTTTTGTCTTACAGAATACATTCCATGTCATCCAGTTTTATATGACTAGAATTATACAAACGTAATGCAAACTCTTAATTTTCTTTTCTCAGAAAAATTATCATGAAATTGTTTTGATTGTAAAAAATATTTTATTATCTTATTTATAACAAAAGAACAATAATTATTTATGACAACAGTATAGCTTATTTATCCAACTTAGATTGTTACCAACTTAGAGATAATAAAACTACACTTTCTATAAATATTCATGTATGAGGGTTTTTGATGTGTGTGTGCACATTGCTTAGGGTATTGCTGTACATGGATATGTAGGTCTGTACATAATCTCTCTCTACTTTATGTATTGAAGCAGAGTCTCTGGCTGATCCCAGAGCTCACTAGTTACCATAGTCGAACTGAGAAGCTAGCACCAGGAATCCTATAGGTTGTCACCATAACTGTCCAGCTTGTATGTGGAATCTAGAGATATGAGCCTTGGCCTTCAGTCTTTCCTGGCAACTTTTTTATTTTTAGATTGGCAATTTGTTTTTAGATTGATTTTGCATACTTGTTCTTTGATAATAAAGACAGCTTCAATTTCCAGTTTTTTCTGTTTCTCTTTTGAAATCTTTTTGTTTTCTTAAATTTATTACAATCTCCTTTTGTACTAATACAAATAGCATTAAGTATTATTTTGAATAGAAAATATAAGTGAGTACATCTGTTGGTGATTTTTGGGCAAAACTCTCTCTCTCTCTCTCTCTCTCTCTCTCTCTCTCTCTCTCTCTCTC
>NW_021620706.1:3103649-3104069 GCF_004785775.1 Grammomys surdaster | reverse complement strand
CTCTCTCTCTCTCTCTCTCTCTCTCTCTCTCTCTCTCTCTCTCTCTCTCTCATTCTCTAATGAAGCTACATTACTTTTCCTATAGATACCCTCTGTATTATTGGGTTGAAGAAATTCTCTGTCTTCACAATTTATTGAAAAGTTCACTTTTTAGAATCAGGAATGGATATTGGATTTTTTAAAACATATTTTCTTTGTTTATTTAGGTGATTATATAGTTTCTTTTCCCCCTTTCACATGTGGGTGTATATGTGGTACCCATGCATCTGTACATATGTACTTTCATGCGTGTAGATGAGTGTATGAGTTGGAAATCTTCCTTAGTGTCTTTCCCCACATCATTCTTTTGATTGAAGGGAGATTAATCAAACCAGAGCCCACCAATGCCCATAGAGCCCACCAATGCCCACAGAGCCCACC
>NW_021620706.1:3093196-3103639 GCF_004785775.1 Grammomys surdaster | reverse complement strand
CCCACCAATGCCCATAGAGCCCACCAATGCCCACAGAGCCCACCAATATCCAGTTTCCTGACAAATTTGCCATGAAGGAATGAGGAATTCTTTGTCTCTCTACCTTCCTGAGTCAGAATTACAGGCAGGCTTCCCTGCCCATCTAACATCTATATGGATTCTGAGGATCTGAACTCCAGTTCTCTTGCTTGTGGGGCAAAAGCCTTAACTGCCGAACCATCTCCCTGGCTCCTTACTTTTCTTCAGCTGTTGAGCTGATGAATCACATTGATAGATGTTGCCATGTTAAACAAACCACACATATCTGAGATAAATCACACTTCTAATATATTATCATGTGAAAATGTTGCCAGTTTCAATGATTTCAAAGTTTGTTAAGAAATTAACTTGCTGTTGAGAAATAAGAAGTGATGCACACCCCCCCCACACACACATACATTTGTTTTGTTACCAGAATAAGACTGATCACTGAGTTGAGAAGTACTTTCTCCTTTCTAGTGCTCTGCAGACATTGCTATAAAATTGGCAATGCTGAGCCTGAACGGTGACTGTAATTCATTAACGGAGCTTTCTGTTTCTGGAGTTTCATTATGAAGGGTTAACTTCACTTCTCCTAGGCCAGGCAAACGCAAGACTGGAGAGAGGGAGTGGGAGAGAGAACACAGAGAAGGAAAATGAAATGATTAAAGTTGCATCTCACCGACCACCTTTAAGGTGTGTTACACAAACTCAAATGAGCTCACAAACAGCCCAGGACTCTCAACAACACGGCTATTCATTTCTCCTTCTGAAGTCTTTTGTCTTTGTTACTTCTATGTAGAGAGGGATTAATTCTTGCTTAATGCTTTGATTTTTTGTTTGTTTATTTGTTTTATTTGTTTAAGACGGGGGTCTCACTATTAGCTCTGGCTGGCCCAGAACTCATTGTGTAGAACAGGCTGATTTCACACTCATAGAGTTTCCTCTGTCTCTGTCTCTGAATGCTGGGATTAGAGGTCTGTGCCTTTGCATTTGGCTAGAATTATTTTAGGATTCCATCTTTTCTTATGCTCATGGATTTTATCTCCCCCTTTTGAGTTGGAATGGGTATTTAAAATGTTATCAATGCTGTGAATCTGTGCTACCAACACAGAGCCTTATGTCAATTCTCAGTACACCTCTGAACAGGGCAGTAGGAGCAAAAAAAGTAGAATATACTATATTAGAATGTGTTAGAAGTATATAGGCATATATTATAAATACAGGGATAGGAGATAGCCTTGGGATGGGGCCTTACAGGGGAAATTGTGTGCATACATCTGTTTGCAATGTTGGAGACAGCTGTGTGTTTCATATTTGTATGTGTTCTTCATGCAAAGGCTCCTCTCACCACCATTGAAGGATGTTCTCTGTGTTGCATATTTTGAAACAGGGAAACTGAGCTGGTTTTTGCCTTGGATACTTGTTTCTTGAAGCTAAACTCGGACTAATTAGTGACAGTGTGGTTGGCTGCAATGGGAGCAAGCTTCATGGCCCAGTGGGTTTTAATTCCCAAAGCGTTGACATAGCTAAGATAAACCTTGCAGACAGCTCAGCGAAGTGGACGCTGTGGGCATCTCTGCATACAGCCACCTCTGCGCTGTGCTCGCGCCCCCATTGACATTTTAAGAACAGAATATTTTTCATATAAAACTTATTTGTTTTATTAAAGGCTGGAGGCCTGAAGCTTCCCATAGAGTAAGTTTGTGCTCTGCCGTGATGATGTATGGGCAAATTACTGAGTTCCAAAGCTCATTTTCTGGCCTGTTTTTCTATAGAAATTTGAGTCGCTGCCACAAATAAAAGATCTGTGTCTTAGACAAGGTGCAGTGTCACTGAGAATGATAGCCATATCCCAGAGAGGAGTCTAATGTATGTGAAGATTTTCAATAGTTTCTTACCAAAGCAGTGGACATAAAAATACTTATGTGACAGCAAGGCTTACCAGACATTTTTGGGAACTACTTAAAGGTTATGTGGAAGTTTGTACTTAATAGGGCTGAGTTTGAATGTGTATAACTGACTGTTCAGACAGTGTGGTCAAGGCACTGAGTATTTAGATTATGGATTTAATCGCCAACTGCCTTCGTCAATCTTCCTCCCATTCCTGGCTACTTAACTGCTTATGAATATACAAGGTCTGTAGACAGATGGTTCATTGTGACAGAAACAACAGAAATCCACCAGCAGTCCTATGAAGAATGATACACATATACATCTATACACATGCATATAAGTATACATACATGCATGTCCAGACCACTTATATATCATTGTCTATGGAGTAACCTGGAAAGAAAATAAATACCAGTGGGTTTACAGTGTTGTAAGGATCTAGTCTCTTTACTAACTACACGTAGACATATGTGTACACAGATTATAATCTCAATAAAGTAACGAGCATTTAAGGCTTGAATACCTACATAGGCAGTAATACAGAGGGCTATATTCTCCCTTGTACTCAAGCTCTAGAAGTTGTCTCTTCTTACTCAGAAACTTTGGAAAGGAAAAAAAGATGAGAAAATAGATTCCAAATATTTTAGAGTATGGAAAAGCTTGAGGGGATCTCTTACACTTGGGTTAGCAACTAATCTGAGGCTCATTAGTGTGGTTTGAATGTGAAATCTCCCCAACAAGAGGCAATAACACAGACAGCTCTCATCTACTAGAACCTGAGAGTTTCTTAATTTTATTTTTTTGAGACAAAGTTTTATGATGTAGTCCTGGCTATCCTGGGACTTACTACATAGACCAGACCAGCTTGGAACTCACAATGATCCAGTTGCCTCTGTCTTTCGAGTGCCAGGATGTCTCATTATTTTAACAAGATGGTCCCATGTCTTATTCTTTTAACAATTGCCTTGGTCATAGTGTCTTCACAAGATTAGAATGGTAACTATAACAGTGAGCATAAAAATAAATGAAATATTAAAAACTAAAAATTCTTGCCAGGCATGATGGCACATACCTGCAATCCTAGTGTGTCTGAACCAGAGGCCAGTAGATCTCTATGATCTAAGTTTAAGGCTGCTCTGGCATACCACCCAGGGCTGATAGTCAGACTCTGTCTCAAAAAACAAAAAGCAAAACAAAACAAAAAACTCAAAGCATTAAACAAGAATTAACCTTTCAATACAAAAGTAACAAAGGCAAAAGTCCCCAGAGGGAGAAGGGAAGAACAGAATAGTTAGATTTCTGTGCTGTGTATGAATTGGTGACTATGAAAGGTAGATTATGAGTTGTAATATTAACCACTTCATTCTCTATTTTTCTCTTCTTTCACATCCATATTTATATTTCCATATGTAACCATATATATTCATATATTTCCTACCTTTGTATATCTAATGAACTTAGAGCAGAAGCTTTTTCCAAGTCAGTGAGCACATCTAGTGGCCAGATCTTGCATGCTAAATATTATTCTATTATTAAAGAAACCAGATTCACCTTAGAGGAATAGCTGACTCCAGAACTAGGGCAAGAAAAATATAAGATGAACAAAAATTGATCATGTGCTAGAAAACACTAAAACTCTGTCTCAAAAAATTTTTTTAAAGATTAAAGAGTGTCAGAAATGAACAGAAATTAGTAGGAGCTCCAACTGACTAATTTAAGGGCATCAAGCATTAAAATTATAGTAGTACAGTAAAAGATTATAACTCATCACATAGATGAGCATGCATCTATACTAATAGAAATGAGATTAATGGTAAAAATTAATAGAGAATGTATGTTTTATAGCCTCAAAATATGTCTTCACAGAATATTATTAATTACAAAAGGAAAAAGAGTAACTTCTATAGAAAAGCCTGGAAGACACTACCTTAATCAAGAGATCAAGGTGGGCCTCATTAAGGATGCAATTCTGAGTGTACAGTGCCTGATTGGAAGCCTGAGAACCCAGGCTCACTTCCATGATGCTTCTGCCAAAGCTGAACAAGTTGTGTCACAAACAACACCAGAAACATTCAAACTGAGAGGCTTTCTGCCAGCTTGCATGTAATTCTTTAACATGTTGAGTTTCTAAGCATCACGAAAGACTGGTAGTAACTTTTGCAGACCAAAAGCACCATGTGAAGTCTGACAACTAAATGTTCTTCTGTAGGAGACTCAGCCTCATCTTTTTGAGCCAACTGGTAGACCTGATGGATGGCTAGTTAGTAGTGATGTATGGATATTACTGACTTGATTTTGTGGTTGTGTAGAGGAATGTGCTTATCAGAAGCAACACCACTGATCAAACAGCAGATCAACCACTTATCCTATCAGTCATTCAAGGAAAAGTTCTTTGTACTTGCATCTTCTTTGTAATTTCCTTTTAGGTTGCAAACTAAAAATTAGTCCTATAAGATACAATCATTGTTGATGGTTGAGGTGATTTTGTGTAGTGACGATCATACAGGATGGGCATGGCTATTTAGGTGGGCATACAAGGTATGCTGGCTGGTTTTGTGTGTCAACTTGACACGGCTTAGAGTAATCAGAGGAAGGAGCCTTGGATGAGAAAATGACTTTATGAGATTCAGCTGTAAGGCATTTTCTCAATTAGTGATCAAAGAGGGAGGGCCCAGCCCATTGTGGGTGGTGCCATCCCCTAGCTGGTGGTCCCAGGTTCTAAAAAAAAGCAGGCTGAGCAAATCAGGGGAAGCAAGTCAGTAAGCAACATTCTTCCATCAGCTCCTGCCTGCAGGTTTCTGTCCTGTTTGAATTTCTGTCTTGACTTTCTGTAGTGATGAAGATCAATGTGGAACTGTAAGCTGAATTAACTCTTTCCTCCTCAACTCGCTTTTTGGTTATGATGTTTTATCACAGCAATAGAAACCCTAACTAAGACACAAGGCTGAATAAATACCCGGTCTTTGAGAAAAATACAGGCTGAATCTTGGTGACTCGATATTCACCACTGGGATTCCATAGAAAATAAAAGAGAAGGAAGAAACAATGAAAAGTATGATCAAATGTCAATGGCACAAATGAGGCTTGACGTTTCCACGCCAAAGACTGAAAATAGATATCTCTACCTTTTTCTTCTCTATCCATATCTCTTAACTACCCCATCTTTGTTTACATGTCTATATTCCCTCTCCTCAAACCTTTCCATCTGAAATTTGAGGTAAAGAACTAATCAACCAAAATCCTTCACCATGTGTGTAAAGCCAAAGTCTTCAACTGGGTAGGTTTAGACAATTCTTCACTTAAAATGAAAGTGTTTAAAGACTTTCTGTGTTGGATTCTAGAAGCTCATAAATTACTTAAGCATGTTATCTAAGGAGGGTCACACACAGAGATTTCCCCATTTGAGCCTTCCAGAGTTTATTTTCTGCTGCTACAAAGCAACACATTGAGTAACTTGTAATAAACAGAACCCAATAATTCTTAAGGTTGGGAAGATCAAGATTAATTGGTCATATTTGGCAAAGGCTTTCCTATATCTCTTAATAGAAGGTCAAAGGAAGGGAGGCAAGAGGTGGAAGAGGACTGAATGTAACCTTTCATAAAGATACCCCTCCCATGATAACCCACTCCTTCACTGATAGCTGAAGAACAAAGCTGTAGAACTTAATAGCTTTCTTGCCACAATGTGTCAAAATATCTGACAGAAGCAAGATAGGGGAAGAAATATATATTTTGGCTCACTGTTTCATGGTAAAGAAAGTATGGAGCTGGCAGCAGCACTCATGGCACCAGATGTAGATCCCGCTTGGGGAGGTTTTATAGTTTTTATATAATGAAGGAAATCATAAGTCAAGACAAGTTTAAAATACATTGGTGGGCACACCAGAGAGGTGGTTACAACATGATGGGGGAAGCTTTTCCATAGGCCTCGGGTATGATCTGATGGCATTCTTGGCTTTTTTTCCATAGGCCTCAGGTATGATCTGATGGCATTCTTGGCTTTTTGGGTTGGTAGAAGCTAGTGGTCTGCTAAGTTAATAGATTCTAAAAGATTCTTATCTATTTCTTGAAGGACATTGTGACACAGAGGTGGTCGAGGTTTGAATCTATTAACCTAGCAGACTACTAGAAGAAGGCTCAAGCTAGCTGAGCTAAGGTAATTGGCCCATGGATCAGTAACATTCCAACCTCTCCAAATCACTTCTGGATTGTTTTATGTAAAGTTACTTCCTCAGTCTTTGCACAGGATTCTAAGTTTGCACCTGTGTGGTTAAGGCTAATTGCTAAACAATCTTTGCTTAGCTTTACAGGACGAGATTTGGTGACCTTCACATTATATGAGGATGTTAAGATTCTGCTGAGTTATGCTTACCAGAAGATTGCAGGAGCTAGCTAGTCCCAGGAGGCTGAGGTCAATTGATATGTACATAACCAGTAAGACAAGACTCTATTCTGACCATAGTTTTCTTGCCCAGTCTGCTGTTGTATCTCCTTTCGTTCTGTATTAGAGTCCTGAATAGCACCCAAAGTTTGCAAGGTAGCTCTTTTGTTTGTTTTGATTTCTTTTTCTGAGGACAGTGGCTCCTCTCCCATCTTCTCAGAATGTTGGTCTTTGAATAAACTTGATAGTTTTGTTTTGTGACGATTAGCTTTCAAGTGGTAAGAAGATAGATCTGGGTTCAGTAATCCTCATGTATATGTATTTGTGTATGAATTCAAAGTTTGTCTTTAGATAATCTCCTGGATATGGAATTTTCAAGTAAATAGTTGTAAGATACTTGACATATATTGTCAGAATACACTGAACAGGTTGTACCAATTTACCTTTTTGCCAGAGATATTACTACAGATTTTTGGGGAGGGGATAATTTATACAAAGCAAAGGGTACAGATATAAAGTCATTTGCTCAGTGATCACTGCAAATACATGCACCATCTAGATTAAGACATAGATGATATCTGATGCCCTGAAAATTGCCCCTTTAGGATAGCAACTATTCTAAATTTTGCACAGTAGGTTAGCTTTGTTCTTGAACTTCACATGAATTGAATCACATCACATATCTGGTCCCTGTTCCTTAATAGAATATTTTGGAGGCTTGTCTATATTGTAACTTTACATTAATGGTAAATTAATGTAATTTATATTATTTATAATCCATTTTCTGGCTGATGGACTCAATTTGTTTTGAATTTAAGGTCACTGTGAATCAAGTTCCTCTGGTCACACTCTCATCTGTCTTTGTATTTGGTCAATTTTACTGAATATATATTGTACAGAAGAACTGTAAGGCACAGAGAGGGTGTGTTTTTAACTTGGTGGATATTCTATAGTTACTGAGGCAAGTCACACTCCATCAGCAACATACCCAAATGTTTCTGTGCCTCTGTCTCCTTTCCTTGTTACCTGACTGCCCTTTCCTAGTCATCTGTGACTACCTCATGAGCATTTTAAGCTCCTCCTTCCTTTTGTTTCTATGCTTGATTGAGTGTCTGTAAATGAATGAATGAATGAATCCTCTTCTTTAGTTAATATGTCTTTATTAAGCAAGTATTATGACTATGTTCTGGATAAGCCTGGTGGATACAGAGATGAGCTCCTGGAGAGTGTCCCATGTACCTGAAAAGACCAGAGACCCACAGCTAAAGTATGCAGTCTATGTAATGACACAATCATTGGTGTGTCCAGAAATGTGCTTAACTATATTTAATTGTAGAATTAATATTAGAGATTGAGACAAGAGCCAGAGACTGTGCTAAGTATGTCTCATCTAGTCAAACTTTGGTGTGACCTGTGTTGTCACCGTGTTCATTCCTCATTCTCATGAGGAAGTTAACAGTTGAACTTGTTCACGATGGTATCGACAAAAAGAGCTGAGACCTGAACCCAGGGTGAGATTCCCTTGCACCCTCTAGACGCCTGCTTAGATCCTAGGCAAGCAGATGAGTGTCAGGGAAGGCATCTCCCCAGGGAAAACCACTGTACACAAGACAGAAAGAGAAAATACAGTCTGGTAAGTCTCCCACAAAAGGCCTGTGGGAGCATGGTAGTCAGAGCCATTGAGACTGGGCATGCAAACCAGCAGGGCCAAATCTGGGCAAAAAGTTGGAATTCTCAGAATGGCTTCTCTACAAAGGTTGCCTCTTCTCAGGTCCCAACATCAAACACCAAACAATATCTACACGTTTCATCTTGTTGTTTCATCACCAGTCATGTGAGTACACTTGCCAGATAACTGAGCATTCAAATTTCCTTGAATGGAGGGCAAAGCATTGCTGAAATCACGTGAGCAAACCCAGGTTGCAGATCCGATGGTTGCCGGCATTGCCTGGTGTGTTCTGTTTAATATATCATATCCATCTGCTGGTGGGAAGTTGGCTTTCAGAATAGCTGAGGACATTGTTCCTGAGCCTCTGAAAGTGTCCAGTCATAAACGTATAAAACCTATGCAAGTGTCTTCATGCATAGCTGTGCAGTAGGAGATGCCAGGATTTTTTTCCTTCCTTTTTTTTTTCCTTTCTAAAATAGGCTTAAGTTAAAAAACACACACTGTGAAGCATTTGTCTGGTTTAAATAATTTAACAGGTCTTACTTTCCTGCTTCAGTCAATTTCATCAGAAATGCTTCTCGGGAGGGTTCTTCTTGTGAACATCATCACGCTAATCATGTGAAGGCCCACGTGGTGCCAGCTGGCTGGGGACAGAGGAGTGGAGGCCTTGTGGTCCCAGGGAAGGTGGGAAAGGAGGCACCTCAAGTGTACCTTTGGGGAAAATGCAAACTTTTCTTGCAGATAGAATGAGCAAGCGAGCTGTGTGCGTTAGTATTCAGAGCCTGTTGGCCCATTGTTTGTGGCTCCAGCCTTCTCAGCAGAACAGGCGGCAGATGGCTTCCATTTGCATTAGCCTCCTGGAGAACGAATTTGCTACCAACAACATAAGCTGCAGCTTTTTCTTTTCAGAATTTACAACAAATTGGCCAGAATGGCAATTAAAAAAAAAAGAAAGAAAGAAAAAAAGAAAGAAAGGAAAGAAAAAAACATCAGCATCACTGTTTTCACGTCCCTTTCTGAACAGGGGAAACGATCCCTTCTCCAACTGTGTCACTTGCACTCCCCCCAAATGTTTATTAAAATGATTCAGGTAGTTCATTATGCAAAATGACTTTTATAAAAAGACCTTTCTTTTTGCCCCACAGTCACACATAATTTCTTTTGTCACTCGTTACAGAGTGAAGTTACGTGAAGCTAGGGCATATTATTTGTTCTAATCTGTATTGGATAATTTATTACATTAAGGAACCAATAATTTTCAAATGTAATCAGATTTAAGTTTTTAATAAGATTCATCTTCCCATCCACACTTGCTTAATTTAAGGATATTAAATCTGCCCAGGAAGGAGCTGCCTCTCAAAGTCTGGGTGCCCATTAGAGGCCTTTATTCCTGATGTGTTAATAGGATTTAATTACATTACAGTCTCGGTGCAGAATCACAGAGCCCTAGTTAACGGAGATAAGCCGAGCAAACAACAGACTGAAGGGGAAGTGGTGTATAGTAGTTGGCTTATCGGCTTAGAAAATCAAGATGATTATTATTTTTAAATTGACGGCTGCACGAATTTGCATCCTGTTTAGTTCAAACACTGAAGAGAATAAACTTTCTCCATTCCTTCAAAGAGAAAAAAAAATCACTTAAAAGGCCACCCACATACAAGGTGAACAATAAACACTTAACAGAAACTACTTAATTGCCGATTGTCTTTTGAATTGCAATGAGATTTTTACTATCGACTACAAAGAGATTTGTTTCAACAATTTACCCTGCTATTCCTTTGTCTTTTTGACTATTACATCCTTGATTTGGGGTTCAGAATAATGACTGTGTTCCTTGTTAAAAAATAATGATTTTTAAATTGCTCTCTTAGCCTGTCTGAAACTTCTTTTTCTTTCTGCTCCTGCTCTTGAAACGTCCCCCCCCAGTCCCCACAGGCCGTTCCCTTTCCGCCATTCCCCTGTCCCCCTGGTTGGTTTAATGACAGACAGCAGGGCCCCAGCCTCCTCACAAAGCCGTCCTGTGAATCCAGTCAAGTTCTCCATCAGGATCATTTGCATCGAGTGCAAGTGTTGACTTCTGTGAATTTCCTTTTCCTGTGAACTTGACAGAAGTCAGTACTTTGGCTCCATCACAGATGCCTGTGCAGTAGAAGGATGGCTTCCAGAGCTTTCCAATGACTAAAAAGATGGGGGGAGGGTGAAGAAAAGAAGAAAGGGGGAAAAAGAATCTATAATGTGCTATCTAGTTGAACTTTTCACTTCCAAAGTGATTGACAACTTCTGGCTCATTTTCAAGAGAGATCACAGACCTGGCAAACAGTATTTGAAATGCTCTATAGCCTTGCTCAACTTTGTTAAAAGTTTTTATGAAAGGCAAAAAAGTATGAAGAAAATCAAACAATTTTCATTCTCTCTCTCTCTCTCTCTCTCTCTCTCTCTCTCTCTCTCTCTCACACACACACACACACACACACACACT
>NW_021620706.1:3089921-3093096 GCF_004785775.1 Grammomys surdaster | reverse complement strand
ATTCTCTCTCTCTCTCTCTCTCTCTCTCTCTCTCTCTCTCTCTCACACACACACACACACACACACACACACACACACACACTGTGTGAGTGTGTCTGTCTGTCTCTTTTCTGTTACTTTCTACATTGGCGTGTCAGGATGTACACAATGCCGTTTTCTTCATAAGTCAAGGTGGTACAAGGGGGAGAGATTACTAGATGAGGAAGCTGTCTATGGCTGTACTGTGGTTCTAGTTCTCTCAGACATTTCAGTTTAATGTCCTTTCTCTCTCTCTCTTTCTCTCTCTCTCTCTCTCGCTCTCTCTCTCTCTCTCTCTCTCTCTCCCCCCCTCTCTCTTATCTGTTTCTTCTCCTTTTTGTTTGTTTGTTTTTCCAGGCAGGGTTTCTCTGTGTAACCCTGGCTGTCCTAGAACTCTTCTTTAATCTTAGCTATTCTGTAGACTAGGCTGGCCTAGAGTCCAGAGATCTGCCTGCCTCTGCTTTCTGAGTACTGGGATTAAAGGCATGTGCCACCACCACCTAGATCTACCACTTTCTTATTGTGCCTTTAGGTGTATGTTAGGGTTGCTGTGAAAAAGACCAAACACCACTTGGGGAAGGCAAGGTTTATTTCATTTTACTGTCCCAGTGACAGGTCATTATTGGGGGAAGGAGGAGACCCGGTGCCTTCTTCTGTGGGAGACCCTGTGTACTTCTAGCTTGCTATCGTCTGTATCCCCATGTCATATGAACTTAGGTCACATTGCTTCTCTGTTGAGACAGGGGCCACTGTGCAAATTCTGTCCTTCAGAGCTGTTCACTCGTATCATTTTCTGTGTTGCCTTCTCTGACCCTTCAAGTTGGAGTTGATTTCTGTTCTGTTCATTCATAGAGGAGGAAAAGGTAATAATAATTTTTTAAGCTTCCCTAATTCTTAGCTATGATTGATCTCTTCAGCAAAAAAATGATTAAAAATAAAAGAAAAACCATAAGCATATTTTTATGTGTATGTTTCATGAGTAGGTGGGAGATGCTTAGGGAATGTAAACGTTAAAGAGCGCTTTTGAAAATAGGCTTATGTAATGCCTTCAGCAAGGAACAGTACAATATTCAAGAAGTCACAGTGCCGAGGGAGAACATTTTGAATTTCTAGGGATGTTAATTTACAGGGAGGCAAATAAGTAGAAAAAGCTGGTGCAGTTTCAATAGGAAATAGGAAATCCTATAGGCATACACGTTTGACTAGTTGGTTGCCAGCTGGTGGTACCATTTTGGAAAGTTGTGTAATCGTTAGGAACTGAAGCCTTGCTGGAGGAGATGGGTCACTAGGAGCCTTCCTGGAGGTTGTATAGCCCCACCCTGCTTTCCTGGCCATCATCTACTTCCTGATTGTGGATGAAATGTGACGAGCAGTCTCATGCTCCTGCTTGCTAGACCTTTCCTCACCACCATGGACTAGATCATGGAGCTGAACTCCAAGAATAAATCCTTCTTCTCTCACGTTGCTTTAGTCAAAGAAAAGGCAGAGGGCTGGTGAGTCTAGTTGGTTGGGCAGATTCCTTTGCTTGTTGCTGTCTGGATAGTAAGCCATCTTTAGAAACTAGTTTATGTTCTTCCTGTCAAAGACAACAGGCACAAGCAAGTTTCCAGCCATAGAACCTGATCTCTACTCAACTCTCATTTCCTCCTGCCTGTGGTCAAGTCTGCTCCCTTTGCTATGGATGGTTCCATTCTACAGTATAGCAATTGGGTTTTAAAAAACAATCTTTTGGTGAATTATAATATAAGAAACAGCGGAGCTAAATTCTAGCATCAGTGCTTCATAATCTTAGACTTTTTTCTATAGTTCCTTCAGCATCTAACGTGTTTCTTTGTACATAGGCTATGCTTAAAGAATGTTTGGGAAAAACAAGTGTTCTGTTTCTCTTTTTGTCATATGGAATTGTGATTAGTGAATTTCCTTGTAGATTTTGATACTTACATATTTGCAATTTTTAGTTTCTGTCAGCGGTTTTACACACCAACACCACAACATTGTGTTTATTATACCATTCCAACCTTGATTTACTGATGTAAATTTTTCTTCTTCTCCATCAACTTTGTTTCCTATTCTTTTACACCTGCTCTTTCTCAGATATAACATGTTCTTATTTCTATGCATAGTGACTCAAAATCATGACATGTAGGTTTGGCTCTTCTAGACTTTTCTATTTATCCTGTTTATTTAAAATCCCTCCATCTGCCCATAGTCATATTCCCACTTTATGTCACACACTGTGGTCCATACAAAGTGGAGTAAGAACTCCCCATACACCCAAGCTATTATGGCAGAGACAGCAAGCACGAATGCATAAAGTAGCAATGTTCCTAGTTAATCTAAGTTCTGTCATTCAGGCAGATCATAGTAGTCCTTATGAAACACTGACATACTTTATTCACATAGTTAATTATAAATATAGTTAACATTTCTTTTCCCAAATGCACACTTAAAGAAACCAGTTTGAATGAAACTATAAGAGAGACATGAATGTTCATAGACAGAGTTTTCAGAAGATGCAAGCGAGTACTATCCAAGAAGACTGAGAGGACAATCAAATGGAGAACTACCTTTTCATCATTAAAAAAGTTTGAGACCCATAAAGTGGTGAGCATAAGGCCGTGAAGCCAGCATCCAAATTCATGCTGAGTATACCTTCTTCCTATCCTATGTTCTCCAAGTTTATGACAGCTGTCAACTCCTTCCATCAGGGCTTCATTCATCTTCTCTCTTCACCCAAGAAAGTTTCTACACAACCCTAAAAATCATAAATATAGAAAAGATATCAAAATCAATCATTTACTAATTGTAAATCATAGATTTATTTTAAAATAATTCTTTGGTATACATATGATTTTATCATTTATTAAAGACAAAAGCAAACTGCATGCCAAAAAGATAGTGTGCTTTGTCTTCGTCACTGTTCTATTGTTGTGGAGAGACACCATGACCAAGGAAACGTTTATAAAAGATCACAGTTAATTGGGGGCCTAATTAGAATTTCAGAGGATTAGTCCATGATCATCATAGTGAGGGACATTATGGCAAGCAAATAGACATGGTGCTGGAGAAGCAACTAAGGCTTTACATCCTGATCCAGGGGTAACACACACACACACACACCCTACATACAGGCACACAGATCACACATACACACACA
>NW_021620706.1:3048385-3089911 GCF_004785775.1 Grammomys surdaster | reverse complement strand
ACACACACACCCTACATACAGGCACACAGATCACACATACACACACAGACATAAACACACACACACAAACATACACAGAGACACACACACAGACCACACATCCATACACACAGACACACACATACAGAGACACATATACATACACACGAACACAAACATACCACACACAGAGACACTTACACACATACCACACACACACAAAGGCCACACATACACACATACAGACCACACATAAATACACACACAGAGATCACGTATACACACACAGACCACACATACACACACACACAGACCATACATGCACATACACAGAGACACATATAGACACAGAGACACACACACAAGCACACACACAGACACACAGAGACACAGAGACACACAGACACACACACACACACACGCAGAGAGAGAGAGAGAGAGAGAGAGAGAGAGAGAGAGAGAGAGCGCGCACGAATGAATGTGTCATGAACTTTTGAAACCTCAAAGCCAACTCCTAGAGACATATTTCTCCCAAAAAGGCCACACTTCCTAATCCTCTGACAGTTCATCACCTAGGGACATCAAGCATTCGAGTATATGAGCCTATAGGGACCATCTCATTCACACTACCAATGTGCTTGTCTATTTTCATATAAAGAATTAAATCATGGTGGATTATTTTGATTTTACAGGTTGTAGAGTGCTTCAGTGCTTTTTAGAGTTCGCGGACATCTTTATTTTATAATTGAAGAGAATAACTTTTGAATAAGTACACAACAGAAACAGCAGTCATAGCACAAGTATGTTTAAGGTTGGCTCACAAACTGTCAGATAGTCTGTCCTAATCTCACACTAGAATTCATTTAATTTTATTTGTAAAATGAAACTCAAACCAGCAACCGAAGCAGCAGTTTTTACAATAAAACATTTCAACACAATTCAATCTAAAGATATTCTGATCTGATACTTGTATACTGAGGAAGGAGAGTAGAAAAAGTTTTCTGTTTTCTGAAATTGAACCACTGATTCTGTGAGAGCAGAGAACTTTGCATGTATGGGGAAGACACTGCAGTTTGTAACCTAGGAGAGCCTCAGAGCTGAGCTGCCATGGTCCAGGCAGAGTTTACTTGTGTGTGGTACTAGAGTCTGTAATGGTGCCACCTTGCAGCTTCAGAACCAAGAGAGTGATTGGAAGCAATGTGAATGATCACTGTCAAAAACATCTTGGATTCATTATGTATTTGATACTTGAATTAATTTCTGACTGTTGCCCATTTAGATACCTGTTGTTTCCATATAATCTCCCAACATTTAACTATGTCATCTCCTGTGGAGTCACAACTCAGCTTTAAGAAGCCAAGATTTGCATTCTATACTTCTAACTGAATTATCATCTTTTAGTATTTTACTTGATACTCCCTCCATGTTAATCATTCCTTAGTTTCTTCTGTCTTTTGGGATGTATTTGATCGTTCCTACTATGTTAAATTCTTGAGTTTCTTTCAATAAGCTGGCATGTACTTGGCCTTTTCTGCACACACACACACACACACATACACACACACACGCACACACGCACACACACACACACACACACGGTGCTATCATCAAAGAAGTGAAGAGAAGCTACATCTTATATGAATGACAGAGACCAAAAAAGTGGAATGTGCAAACATTATACTGGAGCCGCAAAGGGACGGAATAAGAATTTTTGAAACCACACTATGAGATCAGGAGCTCCATCTTCATCTGGAGGCATAGTGCTAGAAATGAAAAAAAGGAATAAAATCTCTTTCAGTTGATTTTAATGGAAAATATTGGAGCCTTTTCTCTGGGAAGAATGGCTTCATGTGCTAAGAAATGGTACTCGAGGATTGTGGATATGCCCTCAGCCTTTTTCTCTTTTAAATCTTAGGCTCACGTATCTCCAAATGTCTCGAGTGATCTATACTCTTCTTAAAGTTTGTAGGATTAGTTGGATGCCATCTTGGCCTTCAAAAGGTATTGTTAAGAAATAATCATTGAGCCGGGTGGTGGTGGTGCACACCTTTAATCCCAGCACTTGGGAGGCAGAGACAGGCGGATTTCTGAGTTTGAGAGTTCAAGGCTAGCCTGGTCTACAGAGTGAGCTCCAGGACAGCCAGGGCTACACAGAGAAACCCTGTCTTGAAAAACCAAAAAAAAAAAAAAAAAAAAAAAAAAGAAATAATCATTGAAAATCTAGTTAGCTCACCACCTATCTTATCGGGGTGTAGTCTTGAGAGGATGGGCTTTGTAATTCATCTTAATTATGGCTTGGACCTCTTCAAGTTATGTGCTAGTAATTTATGGATTTTTATCTAACTTTGATGGAAATTATTGTTTTGCATTTCAGGTAAATTAATGTTAAAGGTTATGGTCTAGTTCCTTATAATACACTGTTTTGTATCTAATTTAGCAATTGTATTTTCACATTCTTTTATTGCATTTCCTTTATATCTCCAGCTCCTCGATTGTCTTTAAAGCAGTAGCATTGGCTTTCTTTTTCCCCATTTACTTGTAAGTTCAGGTAGTTATTTTGTACAACTTTGCTGCACGACTTCAGGTCAGTTGTCTTTTTACCTTTCTCTGGTACTGACTACTCTGCTACAGTTATTGTAAATCCTTTATAGACTTAGAAAAAGCCAAAACACCAGAACACATGCATTTATGGTGTCATCAGAACTCTTTATGAGCCATAAGTGTTTCATATTCTGATTCATTTCAGCCTAAAATAAAGCTTAATGGTTTGATCATCTTCCCAAGTCAGGAGGTGTCTCTATATGGCACTTTCCCTCTATTCATCATCAGATTCAAAGCTTTTGAAGGAAAGAGATTTTTTGTTCACTACCTCATATGTGTAAGAAGGTAGCTAGAGTTTGGATCTAAGTCAAGTGATGACTCCTAAATGCCGTTTTCAAAGGCATCACTGTGCAAACATCTGTAGCTGAGTAGGCAGCTACTCCTAGCTTAGTTCAATTCAACTAACTTTCATTGCGCTCTAACCCTAGGCCAGGTACTGCCATTAGACCTAGAGGTGTTAAAGACAAGTGGTGTGTGATTCTTGGCTTTTTATATTTACAGCAGAACATGAAAATAAAACAAGAATATATACACAACAATACATATTTATTATCTATAGTTTTTATATGTTATGTTATAAAGTAACACTTGGCCTCAGGCTCCATCCCTAGTTTTGAAGAAGTAATACCTGAACTTGTTTCTAAGAAAGTTGGGTTAAACTCCATAACTGTAGCAGAGAACATAGCCTTGGAACATTAACCAAGGCATAGTTTTCAAAGGATTTGGATACATTTATGATATTGAAGCTTGGTAAGAAATTCAGCAAGAGAAGAGTTAGCAAGGTTTGTTCCCAGTGGGAGGAAAATATGCTTCAATTTGACAGATTTGACCAATTGCCTCTGCAGAGTCCTCTTTCTGAGGACTAAGTTGCCTGGCATCTTTCTGCCTTCTCTCTGTGTTGCTGGTGTTGTTAGCTGACAGTTCTCTGTTCATTTACATCTCACTGGGTAAAGGCGGCAGATCAGGTAGGACTCATTATTGGGCAAAAGTTGAACGTCCAATTAATTTCAGCCCTTGGAGCAGGAAGGGAAGTCAGAAGGAATGTGGTGTGGTTTTGGCTTTGGGCCTCTGTGCTAGTCTTCAGAGCGATCACCAAGTATCCCCTCGAGCCTGTCAATGTACAAAGGCTGCGCTAAAATATAAGCCATACAGATGTGAGGTGTCTCTTTCCTACTTAAAAGTCACTGAGGTAATGTTGGAAAAAAGAAAAATAGAATACTTTAAGTATATGTTATTATTATTATTGTTATTATTTTGATGACAAAATTCCTGACACACACACACACACACACACACACACACACATGCACGCACTTACTAACTCACTCACTCACTCACTCACTCACTCACTCACTCACTCACTCAGTTTATTCATTACATATAATTTCATAGAGATTTCTGAAATAGATAGAGAGATGGTCCACACTCTTTGGTCTGGATAGATAGATGTGATAGCCAGGTTTGAGCATCCTTGCTTGATGTGACTTTTCTTAATTTGCCTGCATGTGAGACACAAGTGCTAGATGAGGAACATTGCTCATGGAATTAGGAGGCAGACACCTGACAATCTTTGTTTTTTTTTTAAAATTATGCTTATTTGTGGCATATCATGTGGACATATAATGCCAAAGAAAGTTAGTTGACAGTTTAAGTTGTCTGATGGTACTCTTTTGAGGAGTTTTGTGGAGAAAAAAATATCTTATTCTTGATTGCCTAAAATACCTGGAAAATAATCTGTCTCTTTTTTTCTTTGTCTGTTCTCTCACTTTTTCTGTTTCTCCTTTCTTTATTGCCTCCTTGTCTTCCTTTCCTCCAAAACCACTGGTTTGGCATCTACTACTACATGCTGGGCACATGCACCATGTACTGATAGAACAGTAAATAAACAAGTATGATTTCTACTACCCTGGCATTTGTAAAAATTAATCATATTAAAAATGTAAGTTAATAGTTAAATTCAATTCTGATACAGGTTATCTAGAGAGTTTGGGACACTGGAGGAATGTGAGAGAAATCTTCCATGCAGTCTGAGGGAGTCTTGGGGATGTGATGCTCACCTGGATCATAAAGAACAGAAAAGAAACAAGATGATAGGCTGAGAATAGGGTGGTAAGCAGGATATGTATGAGGAGGAGATGCCTAGGGTTGATGGATGGCAAAAATCTCTGAAGTAGAAGAAAGACTTGCTTGTCCACAGAATGGAAAGAATCTAAAGCGAGAGGACTGCTTGCTTATATGGGCTGGTGACATGTTGGGACAGGTTGTGGGGATTACAGGAGTTTACTTTGATGTTCCAAGAGGATTGAAAGGATTTATGTAGAAGAGCAACAAGATCAAATTGGTGTCTGTCAAGTGAGTCTTCTACAATATGGAGAATAAGACCAGAAATAGCTTTGGAGAAACTAGCGAAGAGAAACTTTAATTTGCTATCATGAATATGATGATAAATTTCACATCAGCTTGACTGGCAACTCTCTAGATAAACAATTTTTTTGAGAGTATTTTTGATGGGATTAACTCTTGAATTGATAGATTGGGTAAGCCAGATGTCCATTTCCCCATGTGGGGGGCATCTTCTAATCTTAAAATGGCATGAATATACACAAGATTAGAAGAAGGTGGACTCCCTCTCAGTCTGGCTGCTTGATATACAACATAAATTTTCTGCCCTAGAACACCTGGCTTTTATAACTTCAAACTCAGCCCATTGGCCATCCAGATTCCAGGTCTTCAAATGACCTTTCCTGCCTTTTCAGCTTGAAGACTGGGAAACTTCTTAGTATCCACTTCTACTTGAGCCAATTCCTTATAATAAATATGATTCTACAGTATACATCTCAAATTGGTTCTGCCTCTCTAGAGAGCTCTGAGTGATAAAGTGAAAGATCATCTAGGAAACAGGGACTGTGATGAAGGTGGGAAAGAAAGCAGATGGAATATACGCATCATCTTACTAGAGTCCACAGTTGATCGTGTGGGTGGGTGAGGCTGATGGAGTTCCCAGCCAGTTTCTAGCTTTTGTTAAATAAAGTCATCTGAGTGAGGATCACACAAATCTGCTTCATTTACACCTCTAGCCCAGTGAAATCTTTGTGGACTGGAAAGAGTGAGAAACTTGAGAGTGCTCCAGACAGCTGTGGTCCTAGGAGCCTTTGTTACTCTGACAACTGAACAAAAGATACTATCTACAGCTTCTTTAGCTGTGGCTTCCAGCCATTGCTGGCGTGGGTTCAGTAGTCATGTCCCTGGCATCAGCTTACCAGCTGTCCACCTCCAGGGAATGCCTGTACTCATCTTATTCAGGGTGGTGCATGTATACTGGCAATCTCTTGGGGCTCAGTTTTAGGTCCTCGCTTGAGTGATGCTCTTTGAATTATGACTCTGCCTTCTCCATGTTCTTTCTACCATATTCCATATTGGCCTCCAAAAGATTATATGCATGGATGTCACTTTAGGCAAGAGTTTTGTCTCTGGAAATTGTGTGGCAAGTATTCTTGTCAAGAAGCTTGAGGGAAAGATGGAGAGTCTGCAGTTATAGCAAGTTGCCAGGTGGGGCCAGGGGAGCTGGCCTTTTAGGTCCTGCTCTGTGGCAGGACTCTGTAGGTTAGAAAGTAATGTGCTATTTAAGGAACGTTAATAGCAACTTTGGTCAGGAACCTGGTGGAGGAGAAACTTATAAGATTTTAGAGTAGGTCTCATTTTGTAGTTCTAGAGGCTGCTGATATTGTTTGACTTTAGGGACAGCCTTCCTACTTTGAACCTTAGACCTTTCAGGATTTTATGACCTTACAAACATTCAATTTCTTTGCCTTTAAGATGGTAATAATAGCCTGTCTTATGGAAGAAATTGTCTATGGTTATTATGTTTGGAAAATGGGTTTAAAGTAAAGCAGGTTTCTGTTGTAAAGTAAAGCGGGTTAAAGGAGTTTCTGTCTAAAGAGGGTCCAAGTTTAGCATGTATCTTCAGGAGTATCAAAGTTAGACAGGTGTCTACTGCAGGGTCAAAGTTTAGCAGAGATTATTTCAGGGTCAAAGTGAGTCAGGTGTGCAGAGCAGGCTCAAGGTGTAGCAGGTGTGCAGAGAAATGATAAAATGTGGCAGGTGTGCAGAGCAGGGTCAAGATATAGCAGGTGTGCAGAGATAGGTCAAAGTGTGGCAGGTGTGCAGAGAAAGGTCAAAGTGTGGCAGGTATTTACTGCAGGACTTCTGAGGGTACTTCATTCGCTAAAATGACAAAATAAGAAGTGGCACTTGTTGCTTTGGTTTTTTGGGGCGGTCCTTTGGAACCTCTGTTCCAGGTGCCCTCCTCCCTTTTAGTAGTGCCAGGGGCTGAACCCGGGTCCTTGTGGACAACAGGGAGTTACTTTAGCTGAGCCATATTCTCAGCCTGTGGGAACCTCTGTCTCAGGAGAATTGCTCCGGTAGCAGAGAGAAAGCCGAGTTGCAAGTCTAGTGGGATTCTCTAGGGCTTGTGCTGGGAATGAAGAAGTGCAGCCTAGTACCCAGGTGCTGATTTTGAGGTGGTGGACAACATGGAAGCAGTGTGGTTATAGAAATGCGGTGATGTGGGACCAGGCTAGCGACTAATTAGAAGTGAGGGTTAAGCTTACGGAGGAGTCTTGTAAGATTTGTTCCCACCCAGAGAGAAACAGAAGGCCAGGGGAGAGTGCCATGTGTTTAATTTTCTATCCTGATTTAAATTCGGCTGCTTGTTGGCCACAAACTAACAGCACGCCTCTTGTGTCTCTAGGGCATTTTACAGTAAAGCCACATATTTTCTGAAGTTGGGTCAAGACTGAGCATATGAAATTTCTCAAGTGTGAAATTCCACTTAACCCCATTAATGCTCATGGCCCTGAGTATGCATTGTCTATAACTCACTTCTAGTTACCAGTGCTTATTTGCATTTTCCAAATATTTTCTATTCTATCACAGGCTGAGTTTATTACAGGAAAGAAAATTTGCCTTCCTATAAAAGAAAAAATGAGATGAACCAACCTCCCCCTTCTTCTCCCCACACTCTTCCCCAGTCCCACCCCCAACTCCTGGAGGATGTGCATTTGGCCTTGGCTCTTGTGTGTCTCTGAGTGTATACATAATGCAGTTTACATTTTAGAATCCATGATGGTAAAGCTTATATTTAAAATAGCCTACACACCTTGCCAAAGACTTTGAAATCGGTATTGTTCAACACATTGGTTTTTTTTCCTTATGTACAACAAATAAACTGGGGTGGGATACAGAGGTTTAAAGGTAGTCCTTGGGAGAAATTTCTCTAGCTTCTATACAAAATCTTAATATAAGGCTGATGCTGGGAATATTAAAGCAATTATTTGAGTTACAGGAATAAACTCAAATAGGTGTAAGGAAAGTTATTGAATCTTCAATCGTGCTTACCACATAAAGAGCTTGGCTGATATTCAGCTGGGATAGGTTTAGCTACATTGCTTCTGCTCCCAAACGGAACAATATTAACTTCATCTAAATATTATCTTAGTTAGGTTTTCTATTGTTGTGATGAAACACCGGGACCACTTGGGGGAGGAAAGAGTTAATTTCAGATTACAACTCTCCAGTCAAACTACATTCCTGAAGAAAGTCAATACAGGAACTCAGACAGGTCAGGAACCTGGAGCTGATGCAGAGGCCATGGAAGAGTGCTGCTTCCTGGCTTGCTCCCCATAGTTTACTCAGCCTGCTTTCTTATGGTACCCAAGACCACCAGCCCAGAGGAGGCCCCATCCACTGTGAGATGGGCCCTTCCATATCCATCAACCCAGTGGTCTACAGACTTGTCTATAGGCCATTCTTAAGGAGGCATTTTCTCAGTTGTGGTCTCCCATATCAGATAACTAGCTTAGGGTCAAGTTAACATAAAAGTAGCCAGCCAAAACATCCTCTCTCCGACATTAAGAATAAAGATGTGTGACTCAGCTTTTGCCTTAAGGTTATATAAAAAACAAACAAACTGTTTAATGTTTCTTTGACTTTTTCTAACGTAGTTTCCCTAGCCAATATCTTAGAATACTTTGATAAAAATCCAAGATAAGAATCTTTGTAAGTGGTAGTTCGAATGCATTCTAGGATGACTATGGATCCTTGTAGTTTCTGTGGATGGGAAACCTGTTTCTGGACAAGCTCTAGTTGTAATTAGTGAGACGCTGGCAGTGTGACTTTACAATGCTAATTTGTTTGGAAGTCAAGCTTTTAGATTGTGTTCAACAGCTATGTAAAAAACCCCACTTGTGGATTCTTCCTTTTGTAGATGGTACTTTGCTTCGGTATACTTAGCTCTCCCTACTATCTTGTGAGGATGAAGCCCAGTCTGTCTTTCCATAAGAGAACAGCATAGCTCAGAAGGACTAGGTGGTAGACAGAGTAGGAGTCTAGATCCTTTGGTCCCAGAGCCTGCATCTTTAGTCCTTAAAAGGCATTGCTTCTGGGTCTGATGATGTTGACTGAGATTTTCATTTGGCTCGTTTATGCTACCTAGAGGCTCGGAAATATTGCAAACCACCAGATTTCATTTTATTCTTTAAAGTCTCTTCTGGCTGTCTTACAATATGAGAAGAAAAAGAAAAACAAAACAAAACAAAACATAAAACTAGGTCATGAGCAAGAACACAAGAGATGAATGACTGATGATAATTTAATCTTTTAATTTAAACAAAATTCATGTAACTTTTTATTTTTCCTGTAAACACACTGAATGAATGTTCAGATAAAACAGCTCTTGTGTGGGACTGAATAAAACGGTGTCAGCAGGGTCTATAACAGATACTGAGGTGTGCTGTTCAGACACTGGTCACCTGTGACCCTGTCCTTGCTCCTGGAAGTGTGAGCTTCTGATGTTTAGTTTTTCATTCTCTGGGGGAAAACAAAACAAAACAAAAAATAAACAAGCAAACACATCTACTGACTTACCTGATGCTTCTTCCTTGCATTAGAGTCTTTTTATTTTTCTGTGACAAAGCTTGCTCAGTGTTTCAGGATCTTCAGTCCATGGTTGCTTCTTTTCTTCATTTGTGGGCCATGGTCAGACAGCCTACTGTGGCAGGAGGCTGTGGCAGAGCAAAGTTGCTGTTTATTTCATGGTGACTTGAGAATGGCAAGGAGGGAGGGAGGAAGGGAAGGGGGATGGAGAGAGAGAGAGAGAGAGAGAGAGAGAGAGAGAGCGAAAGAGACAGAGAGAGACCACTTCCAAGGCCTGCCTCAGTGATATCCTTCCAACCAGGCTCTACCTCTGAAAGTTTCTATCATCTTCCAGCCATACCTACCAATTTACAACTCCACAAGTGGATTAATCCACCTAATGGCTCCGAACCCTAAAAAATAGCCCAGTCATTTTTTCAATGATTGAATCTACCTCTAGGGGACCAAGATTCCAACTCATGAACCTCTTAAGAGAACATTCCGATCCAAACTGTGATATCTACTATGAAACACTATCCTCCCAGGAATAACATGTCCATCGTGAAATCAGAGATCTGATCACCCACATGAGACTCTCACAGTTGAGCCTGCTCACATTCTCTGATGGAACTGGGAGGGGACCCATCTGCTACAGCAGAGCTGGTGGTATGATGCCCACACTCCTGTAGGTAACCCTGGTTAAACTCAATGATTCACCAAACGAGGCTCAAGTTTCTTTAGTGTGTTGTTGCCTTCTCTATCTCGGGTCAACAGAAATAGTCACATACCAGAGCATATCACCTTCAGGCTGGGCCTAATATTAGTTATTTTATAAAGTGACCAGACACACTATTTGCCTAGAACTGTGATAGTTAAGTGACAGTAGTTCCTTGAAGGAAATTCCTCAGGCATCAGTAAACTAATGTGGTTGGTTACCTTCTAATCCTAAAGTGGCGCCTAAATCTGTAGTGGCACTGAATAGACTAGAGATTAATAATGTGATCAAGATAAAGCCAGACACATGTGCCCAAGCTCAGCAACCTCTTCCTCCCCCCTTTCCTTATTTTTCCCAAGGCCACTCTACTATCTACATACTATCCAGGTGCAAACCTGCTTATCTTCTAGGGCCTGTCACACTCAGGGTGGTAAGTCAATACACCAAGACCACTCTGCTACCCATAGGCTCCAGATCTAGCCCCGCTTGGCTTCCAGGGCCAAGCACACTCTGGGTGGCATGGCCTTTGGCTTAGCGCTCTCTCTCTCTCTCTCTCTCTCTTTCTCTCTCTCTCTCTCTCTCTCTCTCTCTCTCTCCTCTCCACAAATCTCTTTCACTGGCTGATTTCAGGTTCTGCTGCTAAGACTCAAACAGGGTCCAGTCAGAAAGACACAGCCACTCAGTTATAAATGTAAATGCTGAAGATGTTCTACATTCCACACTATCAAACACTCAGCCAAGATTTAATTCTTTATGTGAAAATGAACAAGGGGATCCATCTCATTAAACTATGTTATTTTGCTTCCTTTTAAAAATAAATGGTTGAAGTGATATGCTTGTTTTATAAAAAGTTTTTCAGAAATGTTTTAAAGACGATTTGTTATCAGTAATCCCTTGATTTGCATGGCTGTTTTATATAGCTTCCCACTTGGGTCACACAAAAGAAGTAAGAGGTAGGAAGCAGTTAAGAAGCCGTGAAATAGGCTTTCTACATCCAAACAAGACCCAAGAAAGAAGCCCTAGCTGTCTTGTTCTTAAGAAACCATTGAAGGAAGCTAGAGAAATAGCCCAGAGGTGAACAGCATACACTGAGTGTTCTTCCAGAGGACCCTTGTTTCATTCCTAGCATCCAAGTTGGGCTGCTCACAACTGCCTGTGACTCCAAGGGAGCCAATGCCTCTCTGACCTCCTTGGGTACACCTGCACTCACTTGGTGCACCGACCCCCCCCCCCAACACACACACAGTGTTTCTCTGTTCTTGTATTTCTGTCTTCCTTCCTGTCTGCCTATTTCTCACAGTATTTAAAAATAAACACTCTAGGTGGGTATTCTTTGGGAAGGAACATAAAGTCTGGTCAAGAGTGGATGCTGGTTTGAAATTCACAGCTTGCCCTCCTGAATAATTGCCTCCCGGAGTCCAAGGGGTTTGGAAAAGAGGGGCTGTTTCCTTTTCAGCAGATGACAATGAGCTCAACGATTTCTCTGGTGTTCCTCACAGAACCTCCTGAACCAAAATTAATCCAAACCGTTCCTGCAAAGAGAACAAAGGGAGCAAAAAAGGACACTTTCTCTTGTTCATAAAACTGATAAAAATTGCCAGGGCATTTTTTTTCATTTTTAATTAAGTGAGGATGGATACCTTCACTCATCCATCTTCTTTTTAATTTCCTACATTCAATTTGATTAAGATGTGTTTCTTGAAGATAGGTGCTATCTGGTCCTTGTTGTATGAAAAGTTTAATATCTTTTCCCTCTTTATTGGACTGGTAAGGCATTTGACATTAAAAATAATAGCTGTGAGTTTCCCTCTTGCTGTCTGCATTCAGGAGGGGGAATATTAAGAATAGAGAGGAAAATTCATCTTGTTCTTTCTCTGAAGGGTCCTTCCAAAGCTTTATACAGAACATGATCTGCTCTACAATCCAAGATACCTAGGATAAATAAAATAGAGCAGTTGCCTGTGTTCCTCAGTAGCCAGTCCAGGAAATGAGAGTCTTAAAAGAAATATGGCTACTAATTTTTTTTTTTAAGCAAAAGCTACAGAAACACACTTCTTCCCTTTGTTTAGCTCAACTGACATTTTTCCAGTGTTTAGCTGAAGAAAGCATGGAGATTTATTCTCCTGGAAGAGTAATTATAGGGGAGAGGAGGAAAACAGTATTCTTTGCTATTTACATCTATGAAGTTAGTAAAAAGTGTGAGCTGCATTCTATGCTCTTTCCCAAGCTTTTGTTCTTAGAGAAAAAAACTTGCATGTGGATCAACCTCTTAGACTCTTGATAGTAAGGGAAAGGAGAAGAATAAGCAAACAGGGGCCTGTTTTAGGGTACTGCGGTCTGATGTGATTTCCAGTCCTATTGGAGTCAGGTGGACTGAGAGTTCTCCAATGAGGATGGGTCTTCATTTGGATGATTATGTGTGGGAGGGATGCTAGATCTCCATACCTAACTTCTTCCTTGATTTAGGCTCTGATAGATTGGTACTTCTGAAGGATGAGAGCTTTGGGATAAATCCTAACCCTTGGATTTAAATCTTGATTCCTTCAGGACAAAATTTATTTGACAAGTTAACATAGCTCTGTGCATCAATTTTTTTGGGTAGCCAGTTTCCTGAAGATGCCCAGCATTCTCTACCTTCTGTCTAATATGAATACTCATAAAATAACCTACATCTGTCAGTTGCTTTGTGTGACCAGTAAAATATGGTGACACAGAAAATGTTAAGTGATGGTGGAAATGATGGCATGTCATTTCCTAAGTTTGGTTATGAGACCAAATCTTCTAGTTTATGTGATTTTGGGGATGGAACTTAGGTCTTTCTGCGTGCTTAGGCAAACAGTCCATTAACAGAACTACATATCTAACCATGTCTGCTTTATTGTAACTTGTGTTAGTGTGCGCTCTCAGTATATATGCACAGTGACAATGCAATATTGATTTTTTTATGTTGAAGAAGGCAAATGTACAGTTATTTTAAAATATTTATTGGAGAGACACTCTTGGTCTATTTGGAAATTCATTTTTGGCTATACCTTATAGCCCCAGGAATTGCAAGGAAGGAACAAGATACCTGCTCAGTTGGGTAGCATAGAGAACTAACTGACCATGGCCAGCAGAAGGGAAGACGTCTTTTGTGGATGGCAGGTTGTTCCCATGTTCCCATAGACCAGATTCTTTGAGCATTCACAGCCATGGGTGCTATAGTGAGTGTCAATCCCTTCTGATAAATGGATTATTTCCTTTCATAGTTAATAGCTTTGGTCAACAATAATCTTTTTGCAAAGGATAGAGAGAATAAACACCTGAATTTATTCAAGTTGAACTGCAACACTAAACAATTTTGTTATTTGTCTCAGGGGAGTTAAAAGTAAAGGCCAGGTACTTAACTTCCACACAAATCTGCATATTGCAGATGCTTCATTGCTATCAAAGGTATTATTTAAAATCAACCCAATAAGCACAAAAAAAATGTCAGAGACTTGTGAAGGTGGTAGATTTATTTATTTAGTTTTTGTAAAGGTACTTGTATTGGATGATTTTATGTGTGAACTTGACACAAGCTAGAGTCATCATAGAAGAACTAGACACAGTAGAGGGAGTACCTCTGTGAGACCCAGCAGTAAGATATTTTCTCAATTAGTGATCAGTGTGGGTGGGGTGGTGTGATCACTTTGGGTGGTGCCATTCCTAGGCTTGTGGTCCTAGGTTCTATAAGAAAGTAGACTGAGTAAGACATGGGAAGCAAGTCAGTAAAGAGCATCCCTCCATGGCTTTTGATCATGATGTTTTGTTGTAGCAATGAAATCCTAAGACAGTACCACTTAAAATGCATTAGCTGCAATGATGAATATTTGATTCCTCACTTAAAGTGTTTATGCCTCTTTTTTTTTGTTCCCAAATGTTGGCATATCAAAGATACTTTAGAATATTCTTTAGATCAAAGAAAGCATCAAGTTTATCAAGGATTGACCTGGGGATTTCATTGGGGAGGGATACAAAAGAGCAAGCCAAAGGAAGCCAGCTGGCTCCCTAAGTTTTTCTTGGACTTAGGCCTTGATTGCCTGTTTCTGAAATTGTGTTGTGTTTTAGTACAGCCTAAAGGTTCTTATTTCCTTTCTCTTTTCTGAATCACTGCCTAGCCATTAGCAGGGGGATGTTTGTCCTGGGGCCCTGGGCAAACTGGGATGAGGACAATCAGCCTTTCCCTCGCATTAAGCAGAGTAAATTCAATCGTTTCTAAATCACACAGTGCTATAGTGTATTGATTTGCTGACCATAAGCTGAATGTTGTTGCTTCAGAAACTGTTCAGCCTCCTCGATTTCTATCAGTAAATTACTAGGTAACTTAAATTAACACATTCTCACATTTAATTCAAAGTCTATTTGCATATATTGCTTCTCTAAATCCTACGCACCACCTCTATCCATATAGCTGGAAATTAACATATTCTGGAAAATTCTTGCTTCATTGTGAAGATGAGCCAAAATCTCTTCTTCAGAGACTTTGACATGAAATCACCTAGGAATAGGTTTTTGTTCCTGAATGAATCTCCTAAGCATCCAGTTGTTCCTTCTTGTTAGGGCAGTTATGTTAAATAGGATAAATAGAAGCTTCTAGAAATAATGGATCAGGAGGGTATCAATAAGACACCTGTCTTCCTAACAACTGAGGAAGTAGTCTTTCAGTTTAGAGGGCAGAAAAGGAATGGCAAGCTTTAACAAAGAGCGGTTCATTATTAATGTTTTTTTTATTTTTATTTTTATTTATTTATTTTTTACTCTCAGCTCAACGCAGGGATTCTGGAAGCAGGAGTAGTGTCTGAGGGGGGAAAGCAGCTAAAATCTAGAGACAACTGAGTTGTCTCCGTGACACTGGGGCAAAGCAGATTTAGCCACTAACACCAGTTAGAGGAAGAGTTCTGACTTGTGAGAATCTTTCTTGTTCCCTAGGAAAGAATCAAGGAATTCTCTGCACATTAAAAGTTCCGTTGATTATTTTTCTTTTTAACTATGATGAATAGGCTCATATGATATGGCCCATAGATATGAAGAATATCTCTGGATAGGATTCAGTTCATGGAGTTCAATATGGTATATTTTATTACATTATTAATATTTCTTTTTATCTTTGTCTGAAGGAAATAAAGTAATGGGGTCTGGTTAATATCATTACTCTTTCGTTTTGTTTTGCTTTAGCACAGTCTTATATATCCCAGCCTGGCCCCAGACTCACTATGCAGCTGATGCTGGCCTTGAACTCTTGAATATCCATTCACCAGTTCCTAAGAGTCCTTACTATAGGCAAGAGTCACCATGCTAGCTTTAGTCTTATTTGCTTGGGGACCCTCTTTTTCAACAGATGGAATTATATGATTCATATAGCATCTTCCTGCCCTGATAGACTGACTATGGCCCCCAAAATAATATAGAAAAGTGATGGCAGAGGCTTGGAAGATACATTTTTATTTTATGTGTGAGTGTTTCACCTGTATGTATTTATGTGCACAGTGCCCTCAAGAGTCTAGAAAAGGGCATCAGATCTCGGGGGATTGGTGTTATAGGCATTTTTGAGCCACCATGTGGGTGCTGGGAACTAAACTTGAGTCCTCTGCAAAAGTACTAAGTACTCTTAACTATTGAACCATCTCACCAGTCCATCAGATTTTATTCTTACTATCATGAAATATTCCAAACTCGGCATTTAAGCATCATGCTAATTGTATGTTCACTGTGGAGTAGAAGTTTCCTTTTATTTTTACTTTTGTCTGAGAACTCTTTAAACAAGTGACTAGGTCTTTAATTGTATGAACACACTTTTCTTGTATTTTTGTTATACTCATTCCCTCCCCATTGATGTGAGACATTTCTTTAATCTTGGCTGTCTTAGTGATGGCAGCATACATTCCAACTCAACATGAACTTACTCTTGCTCCCTGTCTATCAATAAAGAGTACTTAGAATTTTGTTACTGAAGGTGTGTCCCAATGACAAGCTCCTTCAGAATCACCTAGGAATGTTTTAGAAATGCAGAATTTCATACTAGCAGGTCTGCAAACTCACAATCTGCATTTAAACAAGACCTTCAGACGATTCATATACACCTTAAGATTTGAGAGATATAGCTGGTGAGCACTTTAGTTTCATAAACATCACAATTTTCATAAGTCATTTTAATTTATTTTTTAATTTTTACTTCATGTGCATGAGTGTTTTGCCTGCATGTAGGTGTATGCACCAGTATTTGCTTGCTGTTTACAGAGGCCAGAAGAGATATTTTAGATCAGATATTTTACGGATCTTAAATTTTATTAATACTATTCTACCTACACATTCATTTAGAGTTAACAGGTACATTGATTGTTTCCTGCATCTCACTCTCCTTCTGATATATTCTTCTTCTGCACAGAGGATGCTTTTGTTGGTTTCTCAGGTGTGGCTTGCTGAAAGAGTAGTCTCTTCTTCTGATTCTTCTGCAATATCTTTGATTAGGTAAGTCTACACTTCGGAATTGGTGACTCATTTCTTCTTGTTTCTCCCTACTTTGCTCTCCCATTCTTTCTTTGCCCTATGCTTGAGTCTGCATGCTCTCCTCTGACCCATCTTTATCCTTTCAGCTGCAGCTGAACTTGTTCATTCACTTCTTACTTTTGGTCATTGAATTTTTGAAGCATAGAATTTCAGTTTTGTTCTTTTGATGTGTGTCCTAGTTCTCTACTGGACATCTAGCTTGCCTCCTAGAATGTGACAAGAGCAGCTGAAGTCTGTGTTTATTCCATGATCTGGAACCTCACACATCTCATTTTCTGGATTCTAATCTTTTTTTTCCTGTTGCCATAATCAAACACTCTTATGAAAGCAACTTAAGGATGTAAGGACCTATTCTGAATCATAATACAATGCATCATTTTATCATGATGAGAAGTCAAGGTGGAAGGATTTGAAGTCAATGTGATTAATGGTCACATCTCATTAACAATCAGAATATAGAGAGCAATTAGTGAATGTCCAGCTCACTTTCTCCATTTATGCAGCTCATAGTCCCTGCCAGGGAATGGTGTCACCCACAGTGAATGGATCTTTCCATATCAAGATAATGTCCTAAAGTCATGCCTAGAAGCTCTTCTCTTAATTATTATAGATCTCAATAAGTTGACAGTTGAGATTAACTACCACCAATCATATTCGTGAGTTTTGTCTGGCATGTCTAGTTTCCTTATATCCCGATATGTTTTTGACTGAGTGCTGACTGCCACTCAAAACATATAAAACCTCTTAACACACCAGCTGACTTTCCCTGCATATGCTTAGTAAAGGCTGTGGGCACAGTTCATACCTTAGTGGATTTTTGGTTCTTGCAGCAGACTAAATGTTTCTGTCCCCTTATCATTTCTTGAAACTTTAGTCCCAGTGTGATTAAGGTCAACAATGAGCTTTTGGCCAATGATTGACTTATGAAGGTGGCACCTTCTGACTCGGGATCTTATCAAGGAGATCATAGAGTGAGCTGGCTCTCAGTACTATTTTGGAGAATATATTGAAAATTAATGAGAAGAGCTCCCTTGCCAAAGCATGACTGTACTGACACTGTGATCTCCGATTCTAGCTTCTAGCACTGTGAGAAAAGACATGTCTGCTGTTCGTAAGCCACCTAGTCACTGTTGTCTGAGTTGAGTAAGGCATGGTTCGCACTCTCTTTGCCTTAATCCCACCTTACATTTCTATCTTCTTCTATTCCTATTCCTCTGCCTTGATATATCAGAATCTAAAAATACTTAGTTATTGATATGTGATATAAAAGTGATCGCTTTGGTTAGGAGACTTATTCTCTATTTCTAGGGTCTCTGGACTTTTACTGATATCGGTGTAGACTCAGAAGGTGAGCTCAGAGTGATCCCCCAAAGGGCTTACTGCACCAAGTTACCAAGTCACTTGTAGCCTTAATAAACCCACGAGTGTTCTGTCACCGGTTCAGGCCTCATCACGACATACAGACTAAGGATGCATTGTGTGAATTGTATCTCCCTTAAGACATTTCCTATCTAGTAACGTAATTCCTGTTCCATTCTTCCCTCCTGCTTAAAACCCTCCATTCTGTTGCTGAAATGGAATAAAGGCATGATGACATTGACAGCAGAGTAGTAAAAAAAAAATCTAACCGAGTGAATAGCTGCTGAAATGTCTTTCTGCTTTCTTTGTGCATGCAGCAGTGTTCACAGCTTGTTTCCTAAATGCTCAACAACAGGGGAGATACTGTTGAGGCTGGTGCACTCCACAGGATACAGGGTGAGCTTGAGAAGCTGTCCATCACCACCTTCTGGACCCTTCCAAGCCCCAGAACAAGCAAAGCATTGTACCTGCTTCAGTCATCATGGCTGGTCCTCTTTGTGTCTTTTCTCTGCTGAGGCAATGTTTCCAATGCATTCATGCTGTATCCTTAATAGTTTTCCCAACTTCAGGCATAGATTTCACTCTTCTCATTTTTTTTTCCTCACAATATCTCACACTGTACCTCCATGTTTTCAACTTTCAATCTTGAAAATGTCGATTTTTATTGTTTTAGATGCTTCCCGAAGATATACCATGCCCACATTATTGCAAGCAACTCTTAGAAGACCAGGTCTCCCACTGTCTCCTTACGCCAGGTCAGCTGCAGATAATATTTTACTGGCCCACAGAGTAATTGTCAACATTTTCTGAATTTTATGTCCTTTCAGGGACATCCTTTTCCCTGTGTCCCTAGGCCTTCCTGAGTTATCTCTTTTGCCCTGGCATTTGGCAAGGTATCTTAGAAGAAATTAGCCTTGCTCTTATCGTAAGAAACCTGTCTCTTCGGCAAAACTGGAGCTACGTTAAAGAGAAACAGAGAGATCTTGATTCTGTGATTTGTTTTCTGGAGGATCCTGGCAGCAACTGCAACACCAGCACCTAGCAGCTTGCTCACTCTGATGGTCAGCAAATAACTTGGTCTTATTTGCTCACATCCATGTTGGAGTCCTCTGGGAACAGAGACATCAATCAAGCTGCAGATAACACGCCCCCTGGAAGTGCCTTTCCTAGACCTGCCAGCGTTACCTTACCCTTCTGCCTCCCAGCTCCAAGTTTCTTTCCTTCATGAAATTCACGGCAGTTAGGAGTTTGTCCGTTTAACTGGTTGCTGGCTTCTCATTCCTTCTAGTTCTAAATGCCATAAAGGTGTGACCTGCTGTGTTCTTGCCATGTGACACACTGCTCTTCATGGGGAGACATTCAGCAGGCTTCGGTCCACTTTACCAGCAAAGGAGGAAAGAGATTGTGGACAATGAGAAACTCTCTTCCCTTGGCCACTCACTCTTTCCTTTTAACCACCGTGTCTAGTAAATACTGTAAGGTCACATTCTTGCCTGGCGTTGTCTTACATTCTCCACAGCAGGCAAAGAAGGCTTGAGGAGCATTCTGAAAGAGACTGTTGATGTGTTAGAGGATTTATAAGCATATTTAATGTGATCTGCACGCTAAAATTCGTGGGCTATGTGCACGGAAGTGGTGGAGAAATGGATGTGGACTTGTCACTCATTGGTAAGGTGCTAAAAGTCCACGTGTTTCCTGCTGGCTTTGCCTCATGGCAAGACTTTTTTTTTTTTTGTAAATCATAACAGATTGTAGTTTGAAGGACTAGATGTATTATCTTTTCATCTTTCTCATTTAGTAGAGAGAGAGGGAGAGAGGGAGAAAAGGACAGGAAGAGGAAAGGGCGGTGAGGGAGAGAATTTTTAGCAAACAATAAAAATCATAGTTTTCTTTGAATCCCTGGCCTTCCCTCATGAAGGGTGTCTTTCCCTGACAGCCCTGGCTGACGTCACAGCTCCAGCTTTACAGTATCGGTTTGTCTCAAGCTCAGAAACAGTCACCTCACTGGTTGTGTTGTGTGTGTTTCTTTACTTGGCTTATCTTCCATAATCACTAGTGTGGAGATTTTACTGTTTGGTTTCCTGCTGGATCTCCAAGGACGCTTGACTCAGAAGAACAGGATGTTTCTTTAGAAATCACCTAATGAAGGAAAAGAAGTACATGGAGGCCTGGGGCACGGAAGGGGATTTCGTAGATCTGTGGGCTTAGGCTCTTTTGGTTTTCAACAACTTAATTGAAATGTAATATCTGCACCATCCTATCCAGCCATTTGATGTATGAAATTTTTAGGGTTTTTGTTTTTGTTTTTTTGTTTTTTTGTTTTTCATGGAATGTCACCATGCTCGCTTTAAAAATATTTCCTTTGACACCCCCCAAAGAAACTCCCTATTCTTCATTCACTGCCTCCAAGAGCCTCATAAGCCACCCCTGAGGAGCATTCGGTCCCCCATCTTAGTTCTGTCTCTTTAAATGTTTGCTCTGCATCCTTCATGTAAATGAAATCATGGGGTAGACTGTCCCTAGGGACTGACTTCTTCCATGTCTTCACGATTCATCCGTGTTGCTTCCTTCTGTTTCTCGTACTGTTTAATTACAATGTTGTTAATATAGAATCAACCTGCTTGCCCTTATTTCTGGCTTCATCTTAGATCCTTCCACTGCTATGGCTCTTCACACAAAGCAGCTCCACAGCATCTGGAAATCAGCAGAGGTTGGTTTTGTGTCATCAAAGCTCCTTTTTTCCTCTTCTATATTCTTATGGTCATATCTATTCCCCACTTGATCATTTTTGTGATTTTTTTGCATTTAAGAGTCAATGATTATTTTTTGGCATTAAAAGCTGTGGTAAGGTGGTAGAAAGTAGGCCAGAACAAAGTGGCCCGTATTGGCTTTCTTAAATATTTTTTTTCAGTTTAATTTCTTCATTAAAAAAAAATTCTTGCTTTAAAATGGATACTGAGGTGTTACTCCGGAGAACTGCAATAAAAAATAAAATCACCATCCACCTAGGCTATTAAATACTTTCCCAAGGCAGTCTCTGTCCAATTTCCTGTGCTGTTTCTGAAGGAAGGCTCACTGGTCCACAGCCCATATAAGCAATGCTATATTTCAAACAAACGTTGTTTTTCCTCCGGAGAAGTGTGTATTCTTTCCCTTTGACTAAGTAATCAGGTCATGGAGGAGAAAACAACAAAATGCCATTTTGTCCAGCTCTCTGTCTGATTTCTGTTGGAACCCCATTCTCATCAGGTGTCTTTCCAGAGACAACTTTATGTAGGGAGTGAGCACACTGTCCACAGTTGTCAATTCAATGGCAAGGCTCTGGGAAGGCCACGTGTAGCCCAAGCAAAAATGTGTAAATGGCTTTATTGAAAATCAATATGCTCTTGTGAAGTGCTGTTCATTTTGGAGTCCCTCGCATTCTGTTGGATTTTTTTTTTTTTTTTTTTTTTTTTTTACCGAGGATGAGAGTTGTAGGGAGGTTTATAGCTGTGGATCTTTGAATTTGAAGTTTGATTTCCTTTCCTGTTTTCCACCAGGAGCTTCGGGTTAAAGGATCATTTGGCGTTTTATTTTGTTTACTCCTTGCAAGAAGAGATGTGTGCCCCGCTTCTTTTTCATGGCAAGAGCCGAACTGTCACCGAGGAGAGCATCTGTCACCCACAATGCAGGCTCATAAGTGAGGTCAATTTGAGCAGACTCCTTGTGTATTTGAGACTTCTTCAAAGTTTCCTCAGAAAGCTGTAGAAGTTCTTCTAAGTTCAAACACAGAAGAGGCTGAATTCCGTGGGTGTGAGAGAGAGGAAGAAAGAGAGAGAGCAGATATTTTGTGCCATATGGAAAGTGCCAAAGGTTCTTAGTTAAGTCTAGTTCTGACTATTATTATCAGAACACAGACCAGTTTTTAATTGGTCACAGTTTTGGTGGAAGATAAACTGTGAGATTGGATTTGTTAAAAATTTATGTGATAGTTCCTGTTAACGTGTGTCGTCTGAGGATGAGCAGGGTCATGTGTAATGACTTCATTTGATTTGTACAGATGAATAACAATTTTTTCCCCCAGGGCTGAGAAACTAGACATTTTCCCATAAATTCTTATCAACATTTTTTAAAAGTTTAGCCTTCATTTTAGGCCTTGAGATAGTATAAATCTGAAGCCAAGGCATGTGACCGTGTCACAGCAAGGTCTTAATGAAATAGAGCCACGGAGGGGACCATTGGACAGCAAGGACTTGAAGAGTGTGTCATCAGATAATTTAAAAATGAATCAATGCCTATAGGTCATTTATTTATTAATTATTGTGTGTGTGGAGATTGTAACTATGTGGCGTTTAATGTAGTTAGTTGAAATGGATTGGATTTTCAAAGAATAATGCTTGACCTTAAATAAATCCAATTTATGGTTAAGAATAAAGTATTTTATGTTTCAGTCCTTTATCAATACAAGGAAGAGAGGCCTAGACAAGCACGAGGGTAGTTAATTGTTCTAGTTCTTAGCTTTTCCATGTACATGTATATGGAACACACACACACACACACACACACACACACGCACAGAGTATTTCTACTTTACCTTTGCTCATATCTTTAATCTCATTTTTAAAATCCTTGAGGTTGGTGTCAATGTCTCGGTTTCTTTTTTATTTTATTTCTTCTTACTATTTTGCATGTTTATGTGTGGTGTACTTGTGTAAGGATGTGTATATGAGAGTGCCATCGAGTGCAGAGGGCAGAGAATGACTTTTGGGCATGGTCTCTGTTCTTTCATTGTGAGTTCTGGAAATTAAACTGGTAGTTGGTCTTGCATGTAAGAGACCCTACCCACTGAGATTTCTTACCAACCAAACTTCGCTTCTTTTCAGCAACTCTTGATCTTACCTTGGGAACTTTAAATAACACCAGTGAGGTTTGCAAAGTTCCTGAAGAGTTATTTCTTCAAAGGATGACTAATATTCCATAGTGTACCTTAAACATTGCTGGCTGTACAATTTGATTATAGTCAATTAAGATTCTATGTGATTTGATTATAACTTCTGGAATTAAATCTTTTATATTAAAAATTATAAAATTTGATTGTCTCAAGAAAAGATTATTAGAGTGCCAATCAGGTTGTTAGAAAAAAAAATTCTCATTAAACGGTAAAATTAATCTTGTAAACTAATTGGAAAACAACAAGAAATGCATGCAAATCTAGTATTGTTCTCAAAATGAGTCTCTAGGAGTCTAAAAAACTGGTAGAAGTCTCAGTGGTTGCTTGGGTTCACCTTTTGTAGCCCAGCTGCTTGCAGTCATGCACAGCTTATTCCTTGTTGGCTTGTCTTAAAGATGGACGTGTGGTCTTTAGTCAAATAAAACCTAGGAATGACCACCATTGGTTTGGTTCATTTCGGTAATAATATTTGACCACTTACTCATGAAGGCATGTTTTTATTTTCTGTGGCAAGCAGGACAGGGTGAGAAAAAGCTGGGTGATTCTTGAAAGGTTTCCAAGTTATGGTTCATTGTGCAAAATTAAATATGGCGTCTGCTAGGCTGGGACAACTCAACTCCTCATTCCGTCTCGTTTCACACGCTGCTTCTACAGTATGCCAGATTGTAGGTTAGAACTGATGGCGTTCTGTGCACGGGGAGGAAATGGGGCTGGAGGCAGCTACTTGTGAGCCTTTCAGATCATCTCTGAAGGAATCTGCTTCACCTCAGTCTGGCTTGGCTGGCTGAGATACGGGAACAGCTTGGCCCTTGTTACTGGGCAACTCCATGCTGAGATGACATCATCGTGAATCTACCTTCTGTTTTCACAAGACACCGCTAGATTGGGGAAGTTTAAATCCAAAGCCTATGTTGTTAAGTAAATGAGGAATGCCATATGGAGCTTTACCAAAGTGATGCGAAAACCTCGAACTACTGAATAATATATTTGAACACTTCATCTTATACGTTATGTTCAATATTCCTTATGGGATTTCACATTTCCTTGTTTTGCTTATTATTTACCACATAGTCTTTGTTTGTTTCCTTGGTTAATGGTTCACCAGTAATGCTTTGACCTCAGATAAAATCCCTACTAACTGAACCAGTCCAGGACATATTTTCTATGGCTTCAACAATGTCTCTTGGTAAATATATTTATCAATTTCTCTCCAAGTTTCTCAAAAACAATGTACTTTACTTTATTCTCTTTTTGCCTATGTTTTCTCCAAGGCAAAGAAAAATGAAGTACATATTTTTCAAAGATTTAGGAATTTACATTGGAGTTTCTTTGGTTATTATTCTTAATAAATTGATGTTAACATTTATTATTGATACAGTATACTGAACTGATGGGTTGTACACTGTTATGGTCATGGACACATGTGTCCCATTGATAGATCTTAGCTAGCATGGGAGGAAAGCTTCAAGAGTGGAAGATTAGCAGAAGGAGACATCAATAATTTGAACACAGAAGGAATTTCTCTCACATTAGTTTTCTGAGAGTCTGTGATATTCAGTGTCTTAGTATCATGTCTGTTGTTATGATAGAATGCCCTAATGAAAGCAACATAGGGTTGATGTTAGCTCACAATTCCAGGTTCTAGACCATTGCAGGGAAGCCAAGGCAGCAGGAACTTGAAGCAGCTGGTCACAGCCACAGTAAAGAGCAGAGAGAATGCATGCTTTCGTGCATGCATATTTGCCAGTGTTCAGCTGGTTCTCTCCTTTTCATTCACTCCAGGGCCCAATCCACGGAACAGTACAAACCATCTTCAGGGTGGAGCTTCCTCTCTCAATGAACCAAATTAAGAATATTCCTCTGAACCCTAAAGGCCAGAAAACAATGGAGAAGAGGGGACAGAAAGATTTTGAGAGCCAGAATGCCTGCCACCAGACAGTGTCTTCAAGACATGATAGAGGAGTTACATCCACAAAATCTTAACAATATGGTAACATAAACAAGGCTCTCAGCATGACTACATCAGCAACATGTCAACGTAGGTGGGGGAAGTTTCACAAGATCTTACCCCTAGATGAAGGGCTACAGACAATCAGTGGCGGCTGAGAAAGGGAGAAGTAGTTTTCTCCAGGAATGAGCTCTCTGATAGGTTATCTAATCTCAGGGGATCAGCCCTAAACTATATACAAATGAGCAAGACTAGATGGAATCAAAAGATTATATATACATATGTATATATGTAACAATAATAATTATAGAAATTCAGTGGGAAAATAGGAGGGGAATGGGAGACATTGGAAGGTGGAAGGGAGGAGAAATCATATAAATAAAGTATTCACATGTATGAATATCTCAAAAAGAATTAAGGAATGAAAAGGAAAATCCCTTACAAGTACCTCCCCAGGCCAATGTAATGTAGACAATTTCTCATCAAGATTCTCTTCCCAGGTGATTCTATATTAGGTTGACAATTAAGGTTAGTCATCACATATAGTAAGTTTCTTAAATGTGATGTCAATAGCAAAAATAGTAATAGCCAAGGTTTATTAAGTGCTTTATATGTACCTTGCATATTATAGACTGTCTAGTCTCCAAGGTTACTCTGTGAATAGATTTACTTTGCTCAAATATGACTGAAGAAGTCAGTTGTCTGTGACAGTGCTGGTTTGATTCTAAGTGCTTTTAATTCAAAACCTACACTATTTTGTGTATTGGGTATATATTGATTTTTATATTTATTTATTTTTTTATGTGTATGTCTTTGTGTACATGTATATGTTTGCTGTATATGTATGCTGTGCTTATTCTTGGTGTACAGGAAGGATATACAAGAAGAGGGTGCTGGACAGCCTGAAGCTGAAATTAAGGATGCTTGTAACAAGCTGCCATATGGGTGCTGGAAATGGTACCCAGGTCCTCTGCAAGAGCATCAAGATCTCTTAACTAATAAAGCATCTTTCTAGCCCACATATCTATTCTTGAAGAGTTAATATGACATTCGATGGTCTTTGAACTTTCTGAATGTGAAACTTTTCTTTCCATGTCCATTTTACCTGCTGCCCAAGACCCCTTAAAATTGGTTAAACTCTGTTATCATGTGCTTTATAATTTTCTGGATTTTGTTTCTTTAGTGCATATAAGAGTGGACATGAACACAAGTCCCCTCTTTTCTGCTAAGGTATCAGTTGCAGCCTTTAAACACACTAGACTGCTTTCATCTTTGCTTCTGGAGCCTGGAGCCTCTGCCTCACTAATTCTGTGTTTCATGGTGGTCATGGAACAGAACCTCACTAATCCTGTGTTTCATGGTCATGGTGGTGTTCTCTGTTTGCACCGAGTATTCACTCTGATTGGATGGGTTAGCCATAATATAAAATGGAAAGCTCATAGGAAAGTGTTTATAGTAGTTCTTCAAACGTAGCTGTTCCTTCTTATGTCTACTTCCTATATGATTATCTTATTATGATGCACTAGCTGGTTCCGCTAATAGTGTTGGGAGTCTGGCTACATTGAGGAGCCATGAAATAGAAACTGTCTTTCTTTAGAAACTGTCTCCAAAAAATATGGCACAGATTTTCTTCATACATGATATATATTCATATGTGATAAATGATATATTTCATGCATAGCTACTATTCATACTCTGCTTCTCAGTGATACATTTACTAGAATACAGTATATTTTCATTGACTTTCATATTCCAAAGACTCACAGTTAGTTTGCAGTTTGTTGAAAGCTCCTCTTCTACCCAGGTGTCTTGCTGGTCAGGTGGTACAGTCAGTTGAGGAAAGGAAGCATGAAGAGATGCTAAAGGTGAGAAAGTCTCACACAGGTTCCTCAGATACCTATGTTCTGTTCAGAAGTTAGAACGCATGCAAAATGGGTCGAGTTATTTCTGTAGTAATAGCACACAAATCAAAAGGTAGTAGTACAGAATCAAATAATATATAATTAAATATAGTTATTATTGCTCTAGCAGCACAGACTTTGATATCACATGCTCTTAGAGTGGGTTGTATATACTATTCCTTAATACTTTGGTAGTAAAAAGACAGACTAGGAAAGCATCAGCCTGTTTATGGGTAGGCATATATCATCTATCTACAGGTGTAAGAAGATCCCAGTATTTCTTCATCTAATTAGTATCAACCACTTCTGTGGCAAGAATGTACTGCTAATTATTGTAAGCTGTCTTAGTCATCTATTATACCAAGCCTATTGTAATCTTTGCCTGAGGATATTTGGATCTATTCAACCCCATTTGAGCCACTTCTCTGTGGCCACCGGAGGCAGCAGACACCACACAAAGCACCTTGGTTATAATCTACCCTGTGGCCTCCATTGCCTGACTTCTGCCTTTCCAAGCATCAGCAGTTTGTAACTGCTTTGTAAAGGGACCATTCACATCAGATGCCTTGGAGGGTGACTGTCACATGGTTTCATAATATGTGACCACTTAGAAAAATTGGAAAAACCACACTCTGTTAGAGGGTAGGGCTGACAGATTATAATCAATAGGAAATATAACAAAAGGACATATGTTTTTTAATTGTGACCTGCATACCCTCTAGTTCTAAAAAGTTGAGATTTTATTAAAGATTTAAGTTCTGTGAAGTTGAATAAAGAATTAGCAGTGAGATCGATACTATTATCATTATGATTCTGAACTGGGCAACTATTTAGAAAGATCTTGAACATCCATATGAAGACCTTGAGTGTCTTCAACTCACCAAAGGCTCTGAAAACACATTCTCACATTTAAACATGTTGAACAATTTGTCAGCATCTTGCTTGCAAAGTGGCAGTCCCTGTTGGGACACAACCTCAGAGTGGCCTGTCTGCTGCACTGGTGTGGATTTCTCACAGCAGAAAGGCAGCATGGTTGGCTTCTTGATGGTTGTCTCTAGAGAAGGGCTCTTGTCCAGGTGACAGCTGCCCAATTGCTGGCTAGGTTTATCTACACTCCAGACCATTTTATTCACATCTTGTTTCCAAAGTAGCCTACCTTCTAAAGAGGATTCTGCCATTAGTTTTGGAGCTAGGATTTCATGCCACCCCACAGTGCCATTTTTGAACTCATGGCCTTAAGAGAGTTATTATGTTGTTATCTAAAGAGCACTAAAATTTTATGACACAACATATGGAATGAAAGAAATGAGGTGATCCCCTTTGCATAGTATCATTAGGGCACATGTCACCTGTCTCTGTCTTGAGCCATTTACCTGACCCCCTGGATGAGGTCTGTACCAGTGGTCTGAATTAATACTGTGTCGGCTCCTAAAAGCCACAGTGTTCTGGTAGTGGTTGTGGTAGTAGAGCACTGTTCCCCTCTTTCCAATTTCCCAGATACATCCACACATGGTTTGAAATGGCCTCTTTTTACCCGCTGTGCGCATGGGACCTCTACACCTGCTCAGTCGTGAAGCTGCTAATGAGGCCTCTCCTGTCCTATTCAGGATTTTGACAGAATATGAAATCTCATTACCCAGAGTCAATGACTGACATCTGTTTCCCAGCCCCCTCCTGAAGCCACCATTGCAGCCTCCTGGTGCTGGGAAAAAGATTTGCCAGTGTGTGAGAAAATTGGAGTCCAGGAAGGGAGGGTCACCTTCCCTGCCCAGCCATTGAGGATTTTAGTATTTTTTCCACTTGGACCTTTCTTCTAAAAGAATTAGCACACAAAGAGACTCAATATGTCAAGCTTTTAAAAAAAAATTCTATTTGTTTTTGAAGTAAGTCAAATCCTTGGAATTGGGGAATTTTACTGATAAATAAGATCTTTATGTAAAATATTCAGTTAAAAACTCTGTTAAAGTAGGTATGAATAGAAAGATTAATTGTATGGTTCAATGTAGCTCAAATTATTCTTTGGGTAAAAGAGGCTATAATTGAATACATGTAAGTATAATAAATTAATATACCCTATTAAATATTTGGGTTACATTCAGGTATAGAACTATATATTACAAAATTAATATAAAATACCACAGAATTTATTCATCCAAAATATTTTATTAATTTCATGCACATGTTAGGCACCTACTTGTATGTATTAAATAAGTAAGCATTTATTGAACATTTAATGTGTGTTAGGTAGTATAATTGTTTCTCGATGTACAACAATGAATAAACTCAATGTTTTTTTTTTTTAAAAGGAGACCTCAAAATAAATACCAGGCCATATGGTGAGTCCTTGAGCAGATGGATCAGAGATGGTAGAATTGTTCATCTCTTGGATGTGATGGCCTCAGAGAGGAGGATGTATTAGGTAGAATTCTTGGGTGGCCAGGAAGACTTGGACCAATTCAAGGTAGAGGTAGAATCCTCTACAGAGATAGGCAGGAAACAACAGCATCTGTGTTGGAGACCTGAATTCCTTTAGACGGGCTGCAGGTGAGACTTGATGTACATTTTGGGGCAACACTGAGGATCTGGAGCCAGAATTTTATTCTTGTGTGTTAGCAGTAGACTCCTAACAGAAGGTTACTGTGTGTACCCAACTTGAATCTTTCATCTATTGGGGTTTGTTTCTGGCGTTCCCTGGCCACATCCAACATAACTCCTTTCTTACAGACACCCAGACAGCCACCAGTTCCCCTTTCCTTCCACAAAAAAAAGCTATAACAAGGACAGACACACACACACACACACACACACACACACACACACACACACGCGGGTTCATGTAGAACTTGCTTTGAAATGTAGATTTAGGAATAGGATTTGTGGGTAGGCTATCTAATTGTTTTAATTGCCAGAATGTTCTCCAGAGATTCTGACTCAATATCTACTCCCAGAAGTTTGTGGGTTTTTTTAAGTATAGTAAGTACTTAGCAACAGTTATTTTTTTATATTTAATATATCTCTGTGTCAGTTATTAAAACAACAGCAACATCATCAACAACAACAACCACTTCATGGACTAGAAGATAGCTCAGTGGTTACAAGTATTGGATACTCTTTCAGAGGACCCGGGTTCAATTCCCAGCACTCACACGGTGGCTCATGACCTTCTGTTACCGAGGGTCTTATGCCCTTTTCTGGCCTCTGTGGGTACCAGGCGTGTGAATGGTGCACAGACATACACGCAGGCAAAGCGCTACCATACCTAAACACAAACAAACAAGTTAAAAACTCTCATATATTTCTTGGCTTTGGCTTTTCTCTTTTGTAAATTTCCTTTTCTTCTTATCTCTCATTTTCCTTATGTGACCATTTCCTTTTTCGTCTTCCCGTGTTTCCTTAAACATTCTGTCTGTGGATAGGTTAGATGTGAGCACACAGCATCATCTTAGTCCTTCCTGGGTTTACTTCCAGTGGCTTCAAAAGGTGATGAGTTGAAGCAGAATTGCGTAATCAGTTATTACGATTAATTTAATTTTGTATTCTACTTTCAAGAGTTTTAAGTAAAACTCCAAATTATTTCTGTCTAGTCTTCAGCCTCTGAAGATTGTCCCACAGTTTTGTCATCCGAGTTTCTGGATTTTAACTTCATTTGCGTATCTCTAATTTATCCAGGGTATATCTCTTTTGGGGTTTTCAGTGGGGATCAACAATTGCTTCTCCACAATGAGGAAGTTTGCACAATGCCACCTACTGAACCAAGAGAAGCTCACAAGCTTCCTTTTCTGCTCAATTAGTCTACTAACCTTCCTTTGTTCTGAAAGAACGTAATTTGCATTGCCTTTTCTACTTTGCTAAGGCTGAATCCATTATTTGTGAACAACTACTTTTTCCTATAAAATACTGTATACATTTATTAAATACCCTATAAAAATCTAAGCAGGTATTTTGTTTGTTATTGTCCTAAAAAAAGAGATAAGCCTTTTGAGTCCCTATGAGGCTAAAATATTTTTACTTTCATGTTTCATTGATAATTTTGTTGAGTTTAGGATTGTGCTAAAAATTATTTTTGCTTAGAATTTTGAAAGCGTGGGTTTGCTGGTGTCGCACGTTTATTATGATGAAATATCTTATGATTTGAGGTACTTCTAAGAATTTTAAGTTGTGCTCAAGGTTTTAACATTTTGCAATAAAGTGTTTATGTTATTTTTAATTTCTTATTTCTTTTAAAGTTATCATACTAAAAACTTTGTCTTATACTTCTTGTGTGAAGGCTTTTGTCTTTCTTTCTGGGAATTTTTCTTATATTGTTTCTTTAATAACTTGCCTTTTTATTTTTTAAGTTTTGTTTTGCAGCTCGTATTAACTCAATGTTGGCATATTTTATTTCTTCTATTCACATTTCATTTCTTTGTTTCTTTTGTTTTTATTCTAGAAAATTTATTTGACTTTATTTTTGTTTTCTTCTAATTGTTTTATTTTATTTTTGAGAGGTCCCCTAAGAAATAAAAAAAAAAAAAACCTTGGGAATGAAAAATTTCAGTTTCCCAGGGAAGCAGACTGGACTCCTCAGAGGGAGATACTGACAATGGACTGTTAACCATTGACGGCTCTGACACAGAGAGAAGAAGCTCAGAGCTCAGTTTTCATTCCTGGAATTTCCTCAAGGCCTCACTAAATATAGTGAAACTAACATAGCAGCCAATCAGAAACTGACCCATGTAACTACCCTGGCACTGGCCAATGAAAATTTAGACTATCTAATCTTTGCTAACATTTCCCTAGTTTCTATAAATAGGCTTGCATGGCTTTGTCTGGGGTCGCTATTTTGATGAATGCTTGACCTCTGCATGGTGGTAAGTTCCGTAGAATAAATGCTCTTCGACTTTGATACTATTTGAGTCTGGGGTCTTCCTTCAGTGATCCTTGAGCCCTAACAATTAATGCATTCCAACATCTTCATTTCAATCTTTTATTAATCCTCTTTCATAGCACTTTTTTATGAATTCAATAAATTCTCCTTTTTACAAAATGTCTTTTTTCTTTGATTTTGGTGCCATATTTTGTTTTTCTGATTTATACTCTGTATTTCTTATTATCGTCATTTTTCTAGTCTCCAATGCTAATCTCGTTGTATCTAAGAAAGTAGGATCCTCTACTGGTATGGATTTCCTCTGGTTTTGTTGAGATGGGAATATTTTCTCCAAGGTTCTTTGACTAAGAATTTCAAGCATAATTAGGACAAGATAGAACATGCCAGCATTTACTCTATGTGAGAGGTAGAGGATTCAGATCATACACTGTGTGTCTAACCACCCGAGTAAGAATGTCTTATCTTGGGGACATCAGCAAATGTAATATAAGCATTGGCTATTCTCGTATGTTCAGTTTCATTAGAGAAAATGTCAGCTCTTGACATGGAAGTAGATGTTCTTTGTGTTCACTCTACTTTAGAAAAGTGAGTGATGACTTGCACTTAAAAAAATTATTGTTTTAATATTTTCTATATATAGGTACTATGTGAATGTAGTATACAAGAAAACAAGAACAGGGTGTTGGGTATCCCTGGAATTGGAGTTATAGATGATTGTCAGCTGTGATGTAGGTGCTGAGAATCAGGTCCAGGCCCTCTATAATAACAGTCTGTGCTAGTGCTCTTAACCACTGAGCCACCTCTCTAGTATTGTATTTTGATGTAGAAGTTTTGTCTTATTGTGTGTTTGTGTGTGTCTATACTTTCCCATGCAAGCATGAACACATGTGAAGGGGTCAGAGGTTTAAAATGGGTGTCTTCCTCTAGAGCTCTCTACCATAATTTTTGAGGCAGACTCTCTCATTGAACCTGACACTTGCCATTTTGACTAAAGTGGCTGGCCACCAAGCTTCTTGGATCATGAATCAACTTTCTCATTCTTTCAGGCCATCAGTCATTAATAAATAATGCTTTTCCTAGAAAATTATCTATTCTATAAAACTGAAAAAGGTCTATTATGATTCATTGAATTTTCTTTGAAGATAAGTTATTTCATTCACCTTTCTGATTCTCTACATTAGAATTTAAATTATTTATTATTTATTTTTGTGAAAAATTTTTCTTACAGTACATTTTGATGACACTTTCCTCCTTCTCCAATTTCTCCCAGATGCTCTTGATCTCCCTCTATCCAACTTTATGCTTTCTCTTTCAAAAACAAATAAACAAGAATCAAAAACAAAATCAAACAAACAAAAGCCAAAAAATATCCCATAATACAAACATGAAAACTAAAACAAGCAAATGACCAATAAAACACGCAACACACAATACACACACACACACACACACACACACACACACACACACGGATGCTTAACATGCTCCTTGGGAGATCTTGTTCTCCCTCTGGTCTCTTACTAGGTGCTGAATTTCTGAGGTTACTGGGGCTGTGGCACACGTTTTGAGATCTTAAAAGTTAACAACTAAATGTAAGAGAAACATACAGTACTTGTCATTTTTTACAGTGCTAATTCATCTGGGTTACCTTACCAAGGATAATTTTTTTTCTAGTTTTGTCCATTTACCTTCTAATTTCATAATATTCCATTTTGAAAATGTACCACATTTCACCTTACATCCATCAGTTGGTAGATATCTATGCCATTTCCAGTTTCTGGCTATTATAAATAGGGCAGAGATGAACATTGATGAGCAAGTGCCTGTATGCTTAGGTATATGCTCAAGAGTAATACAGCTGGATATTGAGGTAGATCCATTCCCAGCTTCCCAAGGAATCACCATAGTGGTTTCTAAAGTGGCCATACCAGTTTTTATACCCACCACCAATGGATGAGTGATCTCATTACCCCACAGTCTGCCTGCATGAGCTGTCTTTGTTTTATTGATATTGACCATTCCGACTGGTGGAAGATGAAATCTCAAAGTAGTCTTAATTTGCATTTCCCTTATGGATAAGGACGTTGAGTGTTTCTCAGCCATTTGTGCTTCATCCTTTGTGAACTCCCTGTTTAGTTCCATAAATTGAGTTGTTTCCTTGATATTCAGTTTTGTAAAAGTTCTTTATGCAATCTAGATAGTAACCCACTATCAGATATGTAATTGATAAAGAACTTTTCTCATTCCATAGGCTGCTGCTTTGAATGATAGTGTCCTTTGTTATACAGAAGCTTTTCAGCTTTGTGAGATTCCATTTATTAATTGTTGTTTTTAGTGCCCATGCTATTGGTGTTCTGTTCAGAAACTCTCCCTGTGCTAATGAGTTGAAGCCTATTCCCTACCTTCTCTTCTATCAGATTCAGGGTATGTGGTCTAATATTGAGGTCTTTGATCCATTTGGAATTTTGTTCATGGTAATAAACATGAATCTATTTTCATTCGTCTACACACAGCCATCCAGTTTCATCAGCATCATTTATTCAACATGTTGTCTTCTCTCTAGTGTATATTTTTGGCTTCTTTGACAAAGTTCAGGTGCCCTTAAGTGTGCGGGCTTATGTCTGAGTCTTCATTTTTATTCCATTGCTCAATGTAAGTATTTCTATGATAATACTATGTTGCTTTTAATCATTATAACTCTATAGTACAACTTAAAATACATTGTGATGATATCTCCAGCACTTCGTTTATTATTCAGGATTATTCTTAGCTATACTGGGTATACTGGCTGGTTTTGTGAGTCAACTTGACACAAGTTAGTTTAGAGTCATCAGAGGAGAAGGATCCTCAGTTGAGAAAATGCCTTTATGAGATAGATCCATGTAAACATTTCCTCAATTATTGATCAATGGGGAGGGTCCAGTCCTTGGTGTGTGGTGCCATCCCTGGGCTGGTGGTCATGGGTTCTGTAAGAAAGCAGGCTGAGGAAGCCATGGGAAGCAAGCCAGTAAGCAGCATTCTTCCATGGCCTCTGCTTCAGCTCCTGCTTCCAGGTTCCTACCCTGTTTCAGTTCCTGTCCTAACTTCTTCCAGTGATGAACAGCAATGTGGAAGTGTAATCCAAATAAACCCTTTCCTCCCCAACTTGCTTTTCTGTCATGATGTTTTGTCATAGCAATAAAAACCCTGACTAAAACACTGTTTTATTCATGTGTGTTTCCATATGAAGTTAAAAATTTTTAAAAAACAAAATTTTGTCAAAATTGTGTTAGAATTTTGATGCAGACTGCATTAAATTTGTAAATTGCTTTTGGCATGATGGCCATTTTTTACAATACTAATCCAAATGAGATTACCAATGTGGCTTTTGTCTTTCAGTTTGTTTATGTGGTAGATTGTGTTTATTAATTTATTCATATTTATTGATTCATCCCGGCATCCTTGGGAAGAAGTCAACTTGAACCCAAAGAGTGGGCAATCTTTTTGAAGTGTTCTTAGATTAAATTTGCAGGTTTTTTTTCTTTTTGAGAAATTTTGCATCTACATTTATAAGCGATATTGTTCTATACATTTTTTGTTGTATTTTTGTGCAGTTTTAGTAATGGGATAAAAGTAGCTTCATATGGTATGCACTCACTGAGTGGATATTAGCTCCAAAGCTCAGAATACCTAAGATACAATTCAGAGACAACATGAAACTCAAGAAGAAGGAAGACCAAAGTGTGAATGCTTCAGTCCACACTTAGAAGGGGGAACAAAATACTCAAGGAAGGAAATATGGAGACAAAATGTGGAGCAGAGACTGAAGGAAAGGCCATCCAGAGACTGCCCCACCTGGGGATCCATCCTATATACAGTAACCAAACCCAGACAATATTATGGATGCCAAGAAGTGCTTGCTGACAGGAGCCTGATATAGCTGTCTTTTAAGAGGCTTGGCCAGAGCCTGACCAATACAGAAGTGGATGCTCATAGTCAACTTCTGAACTGAGCACAGTGGAGGAGTTAGAGAAAGGGTTTGCCACCCTTAGGAAGAACAACAATATCAACCAACCAGATGCCCCAGAGCTCCCAGGGACTAAACCACCATTCAAAGACTACACATGGAGCGATCCTGCATATGAAACAGGGGTGGCCTTGGTCCTTGGTCCTGTGAAGGATCGATGCCCCAGTGTAGGAGAATGCCAGGGCAGGGAGGCAGGAGTGGGTAGGTGGGTGGGGGAGCACACTCATAGAGGCTGGGGGAGGAGGGATGGGATAGGGGGTTTCCAGAGGGGAAATCAGGAAAAGGGATAACATTTGAAATGTAAATAAATAAAATAACCAATAGAAAACAAGAAATAAGTTTATAAGATTATTGCCCTTCCTGGATACATATTTTCCCTATTGGACAATTGTCCTCCCACTAGATATGAATAAATTCCATCTGTGTGTTTAAAAAAAAGTAGCTTCATATAAAGAATTAAGAAAGGTTCCTTCAGCTACTATTTTATAGCATAATTTGAGGAGTATTGGCATTATTTCTTCTTTGAAGTTTGTTATCTCTGTATTATTTCATATCTTTTCTTTTTTAAACGTTTATTATAGTTTTAAGTTCAGTTGTCTAGTTTGCACATTTTTCTTCTTTGTTTTATTTATTATTATTTAGAGAAGTATCTGACTCCATCTGACTCTGTGTCCTCTGATTTCTGTTTTAGCCACTTCTCCTATGGCCTGCCAGCTACCTTTTCATATGTGTAGTTATTTTTCCACATCCTTACATTCCTGTTTAGATTTGCTTTTTCACCTTCAAGAATTTTTTATTGGGAATCTAGAAAAGATTACTTTGGCAACTGTTTTAAGCTATAACAGTCTAAACAGATGAACTCACAAAAATTAAGTTCTGAGTGATGAAGGTCAATGAAAAGGTGTGGGAGAGTTTAAATGAGTTCGTAGAATCAATAACAAACTGCTGTTCTGTACAGATTTAGAGCCAGCTAAAGCTGAAAGAATCTGTTGAATCAACTAAGTGAAGTACCAGTGGGCAAGCTGAGGAAAAGCTGTAAGAGACATGGCTGATGAGTCAGCACCAGACACACTTACTAAGAGCACAATGCCCATGACCTGAATGCTCACTCTTGATGCAAGTTGTGCTGCGTTATACAAGCCCATGGATAGTTTCTTGAGGCCAGATGCTGAGTCTGGGGCAGAAACCATTTCAAGTGTCCCTCTTGCCTATCTGCAAGGTGGTTGATCATGGCTTATGAGGTCAGAGTTGCATAGATACTTGGGAATGAAAATGGCATTAAATGCCTTTCAGAAGTACAGAGAGCTTCCAGAAGGCATCTGCTGTTAACACAGATTAGATTAGTTGGTATGACAATGTGCTCTGGATCAATCACTGATTTTTAACTGTTTGGGCAATATTACTTTTCTGTTATGATATGCTGATGAAGGTTTTCTTCAGTTTTGAAGCATTCAGAAAGTGACTCTTAAAATGTTTTCCCTAGTACCCCTTCCCTTGACATTATATGTCTTTTACATTTTGTTTGGTTTTCTTGAGTCTCAACAGAATGCTTGAGAAACTGACCTTTTTATAAATTACAGCAGAGTTTTGTTTGTTTAGTTGGTTGGTTTTCCTTTTGAAAGGAGAGAATAGCATCGTGTTTGGTGCCATATCTGTGTCTGTCTTCTTGGATCATAGATATCAGGTGAGTCGGTACTCTGCATGTTAAATGCAGAGCAAGGACTGAATGCACACAGAAACATAACTGATTACACACTGTTTGTGCAAAGACAACCCCACGATACCTTTAAATTCAGAGCTGGTGAAACTGTTGTACTTAATCATTATTGATCCTTTCAGATAATAGACATCAAAAGAGCATCTGTCATTTTTTGTCAGATAATGTTCTGACACTTGACACAATAAAGCCTCTGAATCATCAGGCCCAGGATATGAGGGAACACATTTGGCTGGCTCCATTTTATAGAGAGATAATTAATGCATAGGGAACTTACCTTTCTAGTTCCCTGAGCTAGTAAACGGCAAATCTGAAAGTCAGGCTCCAAACTGTCCACCTAGAGAAGCCTCTTTTGTTACCATCACAGACTCTTGCTTTTAGCACCGAACTATTGGACTCCAAATGGCTGTGTATTCAATGTTACAGACCTTACCAATAATAATAACAACCATTAAAGGAGTCAAGGAGTTTCAAAACCATAGGAAGCTCAAGGAACAACTTTCAAATCTTCAGAGTGCCTAGTTAGGAGACTGGCGTTCCAGAGGGAAGGAAAACTGAGCCAGAGAGGTAGACACCACAGACCTGGGAGCTGAGCTCAGGTCTCTCATCTTCAGTGATACGTTTTTCAGCAATGATGTGCTTGTTCTGATTTGTTTTTAACTTGAACTATCTTTTCTACAGGATGGAAAATTTTACTATTCATCTTTTAAGCCTGCAATTGTACAAGAAAGAAGCAGGTGTGCAATATTTTAGAGTATGTATTATGCACAAGAGAATGACTCCTAGATCCGGACAAGATCATCATCCTTTTTTACAAAGAAGCTGAGGCCCAGGAAGGTTAAAAACTTACCTTTTATCCTTGAGTAGGAAAGCAGAGGACTTCTGTTTCAAACTGATATTTCTCTAGCTTTAAAGCAGACAGCCTTTGTGCTCATGAGACAGCCTGATTCAGACCTTCATAGAAGGCAGCCCTCACCAAAACACAGTTTCAACTCTAACTGGGTGTTTCCCTTACCTAGGTCTAGTAGATTCTAAAGATCTCCTCTTCTCCAGTTTTGCAAATATATCTGGTCTATAGCTATCAAGAATCTAGTCAAAGACTTGGTTGTGGAGAATTTTCAGCTTTTTGGTAAAACTAAACTAAACTAAACTAAACTAAACTAAACTAAACTAAACTAAACTAAACTAAACTAAACTAAACTAAACTAAACTTCCTAGCTAAATGTTTCCTGATGTAAAAATAAAAACCTCTACTACTGAGAAGGTTCTTGGACTCATAATTGCTTCTCAGGTAAGTACAGCTGAGCTCCATCCTGGGTGCAAATACTGAGTTGAAAATTGTCTGCACTTTTTCCTTCTGGGACTTTGTGCTTTAGTTTCTCCAATTCAGTCACAGGATCTAAGCTTTTTGGGCCCTAGCCCCAAAGAAGAGTTGCACAGATGTTTAGCTATATTATACCAGTTCACACCATGGATTATCTCATATCCCAGAAAAAGGGTTTGTATCCAGGATCAACCTCCTTCAGCTTGCTTCCTTTCTGCATTTTGACCTCTCTAGAAACAGAAGAGACATCTTACACCCAGTAAGAGTGAAGGAAGAGTCTTTGAATTGCTGCAAAGGATGGCAAGACTCCCATTAGCGCTTTTCCTCGTCTACATAAGCAAACTTCTTGGCGCCAACATTTGTTGGAGGATCATGGATTTCAAACTCATAGGATCTCATCTGGAACACTCTGACAGTCAATCCAATCTGTTAAATGAGGTAGCAGGGCAGTGAAACGCCTGCAAACATTTGGCAAGGATTTGTCATTACAGTTGCTATTCCTCTGTTGCTATTAAAATTCCTGGTTGGGGACACTAGTGTTTGTCTTTAATCTCTGATGATGCTGTCTCTTTGCAAAAAATCTGTTCCAGATACCTGATGCCAAGAAACACAAGGACCTTCATTTTCACGGCACTGGTTGTGCTGAGTGGTAAGGTAGAGTAGCAGGGAGTTAATTGTGAGAGGAGACAGAGCCCATTCATTACCTTGTTTCCCCATTTGCTTTGTGCACAAGGCTGCAAGAATCAATGAAACAGCAAGAGGGGGCCAGGCATCTCCTTGTATTCCTTGAACAGGCAGACATAGGAGCTGAGCATCTAGCACACAACCTATTACATTGTCCCTAGGTTTCACATGTCCAGCTGTTCTCACCTCTGTAAGACAATTTCTTCCTGAGGGGTCCCTACATAGATGACGACTTCAATTAACATAATGGTATCCTAACGGGTTCCACCACTTTCAGCTTGCTAAATCTGCTCAAAGTACATTTCTCAACAGTGCCATGATGCCCAGCCAATCAAGTAAGTATGTTACTTACCTTCTACTAGCTGAAGAGTCTGTCTTGTAAAAACAAAAGTGACATTTTAGAAGACTGGGGCCAATGACCACACATTTCTGGTGCCCTTGACTGCTTGAGAGGCTCAACTTGCTGATCTTATGATGGACATGAAACCTACAGAGATAATTCTAATAACAATTCAATAGATTCTCCTCTTCCACCCGCAACAAGTCAACTTTCCTGGCTTTACATCCAGGAAGCCTCTGTGGGATTTGACATGACCACAGCCAAAGTCCCTACAGGAAGGAATGTTGGACAAGTAGTTAGGTTTTTCTCCAGTTTATCATCAAGGTAGAGGGCAGGTCGAGAGGAAATTCCAATATGGTGGAATGAAGATGTAAACTTCTATAAGACCTGGATGTCTTTGATCAGTGTTACCAGAGGCCTTGACACTGTAAGGGGCGTATGAGGACACAGAGACCAAGTTAAACTGAGGCATATAGTGCTTCAGGAAGAATCTGACAAGATTCAATTGGGAAGGAGGGACTCTGTATATAATTGGTAAACTTCCAGAACATATAACTCGATCCTTTCTAGAAAAAGAAAGAATAATTTCCTATGGCAGCCTCTATTTGCTCAGCTTGTGGGTTATTTGGAGTCTGTTGATAGGCCCTATGCATGGTTCCTTTCCTTTGTTAATATATTTCTTTGAGGGGGGATTCATAGGAGATACGGACAGATAGACATAGGTGTATTTATAGCATCATTGGTAAATCTTGACATATGTGTACAAAACTGACAGTGATGAGTCATCAAACCCGAAGTGTCTGGATTGTGTCCTTTAAATTCTTAAAAGGAAAAAAAAATCAGACAACATATACACTCACACACAAAGTGGGAAGCAAGTATATCTGGCTGCAAAGACCCAGTTAAAGAGTGAAGGAACTCCACAGGAAGACCAACAGAATCAACTAACCTGGACTCTTAGGGCTCTCAGAGTCTGAACCACCAACCAAAGAGCATAGATACACTGGACCTAGGCCTCTCCATCATATATAGCAGGTGTGCAGCTTGGTCTTCATGTGGGTCCTGAACCACTGGAGTGGGGGCCTATCCCAAAAGCTGTTGTCCATATGTGGGATGTGTTCTTGGGGGGGCTACCTACTCAGAGAAGAAAGGGAGAGGAGATGGAGGAAGTATTGTGTGAGGAGCTGACCCAGAGGGGGAACAGTGAGAGGGATGTAAAGTGAATAAATAAAAGACAAACAAACAAATAAATATACAGAGGTGATAGAATTATGCCGCATTTGGATTCCTTCTGAGTGAGTAGACTTTATATGCTTTTGCTACAAAACAAATAAAAATAAGGAGTAACTGGGGGGAAAAAAAGGAGCAAAGCTTCTCTAGACCACCTTCCGAATGGTCCTGGATGGGCTCCCCCATATACAGCAGTCCACCAATGCTGGAGGCATTGTGCTTGCTTTGTCTTTCTAACGATCAAGAGACTGGGGTCATGGGACGGTGATTCATGGAATAATCACAAGGGAATCTGGGATAATGACTGAATTGAAATGTAAATAAAAAACTGGACTTTTGATCTGCAAGAGATAAGCTATCCAGAGAGTTTTTAGAATAATAAGAGCTGTCTCAAGCAGAGCAGAACATAGAGAGGAGTCTGAAAAGCTGTTTAGAGTAAAAGAGAGAGAGAGAGAGAGAGAGAGAGAGAGAGAGAGAGGGAGGGC